>NC_044187.1:5545156-5856334 GCF_900880675.1 Sparus aurata | reverse complement strand
AGAGACAGGGATTGCTTTCACAAGGAGCTCATCGTAAGGGTTTTGAAGCAACCTCTTCCCGACAGCTGCCTTCACAAATGGCCTGCGGCTCAGTGCATCCGCAACAGTGTTCTTGGAGCGGCGGATGTACTTGATATCGAATACATAGGATGCCAACTTTGCCACCCACCGCTGCTCGCAGGCGTCCAGTCACGGTTTTGTCATGATGTGAGTGAGAGGGTTGTTGTCCGTCCACACAGTGAAGACATGGCCCTTAAGCCAGTGACTGAACTTGTCACACATGGGCAGGGTAGTTCTTCTGAGCTCATGAAAGAGATTTACTGGCGAAAGCCACTGGTCGAGCCACACAGTTGCCCTCTTGAATCTGCTAAAGTACTGTTCCCAGCCCATCCAAGGAGCCATCGGTGGACAACACAAACGGATGTGTGAAGTCTGGGTGGGCCAGAACTACAGAGGTCACCAGAGATGCCTTCAGATCCTCAATGCCTGTTGGTGATCAGGCGTCCAGTCAGCAGGCGTCAACTTTCGGAACTGAGCAGTGGTTTTAGTGCGCGGTCGACCCTTTTGCTTCTGCTTCTGACCAGCCAGGAGGTCAAAAAGAGGTCTCGCCATGGTAGAGTAATTAGACACAAAGTGCTGGTAATGGTTTACCATTCCGAGAAAAGATCTGACACAAGACTGAGATGGGGTGACTCCATCAGGGTCCATCAGATCCGCAGTGGTCATCTTGCTGACAGCCTCGACTTTCGCCGGGTCTGTGGACACACCAGACTCATCAATGATGTGCCCAAGGAATTTCACGGACCTTCTCAGCAGCCAACACTTCTTCAGGGCCAATTTCAGATTGTGCAGGCGAAGGCGACTGAAGACCAGCTCCAGCTGTTCTAGAGCTAACTCCTCGGTCGGAGCACAGACCAGCAAGTCATCGAGGTAACACAACAGGCTGAGAACGTTCTGATCGCCGAATATAGAGGTCATCATTCTCATGAAGCTGGCTGGGCTGTTACACAAGCCCTGAGGGAGACAGTTGTACTCGTACAAACCCATGGGTGTCGTGAATGCAGAGTACTTGCGGTCCTCTTCATACAGTGGCATGTTGTAAAAGCATCGTACTGAAAAATGCATTTCCACCCAGGATGGCTAGGCAGTCAGCTTGGTGTGGCAGGTGGTGAGCATCTTTCAGTATTCGTATGTTGAGCCATCGGAAGTCTGTGCACACCTGCAAGTCACCATTCTTTTTCCATACAAGGACAAGGGGTGAGGCAAACATGCTGACAGACTTCCTGATTATCTCTTTCTCTTCCATCTCATTTAGAACTTGGCGGAGCTTTTGGTATTCGGCGGGCGGCACACGTTGGTAGGGCAGACGGAACAGCCTCTCATCCGTGAGCCAAATCCTGTGCACAAACCCCTTGGCCTCACCGCAGTCCAGATAATGACGAGAGAAGACATCCTCATATCTGATCACAAGGTCAGCCAACTTCCTCTGCCATTCTGCTGAAACATCACAAGACCCGAGGTCCAGGTCTCCCAGGCCCACACGATCCAGTCTCTCCTCTACAGCCTTGACATTCCCTGTCGGAGCTGGTGTTCCAACAGGCCCAACAGATGTTGCCTGGTGAGAGCTCTTGACCTCTGGGGCTTCCATATCCTCCAGTGCAAGGCAGGTGTAGACATCAGCGAGTTTGGCGTTCCTCCGTAGGGTGATAGGGCTGTTTGAGACGTTAAGGATCTTTAATGGGACCCACCGGACCCCCTAGAGAGGCGTCACCACCTTGACAACCATGATGCCCCTTGGCACAGAGTGAGAAGAGGTCGGCTCAGTCATAACAGTACTGCCTGGAGATATCTTCACATTTTGGGGAAGTTTCCCCCACACCAGATATTCACTGCCAGCCGGAAGGGTAAAAGCTCTGTTGCATCTGACTGTGCTAACTTTGTCTGGGGCCCCTTCATCAGACCAACGTTCTAGGCCAGCAGGTAGAGAGAGGAACTGTTCAAGGTCTTGGTTACCTGAGCCTGATGATGGCACGACTTCCCAGTAACTTGCATCCTTCTTGAACTGACGGACCAAATGCCTGATGACATTTGAGCCAAGTTGGGACTGACACTCTACATCCATAGACTTCCATCTCGAGATTCATCACTGATTCAGGCTTCACGCGAACACCGCCACATCCGATGAAAACAACGTTGGTCACTTCCTGACTGCTCAGATCAATAACACCAGCCTCAATCAGCTTCTTCTGTGCCTCTTTACTCAGAGAGCAGGCCATCGAACCACTGTCTAACATGGCATTAAGAGTCACTCTGTTTCCAACTGTAACAGAAGTGTAAAATAGACTGTCACTGCTCCTGATCTTTTGTGTGTTTTGAATATTAACAGTCTCTGACTCATCCAAATCCTTAACGTTGCTATATAGCTCTGCAGCATCATGTATATGGGAGTTTTCTTCATGACCCGTACAGCCTCCCTCAAAGCACAGGTCATTTAGTTTCCCTGCACATTGTCACGAGCTGAGGTCCTGCTGGGACATGAGCGCCTTGTATGACCGGACTGGAAGCATGCGAAACAGAGGCGGCCAGAACAACAGTGGGACTCTGTAGAGTGGCTTCCATCATTACAGACCTGACAGCTTCTTTCATTGACAGGGCGGGCCTGGTTCCAAACTTGTCTGCTGCCACGACGCGGGGGGGCCTTCCATCTCCAACCTGCACTTTAGCTAGAAGCTCCCTGAGCATTGACATCATCTCACCAAGCACAGCATCACTGCCCTGCTGTTGACTCAGAGGCAGCTGGGTCTGTGGTACGGAAGGGCGAGAGGGTTTCTGGTACTGTGGCGGAGGAGGAATAAATGGCTGTTGGCTCTGAGGGACTGGAGAGAAAGACTGCTGCTGGTTCTGGGACAAGTGAGGCGATGGAGAGAGAGAGTTAGCATTGGATGTCTCCATGGCGCACGTATCGTGAGGCTCTGTACGTGCTTCACTGCAAAACATTGCTGCTGCATGAGTTTTAGGCATATGCACTTTCACAGAAGACACCCGCTCCAGCTGATATTCATCTATCCTCTCCTGTATTTCTTTTGATGTCCATTCATGTATCTGCTTGACTTAAACACAGATGCAAGCTCTGGATCTGGGCAGTGCTTCACAAACATCTTAGCAATTTCTCCTCGCATATTCTCCATGTTCCTGCCCTGATGCTTTAAACCTGCTTCAGCTATGTCTGCAGCCTTGTTGAGGCGTATCCAATAGTCAATGGGGTTCTCGCTCTGATGTGGTAGAGTTGAATAGAAGTCTTGTAGGGGCAGGCATGAGGATGTGTTACTGAAATACTGTATCAGTATATTGTATATTGCATCTGGAGTGCAAGAAGTGTTAAGTGAGGGTTTGCTTCTCAAGCCTATCTTAACCACATCTCTGGCTTTACCCATTAACCTCCCCATTATTTCTTCAGTCTGCGATGAGCCATCACAGTTTTGCTTCCTGATGTATGATTTCATCAACTCAACCCACTCAGTCACTGTGTATTTGTCAGTATTATCACCCCTGAAAATAACGGGTTCCCTGTCAAGACTTTACAATGACATTAATGCGTGCATTCTCACATAACTGCGGCTGCAACAATTCCCCCTGTGAGCCTAACCGGTAGATCATGTCACTGAACTGGTGTAACGTGTCACTTTCACCACTGGGTGTTGAGTGAAGTGGCTCATCCTGTAACATCTGCCCCATAGGTGATCCAGGCGGATCCTGACTCGACCCTTAATCCCTATCTCTTGCAGGCAACACAGGCGAAGCCCCTACATCCCTCCCAAGAGACTCTGATCAGACTCATCACTTGGCTGAAATCTGCCAGCCATTTTGCAATAAAGACACAGAGAAAAATAAAAGACAATAAAACAAAAATAAAAAATAAAAAAAAGTGAAAAAAAAAGTGTGAATATCAACAGTTCAACTACAGTCTTATTCAGTCACTGCGAGGCTTTGAATACCTGACCGTAACTCAAACACAAGGACAGGAAATGTTCCAACATGAACTACGTCCATGCAATCCACGCCGCACCTCCGGTCAGATGACCTGCATCAAGCTGATCTTGAGTCACGGAGTCACGGCACCAGTGTAACGGGTTGTGTCTGTGCGTGGTCCTATGGTGGATGTGTCTCCTTTTGTGTCTATGGTGTAGGAAGGACAGCACGGCCACACAGGATTTGCTCTCAGTCTGGTCCCCTTTTACTGGTACTGGTACAAAATCAGCAAAACACAGTTGTTATCCACAACCACAACATTTTTTTTTTTAACAATTACAATAAAAACATCAAAAAATAATAAATAAACATTTTGACCACAGACAATTAACAGAATATTTTGTGCGCTATATAGTGCAACAGGTTATGTTAACAAAGCCTACTTGGCACAAGAACCTTACATCAGCATTATATAAAATTCACATTTAACAAGTCTACCTGGTGAAAACTCAGCAAAACACAGTTGTTATCCACAACGTTATGCAACTGCAATCATTCAGATCTGTGTAATGAAGAGTAGAAAAATTACTATCCAAAGTAATAACAACGAAATATTGCACTGGGAGCAAGCTAGCAAGTGTGTCGCTAGCTAGTTAGCATTAGCGCAACATGTAAACTACTTGTTGATAAAGTTACTATTTCTGCACAGAAACGTCTATAACTTTCCACATACATGCTAGTAATCCTCACAGTAAAAATACAAGCTCCTCACAGTGTCAAAGACCGTTAAAACATTAAACACAGAAACATTAGTTGCAGCACCGCGCTTATGTACCCACCTCCAGCTCAGGAATATTTTCCTCTGCTGAGGCACGTAAAAAGGAATCTGTCTGTGCAGTTGCACTATTAAGCCACCAGGTGGCTCCAAAACTACAGTATACATGTATATAAGACAAGCATGTCTATTTTGTAGAAATTCATAACAGGTTATAGAATAGAATAGAATTACTTTAATGATCCCAGACTGATGATTCTAACTTTCTAACTGATGATTCTACTTTAATGATTCTAACTTTGTTACACCTTTTAAAGGGAAGTTAACATGTGGGTGGAGTAAGATGAGTATTTTGTACAACTTTTATTCAACAACTCAGAAAAGTGTGTGAAATATGTTTTTATTAATTTTCTGTGTGGACGAATTTTTGTTGACGCAAAATTAAGAACTTTTGATGAAAGTAATAGACGATTTTGGAGCACATCCATGTTACCTTTCCTCCACATCATATTGGTAGTATGATCTCATTTGTCCTATTGACTGATTGTTAACTGAAGTTATTCAGATTCATTGTGTTTTCTGATGTTCTCTGTGTTACAGTGATACAGGGTCAGGATGGCATGGGAGTGACTTACAGCTCTACTGAGATCTGTGCCTTAAAAGGATCAACAGTGCACATGAGCTGCACCTACAGATACCCATCGTGGGAAAATTACCGTAAAACTGATGTTAGGGAAACATTCTGGTTTACTAAACTGAGTGGAAATCAACCTGTGGATCTGAGAACAGACTCAGATTATCAAGATCGTGTTGAGTACAGTTGTTCTGAGAAGAGCTGCACTCTGAGAATCACAGACCTGAGAGAGAGCGACTCAGCTGAGTACAAGTTCAGATTCATAACAAACCAACCAGGTGGGAGTTATACTGGTTCACCTGGAGTCACTTTGAGGGTCACAGGTAACATTTTCATTCATATTCTAATTATTTCCAAATGTTCAACATCTAGACAACAACAATATAAATGTGTTTTTTGACAGTTTATCTTAAATAACATTCTTGTTCTTTCTTCACATCCAGATCTCCAGGTGAAGGTGAGCAGATCCTCATATAACTGGAGAGACCTGAACTGTCACAGCAGTTGTCAACTACCTGATCGTTCTTCCTACATCTGGTACAGAAATGGACAGAAAATTCAGTCACAAACATCTTCTACTTATTCAGTGTACTATAATTCTGCAGACAGTTTTTCCTGTGCTGTTAAAGGACATGAGGATTTCCTCTCTCCTCCAGTGTGTGAGTTTACTACACTAACATAACACCATCTGATGGAGTCTGATAACTACATGTATTTTAATATGGAGACCTTCATTGTGACTCTTCATCAACTCTGGTTTAAAAATGATCCAAACTTTGTTTTATCTTTCAGGTGTTGATGGTCAAACCTGCAACAGAGTGATTTACACTGACAGAAGCATCTGTGCCTCCAAAGGCTCATCAGTGGACATTTCTTGCACTTACAGCAGTTATCAAACTATCAGATCTAAATTCTGGTTCAGTCCTGATCGTTCTCATCAGTGGCAGAGTCCTTCACAGCCTGAGGACCTTAGTGAAGACTCCCAGTTTGCAGGTCGTGTTCAGGTCCTTGAATCAGAGAGAGGACTCTCCACTCTGAGAATCACTGACCTGACAGAGAGTGATTCAGCTCAGTATGACTTTAAATTCACAACAGGAAGCTTTGAGTGGAACAGTAGTTTACCTGGTACAACTCTGACTGTCACAGGTACTGATGAACACACACTGATGTAAAACATCAACATAGAACATTTAGAAACAGTAAACATGTTGAAAATGATGGATCATCATGAGTTTGTGTAGTAATTACTGTTGTGTTGGCACTAATGTTCACTGCTAGTTCTAGGAATAGTAACTGTTGTGTTGTCGTGTGTGTACATCGATCAGTGATTTCTGTTAGAACCAGTGATAATAATATTGTTTCTTGTTCTCATATCCAGCTCTGCAGGTGCAGGTGACCAGAATAACAGTCCACCAGTCTGATACTGAGGCAGAGCTGAAGTGTCACAGCAGCTGCAGTCCAGCTGGTCGTCTTTCCTACGTCTGGTTCAAGAACAGACAGAAAGTCACAGGGGTGGAGACATCTTCTTTTAAAGGCCGGGTTTATCCTGGAGACATCATCTCTTGTGCTTTGAAAGGACATGAGAACTACGGCTCTCCTCCAGTCTGTGAGTTTGATCCACTGTATCAGGAAAAAGACGTGCAGACACACTGGCTTCTAAAAGTTGTAGATGCAGCAGAATTATATGTAACTGAATAAAGTTAAACTGTTACAACTAGAGGAGAAGCAACATTCACACTGTCAGGACTCTGCAAACAGGACCTGAACACAACCAGCATGTACAGTATGGATAACAGTGTGTAAATGTTTTGGAAAGTTAACATTTCTAACAGCTTGTTATTGACTGTCAGTTCCCATTATAGTCAACAGCATGAACAGCTGCTGTGATAATGTAGACAATCAAAAAGAAACAAAGACATTTTTTAAAAAATAGTACATTTTTTGTGATATCTTAAAATAATGCATGGTCATTTCTCCTGCAGATGCTCCAAAGCTTCCCTCTGTGTCAGTGAGTCCCTCTGCTGAGATAGTGGAGGGCAGTTCAGTGACTCTGACCTGTAGCAGTGATGCTAACCCAGCAGCTAATTACACCTGGTACAAGAAGAATGGAGATCCAGACCTTCATTCTCTCAGTAAAGAACCACAGTTTGTCTTCAGCTCCATCCAGTCCTCTGACTCTGGAGAGTATTACTGTACAGCTGAGAACGAGCTGGGGAGGAGGACGTCTGAATACATCTATATTGATGTGAAATGTGAGTAAAACGCAGCTGATTTAATTCAACTAATGGCTTTATAAAACTTTATCACCCAGTCAGGTGTTTTGCTGATGGTGCACTTTCTCCAGCTCTGCCTGTTTCACCTTCACAGTCTGCTGCTGTTGTTCACTGAGCAGCTACAGTAGATGATGAAATGATGTTTGATTTACAAACTGTTTCCAGATCTGCACAGATGTTCATTGATCCAGAAAACCACCTCTAAAGTTTCAGATGCTGCCACACATAAATACACATCCAACATCTAATGTGTCCAGAGTCCTGTTATCAACTCTGTCTCTGAGACATGATCTGTAGTACTTATATATTAGGGCTGGGTATAACCAGGTACCTCGCGATACGATACTATCACGATATTTTGCTCACGATAACGATAATATCACGATACAGCGATTCTGCGATAATCGATATATTGCAAGAAATTTCATCCACGATACATCACGATATCTGTGTCACTGAAGAAATTCAGAATTTATTGACTGCACTGAATCCATTTCACAAGAATTACAAAAAATTGTCAATCAATTTCACATGAATGACAGCCAAGAAACAAACAGTATATTGCACAGTGTCTCTTCTTAACACACACACTGACTACAACTATCATTAAATATCTATATGTGTGGGTTTCAGAGCTACTTAAACCATTTTTTTTATTTTATTTGGTTGTATACCTATGTTTGAATAAAGATAAAGCTGTCCTCCGAAGAGGGGTGGTGGTGGGCCAAAAAAAAAAAAAAAAAAAATTTTTTTTTTAACATTTTTAAATATCGATATTTGGCACCAGTGTATCGATAACGTACCTCAAGACGAAATATCGCGATATATCGTAGTATCGATATTTTGGCACACCCCTATTATATACTAGTTTGTATGGCCACGAATATTTTGATGGAACCAAAATTGCTGTCTTCATTTCATTACAAGGCCGTGTTTTTAGAATTGTCGGAAGAGAAAACGTTTCATTTCCCAGTTACAGAACCAGCAATATCAGTTGGTGCCATAAATTCACTGGAGAATATTGGAATTGATATCATTTTCTTTTCCAGTTCCCCAGTATTTAGAACACATTTGAAACACATTTGTGTGATGTCATTTACCACAGCTTACTCTTAAAAATGGAACAGGAACAAGTTGCCCTAACACACACACGATCACACAAACTTTTTAAATATATGCGTTACATGTTTTGTCTGGCAGAAGGCACTGTGGAGTTTATGTTTCAACCTGATCTCTATGTCATGTACTATACTACATGTGTCCACAGCCTGACAGATAGTCCACATATACTGAACAGGACATTAACTGATTTAACACGCAGACATGCACTGTTATCCAGAATATCTTAGTTTTTACCTTGTTTTATCTTATTTTATCACTCTATTGGACCAACGGAACAAAACATGCTGTAACACTCTGATTAACTGTCTGTTTTCTTTTAATCACCATTTCTTAGTATCAGGGAAATCAGTGGCTGCTGGAACAATCACTGTCGTTCTCCTGGCTATCATATCCCTCTCTGTCTTCCTGTGGATCAGGTGAGCAGTTCTGTTCTACTGAATCACTGAATGTTCAATCACTGCAATAAACTATTTGTTTATGTTTTAATTAACTGTTCTAACCAGGAAAAAGAGGACTTCCAGGGAATCTACTGAGGCTGAAGAGAGACCAGACGACAGGGAACAGGTGAGGATAGTTCTGTATTTAACTGTAGAAGACATAAAACCCAGTCTGTCTCCTGTTTATTCATACTGCTGAGTCACTCAGTGTCTTTCCTGTAAGACCCAAATATAGAAAAACCTAAAAAAAAATGTTTTTGACCCTTCAGATGTTGTTGTAGGAGGCCTCTGATGCAGAAATGAAAGAGTTTTTAAAAAAAAAAATGTTTATGTACGTTTTTAGAGAAATGTTGTAATATTGCAACGTTGGGCTTAGGTGGGAGCAGAATTTCTGTATGTGTACTCATGTTCTCTGAACAACAATTCCGAACAACTAAGGGTTCATTTGCAGAGTTGATTGCTTACTTAGCCCCATAAAGGTATATAACATTAATAATAATCACACATTCATATTTTTATGAAGAATTATTATTATTTTTTTATTAAATAGCTTTTTCTAGTGACTTCTTCATTCCTTTTTTTCTTTTCATGGCTGACTTTCATTCATAGTGAAAGTCCCAAAAACAGTTGTTGTCCTCTGAAAAGCGAAGGTGAACATCACACTTGCTGCATTGCACGTTAGTGTATCCTTTCGTGCAGTGTCTGCAGCTTCCTCTCCCTGTCTTCACTGGGAAATTCGCAACTAGGTCCTTGCAATGGGAGCTGTGCCCTTCTCTTGGATGGTCTCTTCTGAGGAGTCAGAGAGCTTCCTGATGTCACTGTTGCTGGGTTCCATTGGCCTGAAGATGGTGGTCCTCTCTTTGGAGTTTGGAGCGCCATGTTCACCAGGATGAGAGAGGATGCTGGCTGTGCCTGAAACTGTCTCCTGTTCATTGTCTCTTTGCTAGACATCTAGATAGAGGATGATGGTGTGCCAGAAGATGTACATGTACCAGCGACGGGATTTGATGGGGGACCTCTATTTGGCTGTAAATGAGTCCAACAAATCCACAACTCCCTTGTACTTGTTGTTGACACCAACAATGTAAGGCCTCTCAAGTTCAGTGTAGCTTCTGCTGGCTTTGTCCCAGCGTTGAATCTTCTGCACATGTTCAGGTCCAGCAAAGGATAACACAAGTGTGATGGCCCTGTTGTCAGACCATTTGACAGCACAGATGTTGTGATTCCCCTCCACTCTGACGTCATCGCTTCATCTCCCCTTTTTCTTCAAGCTCTTCTCGTCTTCAAGGTCACAGTTGGGCAGGCGCACCTGCCTGGCTGTTCCCACATAGTGAATTCCCCAATGTTTTCCAGGCAGACAATAATGTCTGCTTATTGTAAGTCACTTTGGACAAAAGCATCTGCTAAATGCCCTAAATGTAAATGTAAATGGCTTAGCCTATGCTCTCTACTTATCATGCTAAAAGAAATGTGCATCCCAATCACCAGCCATTAAGTCACACAATACTGCCTTGACATGACAATACTGCTTGTATTGCCCTCTAATTATCATACTAAAAGGAAAACATGCATACCCCCACTTACATCCACACATCCACATTCAGGAAAATGTTCACCTTTCTTAGAACTGAATTGTCTGTTGATATCCTCTTTGTGGACAAAGTTGTGGAATTTTAGGTCAGCTTGATCAAAATATATAAATAATAAAATAATAAAACTTTTAAATCAGTCAAATCTGATCAGAACACAACACAAGGGTAGTATGTATACTGTCCATGTATTAAAAAACACTCTGTTTCAGGCAGTGGTGTAGTGGAGGGAATACAACCTGTTTGTTCCCACTGCAACAGGCCTGCTATTTTGACTACCACACTCACCCAACGTTGTAATATTACAACAATTATATAACAAGCTCTAAATGAAATTTGATGAATCTGTTCTACAAAAACTACATATGTACATGTTCTAGACATTGTAAAAACAACAAAAAAAAATATAAAAGACATTTTACTTACTTGAATCTGATGAATTTAGTCCAATGAAACAAAGCAATGTTGTCCGAAGGAAACCATGAGAGGTTGTGTGAGTTCATGGCCATGAGGCGGGACTTATAAACAAATGTACTATCCAATAGCATCGTGAGACTGAACAATAGGACCCAATGACTATGTAAATGTGGTAAAAAAACAAGATAAAATATAACAGATTGTTTTTTAGGGTGGCTAAAGGTAACGTTGTAATATTACAACAGTGGGTCTTAGAGGGTTAAGGGCTTCTAGAAAACTCATCTGACAGAGGAGGACTTCATGTTGCACTTTTGACAACAGGGATATTAGTTCCATTATTACCACAGCTGCTTCTGCTTCAGCTGTTTTCATCCTGGTTTCAATCCTCTGTAAGAATGCACTGTTCAAATGAAAGACTCATATAAAATATGTAGCTGAAAGTAATTCTGTTTATGTCTACCTGAGCAGAGACAGCCGGAGGAGCAGGACGACTTTCATTATGCCAGCGTCCACTTCTCCAACAACCAGGCAGATAATCTGTACTCCAACATCAGACCAGCTCAGCCTCGAAGACACGTGGAGCAACAGGAAGTCGAGTACGCTGCTGTCAGATATAACAGTGCCAGTACCGCCCCGAGGTGAGCAGCTCTTCATACAGGAACACTACGCAAGATTAAAATAAGTCAGCTTTAAAAATACATCTGATCTGTCTTCATTATTATCACTGTTGGGTTGAGAATTGTTTTATTTCATACAATATCGTTTTGTCTTCTTCTCAGAGCCAGAGGTCAGGGAGCTGCAGAGGATCCAGCTGTGTTGTACAGCACCGTCAACAAAACCCGCTGACCTGCATTTATAATCTGATATTTCTGTTTCTTCATAACATTTGTATTAAGCAGGAATATGCAATAGAGACAATTATATATCTTAGAGAAGCTCAGATTTATGAACTAAACATACACCAGTGTTCAGCTTAGTGGAAGAATGTGACCCAATGATCCATTTAATTGTAAATATAACTTCTAATGAGCTTTTTACAGCAACCTGATAAACGAAAGTTGTGATATAATGATATTGACAATTATCAGGATATTTAAAATTGAAATACTTTCAGTGTTAATATCACAAATATGATAGCAGCTTCTAAATAATACATCGCCTCTTTCTGCTTCTTTCCCTTCCCACTTTGTCGTGGTAGGTGATGATAATGCACCTTAACACTGGTTGAGTGTAATTGTTGTTTTTGTACACATTAGTACAGTTATGGTAAGAGGCTCTCTCTCCACCTCCCTACACTCGTATTTTGAGTCCAATTGATTTGAACATGATCTTTTCTGAACCCTAACAAGTGTTTTTTCTTGCCTAAACCGTATCAGACCATTAGCACAGTGTTGCTACAATATACAATTGAAAATCGTACCTAAAGAGACAAACAGTTCAGATATTATTTGTATAAATGTGTGCAATTGGGTTGTTTTTCCTGACCTTTGGGGCTTCTGTAACATGTTAATTTTATCCTGGAAATCAATAAAGTATCATACTTACTGAATTAATTGATTGATGAACTCTGCCAGATTTATTTGATATTTCAGACCATACCTGCAAGTTGAATGTTTAACACAACATGAAACATCTCTTAACATAATGTCTTAGAGAGGACGGATGTTTGAAACTGGGCTTCAGTGACTCACCACTTAAAACAGTTGTGGGTCATGGGCAAAAAGAGGGGCACCAGTTGCTCCTTCCTCTACTTCAAAGATGCTCACACCCATCTTTGAACTCCGCCTTCATTATGATCTCAACTCCACACCTTTAAAGTTTTGTTACTGTATCTTGTACGATTATCTAGCTGCTGATCTAAGCACAAACTTGACCACATGTGAAGGGCATAAATAACGTCTTTTCACATCAATTTGTGATCTTTGGGCTTCTGGAGGGCTGGTTTACACCTGACAAGCTGTATGGAGTCTTTTTATGTTGTGTTTTTCTGGTAGTTTGTTAACTATTAAAACAAGTATGCAGTTGTTTAGGAGAATGAAGCAAAAACAACAAAACAAGTTAAATCTTTGAAGCACTACAAGACAACTAGAAACATGAAATGAGGTCCGAACTAATTTTATTTTTTGATGTCTTGTGCGTCTTCAGGCTGTCACCTCCACAGAAGTGTGTTAAAAATTCTTCCTACAACTCTGTATGACTCACTGCCACAAGACTACATTATACCAGCAATACTACTGTACCTAATTTTTATATACTGCATTATTTATTTAAAACGGGCAACACTATGGAAGCCCATTTCTGCCACTTATGGAAAAACATAATGTGATGAAGAGAAATGACAAAAAGTCAAATGTATGTGATTGAAAGTCAAAATTATGAGATAAAAAGTAATGATCATGAGGCGGGGGGGCAGTGGCTCAGTGGGTAGAGCAGGTCGCTAGTGATCAGAAGGTCACTGGTTTGTGTCGCAGCTCCCCTGGGGTGGAACTGAGCCACATGTCGAAGTATCCTTGAGTAAGATACTGAACCCCAAAATTGCTCCTGATACGCATTCGGGACCTTGTGTGGCGGCCTCTGCCATCAGTAAGGGCCCTGCGATGAGCTGGCGACTCGTCCATGGTGTACCCTGCCCTCTAACATAGAGAAACTGGGATTGGCTCCAGAAACCCCGCAACCCCTTGAAGATAGGGGGGATAAAAATGTGGTAACATCATGGATAAGCGGAAGGAAAATGAGATGAGAGAGATTGTGAAATATAAAGTATAAACTATGAAAGAGAAGTCATTATTATCATATAATAAGCAATAATTATCAAATAAAAAGACAATATGATAAAACAGTAAATATTGGAAGATTAAAACTAATTAATTTGAAATACATACAAATTATGGGATGAAAGTCACAGTCATGAGACTGAAAAAAAAATCACAATCATGAGATTCTGAGTCAACATCTATCTTGTAATTTTGATAGTTTCTCATAATTTGAGTTTTTAATCTGATAATTGATACTTTTTTTCTCCCAATTTCTACATTTTTAAGTCTTATTTTAATGATTTACCATGGGAGTATACGTAATTTTGTGTAGTAAAGGCTCGTTTTCATGATTTTATTTTCTTTAACTGACGATGCTGGGCTTTCTGAGGCTCCCTGAACTGCTCAGTTAACGTTTCAAGCCATGACGTCAGACGTAAGACACAAATTAACGGCAGTACCGTTTGACGAGGTCAGAGGTCAAAGAACGGTCGCGTGTCTCGAATGTGACGTATGTGTAATAACAGAAATGTAGACGTTGATTAACTGTAAGTTGATGACGTACAGTTGCTGTTTAAGTGGCTGAAAGTTAAGATAACTACGAGTTAAAATGACTATAAACAGTTTTTACACTAATGAAGATTAAAATACGGCTTCTGTTTTTACCTGTGGTAAATTGTGACGATGTGAGCAAGATATTAACTGATATACCTCGAAAATGTATATATTCTGAATGCTAATGCTAGCTTACTGTTTTAGCAGATAATTCAGCTTTATGCTAGCTGCCCAGTATCAAGTGGTGGAAAGTAGGTAGCATTGTTTTAACATTAATTAACTTATTCAGTACTGTATTGTGTCATATTCTGCTTTAACATCACTTGACTGTGTCTTTGAATGCTACTTCTAATTGACTACAATTCAGACAAACATATTTTTAGCTGTAATTAAGTAGATTTGATTCCTTTGAGATCTGATTCCTCTGGTATTGGTTTTCTGTAGTACCAATCTGATTAGATTAAACGTGTATCAGTAATGCATCAATACTAAAAGAATATCTTAGCTTTAAACTTTTTTAAGGGGTTTATTCTGCCTTATGAAGACTTAATGATAATTAAAGAGCATTTTGTTGCGAATACTTTTACCTGACTGATTCGAGGATCTTCTTCCAACACTACAAAAGGCAGAAAAAGTTTGCTTCTACCTGAAAAAGTTACCTGAATATCTAGAAACTTAAGACCTGGACATGTTACAAGAGGAACATGTGATGAGCAAACAGAGCAAAATCTACCAAGAAGCCAGACAGAAAACTCCAGAGGTGTTTCATGACTGCTGGATGTGTAAGTAAGCACTTATTTTCTAATGTGAGCCATAATAACTTTAGTTAAATAGTGATGTCACAGTAGTCTCTCTCTTGTTAGCTAGTTGTTAAGTCACTCAGGAGTAAGACATGAACTAGCTTCTAACTCTGTGGTGGCAGATGAGAGTCGTTATGTTATTCGGTGAGGCTAACAGCTGGCAAGTGTCAGAGTACTCACTTACAAATAATATGCTTTTAATCTGAAACTGATGTGCCAATTAAGAAAAACATGGAGGGGTTTGAAGAATGTATTTTGCTGATTTAGTTGTAGTTTCTACTGCTGCTGCTAGATGGCAGTGAAGAGCCACATTTGACTTGTAGATAGAAGATAGTGTTTATAATATAACAAACCATTTTGTGTTCATGTTCATTGTTTCATTTTTCCTGTGTGTTTTCATTGTGTGTTTTTTTTTTTTGGTATTTGTCAAAACACTGTTATAGTTTTGATATTATTTGATTGTTTGTATCAACAGCTCCAGCATCACCATCAACAGTCAGGATTCGAGATGTTTATTTTCACCCTGGTTTTACAAGTACTCTGGTGTGAAAATCTTCTGCTTAGAGACTCCACTACAGAAATGGTCCCCCAGGAACAAGGTCAAATGTAGGCTTAGACATTATGAAAATGTTAAATGTTGCAATTATCTTTATAATCATCACACTATTCCTAAATATATTCATTGCATCGCAGATGGGAGACATCTTTTGTAGCTGAAAAATAATCCATCACATAATCTTGAATAGGTAATCATAAGCTCTTCCTGCACAAATAAACGATAATTAATGGTGGTAACCTCATCCATCGGTTATTTTTAGTTTGGAGTCCAAGTGTTTTTGGCTCTGGTAAAGTTATAAGATATGAAGCTAGTCCTCTCCTCTGTGAGCAGAAGCCATTCGGAGTCATTCGGAAACTTTAAGTTGTCAATCATCACCCTGGTGTCGGCCTTTCCAGTGAGGATAAGAAGTATGACAGACTGTAAACTGTAGCCCATCCTCATCATGCATATTAATAATGTGAGAAGGAGTCAGGCTTGTCTTCACAGCTTGATCTCAGTCTCATGCTCACTCTGATGACCACAGAGGAACGTTGTCTTTCAAGAACACATCATCCTCCACTGAAAGACGTTTATTGAGGTGTGCTATATTTGTTGTGTACATGATTTATCTGCCGACGAGCTTTAACATCTCTGAAGCCTTAAAGAAAGATAAGAGGAGCAGCGATAAGTTTACCCGCAGCAGCAAGTGGATTTATTGTCTCCCTTCTCTCTGTGCCAAGGTAGGTTATATCTTCATTTAAACTGTAAAGCATTTATCACTTATTCAGAGCAACATAAAGTCGATTTATATCAATACACACTGTGACTCTTTTGTCTTGTATTTCCACATGAAATCTAACAGTCTTGGAACCTTGAAAATGTGTTGAATTGATGCGCATCCTTAAAGCCACAGTTAGTTAGGGTGAATTTAAAACTAGAATAATGTTAGCGGTTCATCTGAACAAATGTTTATCCCTTTTTAAAGAGAAGCTATTCTTAAAGAAGTCTTAACAATAGAAACATCTTACAAGGACCACTTTTATTCTGAAGGCATCTATTCCTGTGTGGTGTGTGAGTTTACCAAACAGTCTTCCACTAACAAACTGCCATCTGGTGGAGACTGTAACTCATTGCACCACACATTGTTGTCTTGACATGGAGCGCTGTCCCCCTTCAACACTGCAGCTGCTGGTTGAAGACATTTCTTTTGTTTCTCTCTTACGTGGTTCATCATGACTTTATATGTGACTTTTGTTTTTAGTGCTGTAATGATGGCAAATCGAAAGGAAGTAAAGCACCAGGGGTCGACTGATGTGGATTTTTCCGGGCCGGTCGGTTTTTCGACATAATCAGCTAGGGCCAATAATCAGTCTGCCCCTCACAAGTACCAGCAGACATAAAGACTTTGTTTCCTTTACAAGAGTAAATGCAATCATTACCTCCACCTCTCTTAGAAACCCACAGAACAGGTCTCTTATTCTTAAATAATCAGCATTAAGAGGTCCATATACAGTTTACAAAACAATAAAATGACTAGTTAAGTCAGACAGTTACTGACTACATGCACATTAAAAAGTCTAGTTTAACAGCTTCACATCTGTCTGCTGCCTACTGTGCTGACCACAGAGGGACATTATCTTTAAAGAGGAAATGTTTCTCTGTCATAAGCAGAATTATTTATTGATATATTTAGTGTGATGATTAATGTGATATGATTGATCTTTCATACATTGACCTGCTGATTTAATTTCTCAGGATTCACACTGAGATGAGAGGAGCAGCTATGAGTTTAAAAGTGACAGTGAGTGGATTCCTTATCCTCCTTCTCTCTGTTCAAGGTAATGTATGTCTATATTTACATTGTTGGGCATTTAGTTACTCAGAGCAAATTAAAAGCTATTTTTTAGAATTATATGAAAATAAATGATTACCTAAATAATATTTTTCTAGATTGATTGTGTGATATGATGCTAAATGTTGTTGTTGTTGTTGTTCATGTTTCCCTCTGTGTCACAAATGAAATCTTACAATTTCATACCTAGAAACAACACAGTGACTAGTGTTTTAACTGGTGTTGGCAAGGGGCAGATCAAACATCACCTTCTTCATGTTTTCTCCTCCAGATGCTCCAAAGCTTCCCTCTGTGTCAGTGAGTCCCTCTGGTGAAATAATGGAGGGCAGTTCAGTGACTCTGACCTGTAGCAGTGATGCTAACCCAGCAGCTAATTACACCTGGTACAAGGAGAATCAAACACTGATTCAGACACCAGGGGTGAAGTTGCATTTCCCCTCCATCAGCTCGGAAGACAGAGGGATCTATCACTGCAAGTCTGAGAATAAATATGGACAGATCTACTCTTCATCTCTCTTCATAGATCTCCAGTGTGAGTGCAAAACATTTACATATGAGACATATGGTTATTAGATTTAAAGTGTTTAGTACATTTGATTTATTTTTTTGTCTTGCTCACCTCAAAGAGTTGAGTTACATTAATAGGTTACATTTTTTGATCACTACTTTGAACTTTGGACTCCTGAACTCATCACAAAGTGCTTCGAGTGGTCCTGGCTCACCTCAAATCCAGTTTACCACTCACACTGGACCCCTACCAATTCTCCTACCACCAGAACAGGAGTACAGAAGATCTACAGGGCTTCACTCTGCCCTCTCCCACCTCGACAACGGTAACACCTACGTGAGAATGCTGTTCATCGACTTCAGTTCAGCATTCATCACCATCATCCTCTCCAAACTGATCACCAAACTCAGTGACCTCGGCATCAATACATCCCTCTGCAACTGATTCTGGATTTCCTAACCAGCAGACCACAGTCTGTTAGGCTAGATCACCTCACCTCCTCAACCCTCATCCTGAACACTGGCGCTCCACAAGGATGCTTGCTGAGCCCCCTCCTTTACTTCCTCTTTACCTACGACTGCACATCTGCACATGGTTAAAACACCATTGTCAAGTTCGCAGACGACACAACGGTGATTGGTCTCATCAGCAACAACGATGAGTCGGCCTACAGGGAGGAGGTCCAGCACCTAACGGCGTGGTGCACCAACAACGACTTGGCTCTCAACACCAAGAAGACCAAAGAGCTCATTGTGGACTACAGAAAGTCCAATGATGGCACACACACCCCCATCCGTATCAATGGAACAGAGGTTGAGCGTGTCACCAGCTTCATGTTTATGGTGGTCCACATCTCCGAGGACCTCTCTTGGACCCTCAACACCTCCACCCTGACCAAGAAGGCTCACCAGCGTCTTTCTTCCTGAAGAGACTAAAGAAAATCCATCTGTCTCCTCAGATTCTGGTGAACTGCTACCGCTGCACCATCGAGAGCATCCTTACCAACTGTGTCACAGTTTGGTATGGCAACTGCTCTGTGTCTGAGCGGAAAGCACTGCAGAGGGTGGTGAAATCGGCCCAACGCATCACCGGTTCCTCACTCTCCTCCATCGAGTCTCTCCAGAGCAAGCGATGTCTAGGAAAGTCGCGTAGCATTGTCAAGGACTGTTCTAACCCCAACCACAGACTGTTCACCCTCCTCCCCTCCAGGAGGCACTACAGGTCACTCTGCACCCGGACCAGCAGGTTCAGGGGAAGCTTTTTCCCTGCGTCTATCACCCTTCTGGACTCCACACCTCGGTGCACATACTGTACCTCGACCGACTTACACTCTATTTATATACTGTAAATACTGTAAATCTGTCTATAATCTCCTGCAATATTTATTCTGAACACGCTTGCACTTTACTGCTTCTTTTTGCACTTCTGGTCAGATGCTAACTGCATTTCATTGTCTCTGTGCTTGTACTGTACACAATGACAGTGAATTGAATCTAATCTAATCTGAACTCAATCACTTCCTGTTATGCTTCATGAAAATGAAGTAAATCTGAATGTAATGTAACATTCAGTGATGGAGGATAAAATGTTGTTTCAGGCTCCTGATTCAGTGTCTCTGATGGTTCACTGCCCTCTAGTGGGGAAGTTTAAGTGTGGCACATTCAGGCTTCATCACTGTGAGTGCTTCCTCCTCTGTCTGCTTTAAAGGGTCAGTTCACCCAAATTACAAAAAGACACTTTCTCTCTTACCTTCAGTGGTGTGTAGCCATGCAGATAGTTTTGTTCTGTTTCAGTTATCAATCTGAACCACCTAAATGAGCCACATTGATTAAAAACCGTTGTGTGTCCTCATCAGATCCTACCAGTCTTCTTGAACTATGTGTGTCACATGTTCATGTGCTGTTAACACTAACAGATGTGGGAGTTTCTCTCGGCTCAGTGTTCTGCTTTTCTCTGCACACTGCAGCAACCTGACTACAGAGTGAACAGAGAAGAAACAAACCAGGAAACAGCAACAACATGTCATTCTCCATCCTCTCTTATAATGAACCCTCTGCTCTTCATCCTCTTCAGTCAAACTGCCTCGTGGTTGACAGGTACAATGCATTCCTGTTCCTTCACTACACCTGCAGACTGTGTGACATCCTGCCTCAGAGCACAGAGAGATGAACTGTAGAGGGCAGCTGTAAATATTTACAATAAGCAATGTGACTTAATGCATCCCATACTGCATTTACATTGAATTCATACTTTGCAAGACAACTTTAGTACGATGTGGGTGTTGGCTCACACTTGGCACGCCATGTATGTTAATAACCTGAAGAGGAAGGAAACGTAGTGGTTTAAGAGCCTGATATCTGACTTCTGCTCACTCAGAACTGAGGAACGGCTTCTCTCAAGACGACGTCCGTCTTCATTGTAAGTAGAATTGTTTGTAGATGTGACTGATACTGTAAACCTCCTGTGTGCATCATTATTTTATCTGCTGACATGTTTTATTGTCCCTGAAACCTCACAGAGAGATCAGAGGAGCAGATATGAGTTTAACTGCAGCAGTGAGTGGATTTGTCGTCTTCCTTCTCTCTGTGTCAGGTACAGTCACATTTACTGCATTTAAAGAGGGAATCTGGACTTTTGCATGAAGTAGCTGTGTGCTCAGCACTTTTACACGCTGTAAACTGAGAATATTTTGGGTTTTCAGAACTTTTCCCTTCTCATCCTGTTTAATTTGTTCTAAAGTCGACCCTGGCTGCAGAAGCAGCAGCTCATGTGGAGGACGATTAGTTTGTATCTGCAGCTACTTTTATCACAGTGAAGTTCTTTGGAGGGATATTGTTCTCACAGTAAAACCCCAAAAACTGACTGTACTTCTTGTATATGATCGTACATCCGCACCACTCCCTGCTAGTTCTGTTAGTGCTGTCTGACGTCAGTGTGATGTTTCCATGCTATATACAGACAGCTTATCATTACATCATAGCTGCTTGAAGCGTTTGACACCTCAGTGTTCTGCTTTTATTTTTGTAGTTTTCACACTCAGCAGCATCCTGACCACAGAGTGAACAGAGAGAACTGACCAAGAACAGCACAGACTCTAATCAATAATATTTCTCCTCTTATCCTGGTCAGTAAACTGCATTAAAGGTCACAGGTTCAATACATTCCTGTTCACTTCACTGCACCTTCAGACTGGGTGCACACTGAGTTTAACTGTAGAAAGCATGTTCACATCTTCCACTCTTCCTTTGTTTGTGTTCATCCTGGTGTCATTCAGAAATAACATACAAAAGTCATAAAGTGTTATTTATTTAAAGCATTAGTTAGAAAGTGCCTATTAAAGGGAAGTTAACATGTGGGTGGAGTAGCATTATTATTTTGTGCAACTTTTCTTCAGCATCTCAGAAAAGTGTGTAAAATATGTTTTTATTAATTTTCTGTGTGGACGACTTTTTGTTGACGCATGATTAAGAACTGTTGATGACAGTAATTAGTCTGATAATCGAGGATTTAGAAGCACGTCCATGTTTCCTTTCCTCCACATCATATTGGTAGTTTGATCACCTTTTGTCTTATTAACTGATTGTTAACTGAAGTTATTCAGTGTCATTGTGTTTTCTGATGTTCTCTGTGTTACAGTGATACAGGGTCAGAATGACTGGGGAGTGACTTACAGCTCTACTAAGATCTGTGCCTTAAAAGGATCAACAGTGGACATGAGCTGCACCTACATATACCCATCCACTGTACAGAGAGTTAAGAATAGATTCTGGTTTGGAAAATATATTGATTATATTTATGTGGATCTGAAAACAGACCCACAGTATTCAGGTCGTGTGCAGTATTTCTTTGGTAACAACATCTGCACTCTGAGAATCACAGACCTGAGAGAGAGCGACTCAGCTGAGTACAAGTTCAGATTCATTACAGAACAAACAGGTGGGAGTTATTATGGTACACCTGGAGTCACGTTGTCTGTCACAGGTAAGAGTTTCATCTGAATATTAATTAATTTAGTTGAAAGTGTTTAATTTATTCAAATCACTGTAAATGTTTGTAAACATCTTATATATGTAATTATGAACATAATTAACATTGTTCATTACCACATGTTTACAGAGCCTCTCAAGCTGCAGGTGCATCGATCACATTCAAATACTTACCTGACGTGTGTCAGCAGTTGTGATGGTCAAACTTCCTTCATGTGGTTCAAGAATGGAAAGAAAATAGCTCAAAATAACAGGTATTACTATCCAGATGTCGTTGGTCACGCAGACGAGTACACCTGTGCTGTCAAAGGTTCTGAGATGTTCCAGTCTCCTCCAGTGTGTGAGTTTACTTTCTGTTCCATCTAATGGAGACTTTAACATGTTGATGTAACTCAGTGGTATTTGGTGATTTGTTGTACAGAAGTGATTGACAACCAAACAGCTGCACTAAGATTCTAGACTTGTTGAATAAATACTTGTTTTTTTGTGTCTTGACTCCAAATTAAGCCACAAAATAACAGATCACAGATCCGTCTGTATCTTCAATTTATTCAAGGACTTTTTTTAAGTCTGGTCCGTCCACAAGAGTGAACAATATTTAGTCACATGATTGTTCAGATGTGAAGAGTTATAAGATATTATTCCTACTTGTGTTTTGAATGTTAGTATGCAGAACTTTATCGAACTTACCTACTAGAGTTCATCAGTAAACATGAAAGTGTCCAAAGACACTGAACCAGTATAATTTCCTTGATCACTAATGAACTATGAAACATTTTGTCTGTGATCTTTATGTTTATTTGGATTTATGGTGATTAGGTTGAAGTAAGATTAATTAGTTTGCTATTTCTGATTTCTCTCTATTTCCAACATGGACCTCCATTGTCAACACACATATTAAAATTGAATGAAATGTTTTTATTTGTTCTCCTCCAGATGCTCCAAAGCTTCCCTCTGTGTCAGTGAGTCCCTCTGCTGAGATAGTGGAGGGCAGTTCAGTGACTCTGACCTGTAGCAGTGATGCTAACCCAGCAGCTAAATACACCTGGTACAAGGAGAATGGAGATCCAGACCTTCATCCTCTCAGTAAAGAACCACAGCTTGTCTTCAGCTCCATCCAGTCCTCTGACTCTGGAGAGTATTACTGTACAGCTGAGAACGAGCTGGGGAGGAGGACTCCTGAATACATCTCTATTAATGTGACATGTGAGTGAAACACAGCTGATTTAAATTAACTTATGACAAGGTTTAAAAACGTTATTACCCAGTCAGGTGTTTTGCTGATAGTGCACTTTCTCCAGCTCTGCCTGTTTCACCTTCACAGTCTGCTGCTGTTGTTCACTGAGCAGCTACAGTAGATGATGAAATGATTTTGATTTACAAACTGTTTCCGGATCTGCACAGATGTTCATTGATCCAGAAAACCACCTCTAAAGTTTCAGATGCTGCCACACATAAATACACATCCAACATGTAATGTGTCCAGAGTCCTGTTATCAACTCTGTCTCTGAGGAATGATCTGTAGTACTTATATACTAGTTTGTGTTGCCACGAATATTTTGATGGAAACAAAATTGCTGTCTTCATTTCATTACATGGCCATGTTTTTAGAATTGTTGGAAGAGAAAACGTTTCGTTCCCCACACAGTTAAATTACAGAACCAGCGTCATCAGTTGGTGCCATGAATTCACTGGAGATCGGAATTGATATCATTTTCTTTTCCAGTTCCCCAGTATTTAGAACACATTTGAAACACATTTGTGTGATGTCATTTACCACAGCTTACTCTTAAAAATGGAACAGGAACAAGTTGCTCTAACACACACACAATCACACAAACTTTTTAAATATATGCGTTACATTGTTTGTCTGGCAGAAGGCACTGTGGAGTTTATGTTTCAACCTGATCTCTATGTCATGTACTATACTACATGTGTCCACAGCCTGACAGATAGTCCACCTATACTGAGCAGGACATTCACTGATTTAACACGCAGACATGCACTGTTATCCAGAATATCTTTGTTTTTATCTTGTTTTATCTTATTTTATCACTCTATTGGACCAACGGAACAAAACATGCTGTAACACTCTGAATAACTGTCTGTTTTCTTTTAATCACCATTTCTTAGTATCAGGGAAATCAGTGGCTGCTGGAACAATCACTGTCGTTCTCCTGGCTATCATTTCTCTCTCTGTCTTCCTGTGGATCAGGTGAGCAGTTCTGTTCTACTGAATCACTGAATGTACAATCACCGCAAAATGGAATTAAAACATTCAGGTGTTTATGTTTTAATTAACTGTTCTAACCAGGAAAAAGAGGGCTCCCAGGGAATCTACTGAGGCTGAAGAGAGACCAGACGACAGGGAACAGGTGAGGATAGTTCTGTATTTAACTGTAGAAGACATAAAACCCAGTCTGGCTCCTGTTTATTCATACTGCTGAGTCACTCAGTGTCTTTAAGGGCTTCTAGAAAACTCATCTGACAGAGGAGGACTTCATGTTGCACTTTTGACAACAGGGATATTAGTTCCATTATTACCACAGCTGCTTCTGCTTCAGCTGTTTTCATCCTGGTTTTAATCCTCTGTAAGAATGCACTGTTCAAATGAAAGACTCATATAAAATATGTATCTGAAAGTAATTCTGTTTATGTCTACCTGAGCAGGGACAGCCGGAGGAGCAGGAGGACTTTCATTACGCCAGCGTCCACTTCTCCAACAACCAGGCAGATAATCTGTACTCCAACATCAGACCAGCTCAGCCTCGAAGACACGTGGAGCAACAGGAAGTCGAGTACGCTGCTGTCAGAAATAACAGTGCCAGTACCGCCCCGAGGTGAGCGGCTCTTCATACAGGAACACTGTGCAACATTAAAATGACTCAACTTTAAAAATACATCTGATCTGTCTTCATTATTATCACTGTTGAGATGAGAATTGTTTTATTTCATGCAATATCTTTTCTTCTTCTCAGAGCCAGAGGTCAGGGAGCTGCAGAGGATCCAGCTGTGTTGTACAGCACCGTCAACAAAACCCGCTGACCTGCATTTATAATCTGATATTTCTGTTTCTTCATAACATTTGTATTAAAGCAGGAATATGCAATAGAGACAATTATATATCTTAGAGAAGCTCAGATTTATGAACTAAACATACACCAGTGTTCAGCTTAGTGGAAGAATGTGTGAAGTATTTTATGACTTTATTATCCATTTAATTGTAAATATAACTAGTAACATGCTTTTTACAGCAACCTGATGATCGAAAGTTCAATATTCAGTGAACTTTCATCTTTTATCTTTGAATTACTCTCTGACAACTGTTCTTCTTCTGCAGCCTCCAAAACACACCTGAAGTAGTTGTACAACAGGTGATGTGATGCCTCTCAGGTGTTGGAGCTCATGATAGGGATTAAATACTTTGTGAGTTACTCTCAGACCAAACTGTAGGAGTCTAAGACCAAACCCCAATTAGAAGAGTTGTGATCTAACGATATTGACAACAAACAGAATATTTTAAATTGAAATACTAATAGTGTTAATATTACAAGTATGATAGCAGCTTGTACATAATACATTGCCACTTTATTTTTCTTTCCCTTCCCACTTTGTCGTGGTAGGTGATGATAATGCACCTTAACACTGGTTGAGTGTAATTGTTGTTTTTGTACACATTAGTACAGTTATGGTAAGAGGCTCTCTCTCCACCTCCCTACACTTGTATTGTAAGTGTAATTAATTTGCCAGAAAACAGACAAAACACACAGTAAACAAAGTTAAAGATGAATTTGACTGAGCATAATTGTTTCCAAATTCTATAGAGATGTTGTGATACCGCTATTTGTGCCGCCATAATTGTGTTGTTACAATCTTATATAGTGACAGTCCTGATCCCAACACACCCTTTGGCCTCAACCACTTAGCTCTGCCTCTGTTTTGTGTGTTCACATCTACAGTAGTGTGTCCTGAGTCTTGTTGGGACAGAGGAGTACGACAAAGATCTCTGTAAACTGAGGTTCTTTTTCAGAGGCACACTTCAAACTGAGGGTTATCAGAACTGTCTGCTGTTTCAATGTATTATTGTACTTTTCTTTATAACCAGATTTTCACGAACAAGACCATGCCACAATTTGATTTTCAAGATAGTTTATTGAATTGGTAGAAGATTTTGGAAAGGATGGGAAGAGGGGGGTCGAGGTTGATGGCTGAAGAAAGGGAAGGGTCGAGGTCGGTGGATGTAGAGGGAGTTTGAGTGGGGCGCAGATTAGCTGGACTGTCTAGGAACCGGGAGGTTGAGACTCAGAGTGGGGGTACGTCTCAATGGGCGCACGTCTTGGTCGGAGTGGCTTCATCATCTCCCCGTGGTTCCTGTGCTGGGATTGCCTGGGTTCCTGATCTGGAGGATCTTCTTCCTGTTGAGTGTCAATGTGGAAGGCTAGACTGCTGGCAGTTCTGTGAGAGGATAATGGAGAAGGAGAGGGTCTGGGGGGGAGGGTTAGAAGAACTTGGGATGAACGGGAGAGAACTGGTTAGGCTTGCCTATATAGATTTCATGTGTGATTGGGTCAGGTGGTTAGATTGGCTGAGCCTGGGTGGCGGATCGGCAAGGCGTGGTGGCATGGTCAAGTTCCTGAACCTTAGTTATAATAACTCCATTAAACTATTTCTACTAGATCACTGATGTCTCAGTAGTTGGCTAATGTTACATCGTGTTTTTATTTTGTATATATTAATTGTAAAGTTTTTTATCTGTTTCTCTGCAGCTCAGTTGCCAGAATAAAATCTTGTAATTTTACATTTCTGCATATCCTGAAATTTGTGTCATACCGACTATATCGACATCTCTACAATACGCGTCATCATGTTCATATTACCTGTTTATGACCAGACTGTCATATCAGGAAGTGGAGGGTAATGTGGTGGTGTTTGAGCATTTGTAAGCCCGAAACCAATACATTTTTTAGCAATTGGACATTTCCAAACATGATCTTTTCTGAACCCTAAGAAGTGTTCTTTTTGCCTAAACCTTATCAGACCTATAGCACAGCGTTGCTACAATATAGAATTTTAAGTTTTACCTTAAGAAACATATAATACAGATGCAACATAAAAAAGTTTCAACATATTTGTGCGATTGGGTTGTTTTTCCTGACCTCTCAGTCTGACTCTTGTGCTTTTGTTACATGTTTATTTTACCCTGGAGATCAATAAAGTATCATACTTACTGAATTTATTGATTGAATGGTGAACTGTGCCAGATTTATTTGATATATCAGACCATGCCTGCAAGGTGAGCTTTTAACACAACATTAAACATCTCTTAACATAATGTCTTAGAGTGGACAGATGATTGAAACTGGGCTTCAGTGACCCACTACTTTTTTTTTTTATCTCATAATTTTAACTATCTATCCCATCATTGTGACTTTGCCTCATGACTTGAGGTTTTTTTATCTGATAACAATTTCTACATTTTTAAATCTTAATTTCACGACTTACCATGGGAATATAAGTATTTTTGTATAATCAAGGCTCGTTTTCATGATTTTATTTTCTTTAATTGATCATACTGGGCTTTCCGAGGCTCCCTGAACTACTCAGTCAACGTTTCAAGTCATGACGTCAGACGTAAGAGACAAATTAACCATACCGTTTGACGAGGTCAGAGGTCAAAGAACGTTGGCGTGGCTCTAATGTGACGTATGTATGTATAATAACAGAAATATAGACGTTGATTAACTGTCAGTTGGTGACGTACAGTTGCTGTTTAGGTGACTGAAAGTTAAGCTAACTACGAGTTAAAATGACTAGAAACAGTTTTAACACAAATGAAGATTAAAATACGGCTTCTGTTTTTACCTGTGGTAAGTTGTGATGACCTGAGCAAGATATTAACTGACATACCTCGAAAATGTATATTCTAAATGCTAATGCTAGCTTACTGTTTTAGCAGATAATCCAGCTGTATGCTAGCTGCCCAGTATCAAGTGGTGGAAAGTAGCTAGCGTTGTTTTAACATTAATTAACTTATTAAATACTTAATTATGTCATATTCTGCTTTAACAACACTTGACTATGTTTTCAAATGCTACTTCTACTTGATTACAATTCAGACAAACATATTTTCAACTGTAGTTAAGTGGCTTTGATTCCTTTGAGTGTGATTTCTTCACTATTGGTTTACTGTCGATACCAACCTGATTAGATTTAGGGGGTTTATTGTGCATTATGAAGTCTAAATGATAATTAAAGAGCATTTTATTACTCATACTTTTACCCTAACTGATCCGAGGATCTTCTTCCAACAGTGCAAAAGGCAGAAAAAGTTTGCTTCTACCTCATAAAGTTACCTGAATATCTAGAAGCTTAAGACCTGGACATGTTACAGAGAAACAGGTGATGAGCAAACCGGAGCAAAATCTACCAAGAAGCCAGACAGACAACTCCAGAGGTGTTTCATGACTGCTGGATGTGTAAGTAAGTAATTATTTTCTAACGTGAGCCATAATAACTTTAGTTAAATAGTGATGTCACAGTAGTCTCTCTCTTGTTAGCTAGTTGTTAAGTTACTCAGGAGTAAGACATGAACTAGCTTCTAACTCTGTGGTGGCAGATGAGAGTCTGTGCTTGTGTAAAATATGTTGTTTGATGAGGCTGATAACAGGCAAGTCTCAGAGTACTCATTAGCTGATAAATAATATGTTTTAATTTGAAACTGATATGCCAATTAAGAAAAACATGAAGTGGTTTGAAGAATGTATTTTGCTAATGTTGTTGTAGTTTCTACTGCTGCTGCTAGATGGCAGTGAAGAGCCACATTTGACTTGTAGATAGAAGATAGTGTTTATGATATAACAAACCATTTTGTGTTCATGTTCATTGTTTCCTTTTTTCTTGGTGTGATTTTCTTCCATTTTATTTTCTTTGTCAAAACACTGTTATAGTTTAAATATTATTTGGTTGTTTGTATCAACAGCTCCAGCACCACCATCAACATTCAGGATTCAAGATTTTTATTGTCACCCTGGTTTTACAAGTACTCTGGTGTGAAAAAAACTTCTGCTTAGAGACTCCACTACAGAAATGGTCCCCCAGGAACAAGGTCAAAGGTAGGCTTAGACATTATGAAAATGTTAAATGTTGCGATTATCCTGATAATCATTAAACTATTCTTGAATATATTTATTGCGTTGCAGATAGGACACATCTTTTGTAGCTGAAAAACAATCCATCACAGAATCTTAAATAGGTAATCATAAGCTCTTCCTGCACAAATAAACGATAATTAATGGTGGTAAACTCATCCATCGGTTATTTTTAGTTTGGAATCCAAGTGTTTTGGGCTCTGGTAAAGTTATAAGATATGAAGCTAGTCCACTTCTCTGTAAGCAGAAACCACACTAGTCATTCTAAAACTTTAAGTTGTCGATCAACACCCTGATGTCGGCCTTTCCAGTGAGGATAAGAAGTATGACAGACCGTAAACTGAAGCCCATCCTCATCATGCATATTAATAATGTGAGAAGGAAGGAAGTCAGGCTTGTCTTCACAGCTTGATCTCAGTCTCATGCTCACTCTGATGAGCACAGAAGAACGTTGTCTTTCAAGAACACATCATTCTCCACTGAAAGACGTTTATTGAGGTGTGCTATATTTGTTGTGTACATGATTTATCTGCCGACGAGCTTTAACACCTCTGAAGCCTTAAAGAAAGATTAGAGGAGCAGCGATAAGTTTACCCGCAGCAGCAAGTGGATTTATTGTCTCCCTTCTCTCTGTGCCAAGGTAAGTTATATCTTCATTTAAACTGTAAAGCATTTATCACTCTTATTCAGAGCAACATAAAGTCGATTTATATCAATACACACTGTGACTCTTTTGTCTTATATTTCCACATAAAATCTAACAGTCTTGGAACCTTGAAAATGTGTTGAATTGATGCGCATCCTTAAAGCCATGGTTAGTTAGGGTGAATTTAAAACTAGAATAATGTTAGCAGTTCATCTGAACAAATGTTTATCCCTTTTTAAAGAGAAGCTATTCTTAAAGAAATCTTAAAAATAGAAACATCTTACAAAGACCACTTTTATTCTGAAGGCATTTATTCCTGTGTGGTGTGTGAGTTTACCAAACAGTCTTCCACTAACAAACTGCCATCTGGTGGAGACTGTAACTCATTGCACCACACATTGTTGTCTTGACATGGAGCGCTGTCCCCCTTCAACACTGCAGCTGCTGGTTGAAGACATTTCTTTTGTTTCTCTCTTACATGGTTCATCCTGACTTTTTCATATGACTTTTGTTTTTAGTGCTCTAACGATTGCAACTCGAAAGGAAGTAAAGCACCAGGGGTCGACCGATGTGGCTTTTTCAGGGCTGGCGGTTTTTCGACATAATCAGCCAAGGCCAATAATCAGTCCGCCCCTCACAAGTACCAGCAGACATAAAGACTTTATTTCCCTTACAGGAGTAAATGCAATCGTTACCTCTACCCCTGTTAGAAACCCACAGAACGAGTCTTTCATTCTTACATAATCAGCATTGAGAGGTCCATATACAGTTTACAAAACAATAAAATAACTAGTTAAGTCAGACAGTTACTGACTACATGCACATTAAAAAGTCTAGTTTAACAGCTTCACATCTGTCTGCTGCCTACTGTGCTGACCACAGAGGGACATTATCTTTAAAGAGGAAATGTTTCTCTGTTGCAAGCAGAAATGTTTATTGATATATTTAGTGTGATGATTCATGTGATATGATTGATCTTTCATACATTGACCTGCTGATGTGCTTTAATTTCTCAGGAGTCACACTGAGATGAGAGGAGAAGCTATGAGTTTAAAAGTGACAGTGAGTGGATTCCTTATCCTCCTTCTCTCTGTTCCAGGTAATGTATGTCTATATTTACATTGTTGAGCATTTAGTTACTCAGAGCAAGTTAAAAGCTATTTTTTAGAATTATATGAAAATAAATGATTACCTAAATGATATTTTTCTAGATTGTTTGTGTGATATGATGCCAAATGTTGTTGTTGTTCATGTTTCCCTCTGTGTCACAAATGAAATCTTACAATTTCATACCTAGAAACAAGACAGTGACTAGTGTTTTAACTGGTGTTGGCAAGGGGCAGATCAAACGTCACCTTCTTCATGTTTTCTCCTCCAGATGCTCCAAAGCTTCCCTCTGTGTCAGTGAGTCCCTCTGGTGAAATAATGGTGGGCAGTTCAGTGACTCTGACCTGTAGCAGTGATGCTAACCCAGCAGCTAATTACACCTGGTACAAGGAGAACCAAACACTGATTCAGACACCAGGGGTGAAGTTGCATTTCCCCTCCATCAGCTCGGAAGACAGAGGTATCTATCACTGCAAGTCTGAGAATAAATATGGACAGATCTACTCTTCATCTCTCTTCGTAGATCTCCAGTGTGTGTACAAAACATTTACATATGAGACATATGGTTATTAGATTTAAAGTGTTTAGTACATTTGATTTATTTTTTTGTCTTGCTCAACTCAAAGAGTTGAGTTACATTTTTTGATCACTACTTTTAACTCTGGACTCCTGAACTCATCACAAAGTGCTTCAAGTGGTCCTGGCTCACCTCAAAACCAGTTTACCACTCACACTGGACCCCTACCAATTCTCCTACCACCAGAACAGGAGTACAGAAGATCTACAGGGCTTCACTCTGCCCTCTCCCACCTCGACAACGGTAACACCTACGTGAGAATGCTGTTCATCGACTTCAGTTCAGCATTCATCACCATCATCCCCTCCAAACTGATCACCAAACTCAGTGACCTCGGCATCAATACATCCCTCTGCAACTGATTCTGGACTTCCTAACCAGCAGACCACAGTCTGTTAGGTTAGATCACCTCACCTCCTCAACCCTCATCCTGAACACTGGCGCTCCACAAGGATGCTTGCTGAGCCCCCTCCTTTACTTCCTCTTCACCTACGACTGCACATCTGCACATGGTTAAAACACCATTGTCAAGTTCGCAGACGACACAACGATGATTGGTCTCATCAGCAACAGCGATGAGTCGGCCTACACGGAGGAGGTCCAGCACCTAACGGCGTGGTGCGCCAACAACGACTTGGCTCTCAACACCAAGAAGACCAAAGAGCTCATTGTGGACTACAGAAAGTCAAATGATGGCACACACACCCCCATCCGTATCAATGGAACAGAGGTTGAGCTTGTCACCAGCTTCACGTTTCTGGGTGTCCACATCTCCGAGGACCTCTCTTGGACCCTCAACACCTCCACCCTGACCAGGAAGATTCACCAGCGTCTTTTCTTCCTGAAGAGACTAAAGAAAATACATCTGTCTCCTCAGATTCTGGTGAACTTCTACCGCTGCACCATCGAGAGCATCCTTACCAACTGTGTCACAGTTTGGTATGGCAACTGCTCTGTGTCTGAGCGGAAAGCACTGCAGAGGGTGGTGAAAACTGCCCAACGCATCACCGGTTCCTCACTCTCCTCCATTGAGGCTCTCCAGAGCAAGCGATGTCTACGAAAGGCGCGTAGCATCGTCAAGGACTGTTCTAACCCCAACCACAGACTGTTCACCCTCCTCCCCTCCAGGAGGCACTACAGGTCACTCTGCACCCGGACCAGCAGGTTCAGGGGAAGCTTTTTCCCTGCGTCTGTCACCCTTCTGGACTCCACACCTCGGTGCACATACTGTACCTCGACCGACTTATGCTCTATTTATATACTGTAAATACTGTAAATCTGTCTATAATCTCCTGCAATATTTATTCTGAACACACTTGCACTTTACTGCTTCTTTTTGCACTTCTGGTCAGATGCTTACTGCATTTCATTGTCTCTGTACTTGAACTGTAAACAATGACAGTAAAATTGAATCTAATCTAATCTGAACTCAATCACTTCCTGTTATGCTTCATGAAAATGAAGTAAATCTGAATGTAATGTAACATTCAGTGATGGAGGATAAAATGTTGTTTCAGGCTCCTGATTCAGTGTCTCTGATGGTTCACTGCCCTCTAGTGGGGAAGTTTAAGTGTGGCACATTCAGGCTTCATCACCGTGAGTGCTTCCTCCTCTGTCTGCTTTAAAGGGTCAGTTCACCCAAATTACAAGAAGACACTTTCTCTCTTACCTTCAGTGGTGTGTAGCCATGCAGATAGATTTGTTCTGTTTCTCTGCACACTGGGAGGTTTGGCTGTTTTTTTTTCAAATGTAAGGTGACACTTTTTATCCCAATCTACATGTTGGACATCTCTGCACAGTTTATTAGTCTGAACCACCTAAATTAGCCAAAGTCATTAAAACATTTGTGTGGCCTCATCAGAACTTACCAGTCTTCTTGAACTATGTGTGTTACAGGTTCATGTGTCGTTAACATGAACAGACATGGGAGTTTCAGTCAGCGGCAGCATGTAGCAGGAAGTTAAGTACAATTGGCAGTTTGAACTGAATCATGTCCAGTTGTCAAACATATTGCTCAGCTAATGGTCAGGTGGTGTGTGACTTACAGGTTATAACTTACTGCTTTAACTAGTAGCAACAAGATTAAATGTGTCTCTTTTCTCATCTGTTGTTGAACGGCCTTTTCTGGTGTCAGTTGGATTTTGGCAGTGAAACAGGTTTAGAACCAACAGGTTATGATGTCATCTTCATGTCTGTTAATAGCCTAAAGAGGAGGTACATCTAGTGGTTTAAGAGTGTGATATCTGTCTTCTGCTCACTGACAACTGAGGAACGGCTTCTTTCAAGACGACGTCCGTCTTCATTGTAAGTAGAATTGTTTGTAGATGTGACTGATACTGTAAACCTCCTGTGTGCATCATTATTTTATCTGCTGACATGTTTTATTGTCTCTGAAACCTCACAGAGAGATCACAGGAGCAGATATGAGTTTAACTGCAGCAGTGAGTGGATTTGTCGTCTTCCTTCTCTCTGTGTCAGGTACAGTTACATTTACTGCATTTAAAGAGGGAATCTGGACTCTTGCATGAAGCAGCTGTGTGCTCAGCACTTTTACACGCTGTAAACTGAGAATATTTTGGGTTTTCAGAACTTTTCCCTTCTCTTCCTGTTTAATGTGTTCTAAAGTCGACCCTGGCTGCAGAAGCAGCAGCTCATCTGGAGGACGATTAGTTTGTATCTGCAGCTACTTTTATCACAGTGAAGTTTTTTGGAGGGATATTGTTCTCACAGTAAAACCCCAAAAACTGACTGTACTTCTTGTATATGATCGTACATCCGCACCACTCCCTGCTAGTTCTGTTAGTGCTGTCTGACCTCAGTGTGATGTTTCCATGCTATATACAGACAGCTTATCTTTATATCATAGCTGCTTGAAGCAGTTTGACACCTCAGTGTTCTGCTTTTATTTTTGTGGTTTTCACACTCAGCAGCATCCTGATCACAGAGTGAACAGAGAGAACTGACCAAGAACAGCACAGACTCTAATCAATAATATTTCTCCTCTTATCCTGGTCAGTAAACTGCATTAAAGGTCACAGGTTCAATACATTCCTGTTCACTTCACTGCACCTTCAGACTGGGTGCACACTGAGTTTAACTGTAGAAAGCATGTTCACATCTTCCACTCTTCCTTTGCATTGACCATGAGTAACTAAGCTCAGACTTTGTTTGGTATTCTCTGTTTGTGTTCAGGCTCATTCCATTCAGAAACAATATTAAAGCCATGAACCATTATTTTTATCAGGAGTTAGACAGTTACCAGAAAAGGGAAGTTAACGTGTGTGGTTAATGTTAAATGTTACTACTCTGTGTAAAATGATTTGTCTTTGTGAATTGATCAAAGCAGATGTCTTCTTGTGTTACAGTGATACAGGGTCAGCATGGCTGGGGAGTGACTTACAGCTCTACTGAGATCTGTGCCTTGAAAGGATCAACAGTAAACATGAGCTGCACCTACACATACCCATCCTGGAAATATGGCCGTTATACTAAAGTTAAGGAAGCATTCTGGTTTACCAAAGAGAGAAGATATCAACCTGTGGATCTGAGAACAGACTCAGATTATCAAGATCGTGTTGAGTCCAGATGTTCTAAAAAGAGATGCACTCTGAGAATCACTGACCTGAAAGAGAGCGATTCAGTTGAGTACAAGTTCATGTTCATAACAAACCAACCAGGTGGGAGATATACTGGTTCACCTGGAGTCACTTTGAGAATCGCAGGTAACATTTTCGATCATATTTAAATTATTTCCAAATGTTCAACATCTGAAGAACAATAATATTAATGTGTTGTGTGTGTATGTTGACAATTTGTCTAAAATAACATTCATGTTCCTTCTTCACATCCAGATCTCCAGGTGCAGGTGACCACATCCTCACATTCTGGCTCGAGAGAGCTGAAGTGTCACAGCAGTTGTCGTCTACCTGATCGTTCTTCCTACATCTGGTACAAGAATGGACAGAAAATTCAGTCACAAACATCTTCTACTTATTCAGTCACCTATGATTATGCAGACAGTTATTCCTGTGCTTTGAAAGGACATGAGAACTACGGCTCTCCTCCAGTCTGTGAGTTTGATCCACTGTATCAGGAAAAGACATGCAGACACACTGGCTTCTAAAAGTTGTAGATGCAGCAGAATTATATGTAACTGAATAACGTCAAACTGCTACAACTAGAGGAGAAGCAACATTCACACTGTCAGGACTCTGCAAACAGGACCTGAACACAACCAGCATGTACAGTCTGGATAACTACGGAAGAGGATTAGGGCCACATGTGAATTTTTTTTTTAGTTCTGACTTTAAAGTCAGAATTCTGAGATTAAAGTCAGAATTCTGACTTTTTTCTCAGAATTCTGAGAATAAAGTCAGAAGTCTGCACATGTAAATTTTTTTTGAGTTCTGACTTTTCTCAAAAAATTCTGACTTTAAAGTCAGAACTAAAACAAAAAAAAACCTCACGTGGCCCTAATCTTCTTCCGTAGATAACAATCATAGTTGCCAACTCTCCCGATTCACGCGGGAGACTCCCGATTTTTAACCCTATCTCCCTCGATGCTCCCGGTCAGTAATTTCTCCCGTTAATCTCCCGATTTTACAGTAAAGGAAACAAGTAAGATTGTGTCCCTATATTTGTTGCAGTATCTGGCAACCCTGGCCTGCCTGTGTGGATGGGTGTGTGATTGTTCCTGATAAATCCCGCAATCCGGCTTTTCCGACCTAAAATTAGGCTCTCGTGAATCATGCAAATCCGTTCTTTCTTTTTTTTGGGGGGGCGGGGCGTTGCGCAAGGCACCGTCGGTCGGGTATTGATAAACATAATGACATTTGATTTTGATGATGACGTGATTTTTGTCGGTTTAATATCACGAGCGAATGGGGAATTTAAGTTGCACACAGTGAAAGCACCACACCATCTTGAAATCGATTATTATTGTCATTACTGCTATTTGTACCGTTGAAGTTGAGTGACTGAAATCCTCGTCATCCTGTTCAAAGGCTGCAACAGGCGACTCATCGAACCGGGGTGAAGTTAGTTTCAGTTTGGATATTCTGTGGATATCGGGTCCAGCTGAGACTTTACTGAGGTTCTCCCAGTGTCAGCAGCAGGAGGACGGTCAGCTCACCTCTCAGAGCCTCGCGCTGAATCACTGAGACTGATTTAGGGACCGTCATTAAATTACTTAGCATAAATAAATTAATACAAAATAACTGCTGTTTTTTAGAATATCTTTCATGTCATGTGACCCAGTTATCTTAAAGTAATACATGTTCATGTTTTCTCCTCCAGATGCTCCAAAGCTTCCCTCTGTGTCAGTGAGTCCCTCTGCTGAAATAGTGGAGGGCAGTTCAGTGACTCTGACCTGTAGCAGTGATGCTAACCCAGCAGCTAATTACACCTGGTACAAAGAGAATGGAGACTCACCAAAAGCATCAGGACAGATCTTCACCATCACTGACTTCAGAGCTGAACACAGTGGGAATTATTCCTGTGAAGTCCAGAACAGAAGAGGAAGAAACAAAACCACCGTACATCTGACTGTGGCAGGTGAGTTATCTTCATTCACCTGCACACACACCTGTTTACTGCACCAGAGCAGATTAGCATGTTAATATGTAACAACTCATAACTGGTGCAGAGAAAATAACATTTCCTGTCTGCGTTCAGAGACAGTTTTTCTGTAGCTGTGTTCAGGGAGGAACCTCCATCATGTCAGAGGTGGAGGACTCTGACTGACTGATTAACAGACAGCATCACCTGGAAAAGTGATTTATTGATTCTCATCACATATCTGTGTGTATTTCTAGTGAATTCAACAATGATAATGAACATCATCAGGCTGACTGTGGTGGTCTTGATGCTGATTCCTCTTCTTCTCCTGAGTCTGTGGACGAGGTGAAACAATCAGAATCCATCTGCTCTTTTGTTTTCTTCTTCAGACTTCATTTAGTTTTAGTGATATGAGTTCCTCAATGTGGAATTTTGTATTTGTTGTTGTTGGACTCGATCCAGGAAGAAGAAAACTCTGAGCTCCACCACTGAACCACAAGAATCTGTCGAGATGATAGAGGTGAGACAGAGAGAGAGGCCGTCTTGACAAACCTCCTCTATATCACAGTTATAATAACTTGACTGATCTGATTTTATGCCGGTTCATGAACGAGGTCCTTTGAGCTTCATTTTGTCGTCTCTCCTCATCAGTTGGACTCTTGTCCTGTTTATGAGGACGTCTCAGACTTCACTGCAGCACAGACAGAAGACACAGAGCAGCAGGAAGACATGCTGTGAAGTCCAGTCAGGTTAGAGACTCCTGCATCCAATAAAACATCCCGACTTTAGATTTACAGTCACAGTCACAACTAAAACTTTACACATGTGTTCTGTGATTCTCTTCAGATGCAGCTGAACCAGAGGCAGGACTCACCTGATGGACACAAAGAAGTACCACGTTGAAATATCACAGCTTCAACTGAATCATGTCCAGCTGTCAGACATGATTTATTGTTCAGATCAGCTTACTGCTTAAACTGTGAGAGCTTATTTTAACCTGTACAGTCAGTTATATTATAGAAATTGATGAGATGTTAAACAAAATGTATTTTGAAGTTCTACAGAATAATAAATAATGTTTGAAAAGTCTCTGATCAGCTTCTGGGTTTTCACCTGTCCTGGCTGACAAAGCCAATAAAGTGTGTTCAAAGTGAGACAGTGAGCTGAGAGCATCACATTTTACTTCATGTACAGTTTATATTTTCACACATTAACACCAAACATAAGTCCAGTAGTAAAACACTTTTACAGATGTTACATTTTCCAATTATTTCTGCTGCTGAGTCAAATCAACAGCCAGCTTCCACAACAAGTGAAGGAGCTGTTGGACAGCTCTGTAGGTGAAACATTAGTGTGCAGAACGTTTAAACTTCAGCTTTAAACTAATTATTCTTCTGTTAATCTTTGAGATTATTATTTGTTCACCGGATATCAAGACATTTAAATTCAACTCTGTCCTTTAGCTTTGGCTTATATCTCACATTTTGTGTCCATAAGAATGAAATGTGCCACAGTTTAATGGTTCTTGATGATTTGGGATGTTCCTGATATGAAGATGCACAGAGAAAGTTTTTACTGAGGAGGACCTGAACTTATACTTGAGCCGTAAATCTCCGCTAGGTTTGATTAAATACATGAGGGGTGATTGAATGAAGCAGAGTAGATCCAGGTTCACTAAATGTGAAGCCCTTTCAGAATAAAAATCCAGGCTTATGCAACACCCTGTTTATAAAGGGTGTAAAGTTTTTGATCACTACTCTGAACTATGGACTCCTGAACTCAATCACTAGAATAGAATTGATTTTTATTTTCACTGTTTTTAGAAAAAAAATGTGCATTTCACTGCCTGTGGGAAGAAAGTGTTCTTCAGTCTGTTTGTTTTAGATCTGATGGATCTATATCTCTTCCCAGAGGGCAGGGGGGAGAACAGGTAATGTCCAGGGTGAGTGGGGTCCTTGATGACACAGCTGGTCTTCTTTTTGAGTTGGCCTGTGTAAATGTCTCTGAGAGGGGGTAGTGTCGTCCTGATGACACGCTCCGCTGTCCTCACCACCCGCTGCAGGTCCTTCCTGTCCTGTGCTGTGCAGCTGGAGAAACACACTGTGCAGCAGTAGGTCAGGAGGCTTTCTATCGCTGACTGACAGAAGTTGGTCAGCAGGTGTTGAGGGAGGTGAGCGTGCTTCAGCTTCCTGAGGAAGTAAAGTCTCTGTTGGGCCTTCCCCACCTGATGAGAAATGTGTGTGGTCCAGGTGAGGTCGGCCGAGATGTGAACCCCAAGTAACTTAAAGCTCTCTACCCTCTCTACCTCCTCCTGTGCATGTAGAGGGCAGAGAGCTCTGTGCGTTTGGATTTCTGGAAATCCACAATCAGTTCCTTGGTTTTCGAGGTGTTTAAGTCCAGGTTATTTTCAGAACATTCTGTCAGATGCTGAATCTCCTCCCTGTTGGCTGACTTGTTTTTATTAGTTATCAGTCCTACGATGGTCGTGTCATCAGCAAATCTGACGATGGTGTCGGTGGGGTGGATGGGGGAGCAGTCATGGGTGAAGACGGAGTAGAGGAGTGGGCTGAGGACACATCCCTGTGGTGTGCCAGTGTTCAGGATGAGAGTGGATGATGTGTGGCCTCCCATCCTGATGTGTTGTGGTCTGTTGCTAAGAAAGTCCAGTATCCATGTGCACAGTGAACTGCCTAAGCCCAGGTTGCACAGTTTGTAGATTAGTTTATGGGGGATGACCGTGTTGAATGCTGAGCTGAAGTCCACAATCAGCACTCTTACATACGTGTTGGGCTGGTCCAGGTGTGTCAGGGCTGTGTGGAGTGGAGCATCCTCTGGTGATCTGTTCACTCGATAGGCAAACTGGTGTTGGTCCAGGTCAGCAGGGAGGGCAGATTTAATGTCAGAGAGGATGAGTCTCTCAAAACATTTTGTGATTATGGGGGTGAGAGCAACTCGGCGATAGTCATTAGGGCAGTTCACTGTACCTTTCTTTGGGACTGGAATGATGGTGGCTGACTTCAGGCAGGTGGGGACTGCAGATTGTAGTAGCGAGAGGTTGAAGATGGTGGTGAATACCTCAGCTAGCTGGTCTGTGCAGGACTTGAGAATCCTACCGGTGACTCCGTCTGGACCAGCTGCTTTCCTGGCGTTGACTCTACGCAGGGTGGATCTGACCTGGTCCAGCTGAATGGTGTTGTCCTTCCCTGGTAGAGCAGGGTGTGTGTCAGCAGCAATCTGGCTGTCAAAGCAAGAAAAGAAGTGGTTGAGGTAGTCTGGCAATGTGCTGTCTGTGGAGTTAGTGGCTGTGTAGCTGTCGTTATAGCCAGTCAGAGTCTTTCTCCCCTGCCACATGCTTCTGGAGTTGTTGCTGTTAAAGTGCTCCTCTATGTGCTGCTTGTAGCTGCGTTTGGCCTCATTGATGTCTCTCCTCAGGCTTCGCTGAGCTTGCTTGTAGGTCTGCAGGTCCCCAGACTTAAACACAGAATCCCGGGTACTTAGCAGGGTCCTCACCTTGCCGTTGAATCACGGTTTCTACCTGTGATGCTTCATAAAGTAGATGTCCAGTGTAAACAAGTCAAAATGAAGTTTTAGTGATAAAATGTTAAATTAAAGTTAATCTGAATGTAATGTAACATTCAGTGATGGAGGATAAAATGTTGTTTCAGGCTCCTGATTCAGTGTCTCTGATGGTTCACTGCCCTCTAGTGGGGAAGTTTAAGTGTGGCACATTCAGGCTTCATCACTGTGAGTGCTTCCTCCTCTGTCTGCTTTAAAGGGTCAGTTCACCCAAATTTACATAAAGACACTTTCTCTCTTAGCTTCAGTGGTGTGTAGCCATGCAGATAGTTTGTTCCGTTTCTCTGCACACTGTGAGGTTTGGCTGTTTTTTTCAAATGTTAGGTGACACTTTTTATTCTACTTGTTGGACATCTCTGCACAGCTGATCAATCTGAACCACCTAAATGAGCCAAATTCATTAAAAACCGTTGTGTGTCCTCATCAGATCCTACCAGTCTTCTTGAACTGTGTGTGTCACATGTTCATGTGGTGTTAACACTAACAGACGTGTGAGTTTCTCACGGCTCAGTGTTCTGCTTTTCTCTGCACACAGCAGCAACCTGACTGCAGAGTGAACAGAGAAGAAACAAACCAGGAAGCAGCAACAACATGTCATTCTCCATCCTCTCTTATAATGAACCCTCTGCTCTTCATCCTCTTCAGTCAAACTGCCTCGTGGTTCACAGGTACAATGCATTCCTGTTCCTTCACTACACCTGCAGACTGTGTGCATCCTGCCTCAGAGCACAGAGAGATGAACTGTAGAGGGCAGCTGTAAATATTTACAATGAAAAATGTGACTTAATGCATCCCATACTGCATTTATTATTGAATTCATACTTTGCAAGACAACACAGCTTTAGTACAATGTGGGTGTTGACTCGCATTTGGCACGTCATGTATGTTAATAAGCTAAAGAGGAAGTACATCTAGTGGTTTAAGAGCCTGATATCTGTCTTCTGCTCACTGACGACTGAGGAACGGCTTCTCTCAAGACGACGTCCGTCTTCATTGTAAGTAGAATTGTTTGTAGATGTGACTGATACTGTAAACCTCCTGTGTGCATCATTATTTTATCTGCTGACATGTTTTATTGTCTCTGAAACCTCACAGAGAGATCAGAGGAGCAGATATGAGTTTAACTGCAGCAGTGAGTGGATTTGTCGTCTTCCTTCTCTCTGTGTCAGGTACAATTACATTTACTGCATTTAAAGAGGGAATCTGGACTTTTGCATGAAGTAGCTGTGTGCTCAGCACTTTTACACGCTGTAAACTGAGAATATTTTGGGTTTTCAGAACTTTTCCCTTCTCTTCCTGTTTAATGTGTTCTAAAGTCGACCCTGGCTGCAGAAGCAGCAGCTCATGTGGAGGACGATTAGTTTGTATCTGCAGCTACTTTTATCACAGTGAAGTTTTTTGGAGGGATATTGTTCTCACAGTAAAACCCCAAAAACTGACTGTACTTCTTGTATATGATCGTACATCCGCACCACTCCCTGCTAGTTCTGTTAGTGCTGTCTGACCTCAGTGTGATGTTTCCATGCTATATGCAGACAGCTTATCATTACATCATAGCTGCTTGAAGCAGTTTGACACCTCAGTGTTCTGCTTTTATTTTTGTAGTTTTCACACTCAGCAGCATCCTGACCACAGAGTGAACAGAGAGAACTGACCAAGAACCAGGCTTGGGGAGTAACGGACTACATGTAACGGCGTTACGTAATTAGGATTCAAAAAAACAGTAACTGTATTCCGTTACAGTTACAGAAAAAAAAGACATAATCAGATTACAGATACATCTGGAAAAAATTGGGATTATTAGTTGGATTACAATTAAAATATATGATGACGAATGATGAATAAATGTGCGCAAAGCGCTACGTGGTGCTACGTAGTCAGGCTAAACGCGTTTTCGCTCAGAGCTAGCTTGACTGTGGAACTGAGAGGGAGCTCAGCAAAAATGCTTGTAACTAACAATAAAAATAACTAACTACATCTTTACCTCATTACTTGAATCAGTAGAAATACTCAACGCTGTTGGGAAAGAGTTCATATTTTGAAAATGAGTTTCTTGTCCGTCAGGGCCACCGTAGCTTGTGGAAAGTCTCCAACGTCTTCAGAACGGGAGGGGTGAGCAAAGGAGTGTTGCAATGTAGAACCTCACAGCTAGATGGCGCTAAATACTTGATATATTACACACTGTCCCTTTAATGGTAAGCGAAACTGCGAATGTTAGCTAGCTACACAGAAATTCTGTTAGCTAAAGTTAACATTAGTTACCCTGCTAACCAGGCTCGGGCTGTCATTGTTACAACTACTGCTGCTGCTGCTGCTGCTACTAGGTACTACTACTGGGTCCGTGGGTGGTGCTGCTGGTGACCGGGAATGGTACGTGTTTAGCTTTTTTTTCATTTAGCTAAATGATCACAGAAGTTTTTATTTCTGATATAATTTAACATGCTGTAGTACGAAGGCTCGTTTTGGTTCGCTCCAGTTTGCCCTGTTAAAATGAAGACATTACATTCTTAATACAAACTCAACACTTCCTGTGTCCGTCTCAAATTAAAAGTCCTCTAGCATAAATAGCTCAGTAGGCTTTTATTGTGAAACAATTCCACGGACTTCATCGTGGAAAACTCGTTGACTTTCGAGAGCCCCATAGGCACTTGAAATGTAGCTACTGCCACCTTGTGGGGCTTGTACGTCACAAAATTGCCTGAAACACCTGCAGTGATTGAAATGGGTCACTAACACTTTAGATCACAACAAGGTATTAAAATAGCATGATTATATTAGGAAATTGTATGGGTAATTTTGGGGGACAAATAAGTGACACACATCCTATATGTGGGGGTGTTTTACAACTGCTATTACTGGAAATAGGCCTAGCAGTTACAATAACACTAATAATAGTTGTTACCATTGTTATTATTATTATTATTATTATCATTATTATTATTATTATTATTATTGTAATATGTGATGTAATTCCTGAATACAGCTGAATAGTTAGTAGTCAATGAATAAAACTGAATAAATCTAACATACCCTACAATTAATTACATTTTGAATTTCCTTTATGTGTTCTATAAAGACTATGTGAAGTCTTTATTTGCGTTTGTTTTGAGGTAATCCAAAAGTAACTTAAAGTAATCAAGTTACATTACTTTAATATTGTGGTACTTGGATTACATTACTGACTACATTTTTTAACAGGTAATTAGTAACTGTATCGGACTACATTTTTAAAGTAACCCTCCCAACCCTGCCAAGAACAGCACAGACTCTAGTAAATAATATTTCTCCTCTTATCCTGGTCAGTAAACTGCATTAAAGGTCACAGGTTCAATACATTCCTGTTCACTTCACTGCACCTTCAGACTGGGTGCACACTGAGTTTAACTGTAGAAAGCATGTTCACATCTTCCACTCTTCTTTTGCACTGACTATGACTAACTAAGCTCAGACTTGGTCTTCTCTGTTTGTGTTCAGGCTCATTCCATTCAGAAACCATATTAAAGCCATGAACCATTATTTTTATCAGGAGGTAGACAGTTACCAGAAAAGGGAAGTTGACATGTGTGGGGTAACATCTTTTGTGTTACTACTCTGTGTAAAATGATTTGTCTTTGTGAATTGATCAAAGCAGATGTCTTCTTGTGTTACAGTGATACAGGGTCAGGATGGCTGGGGAGTGACTTACAGCTCTACTGAGATCTGTGCCTTAAAAGGATCAACAGTGAACATAAGCTGCACCTACAGATACCCATCCAGAATAGATGGTGTTGATACTGAAGTTAAAGAAACATTCTGGTTTACTAAACTGAGTGGAAAACAACCTGTGGATCTGAGAACAGACTCAGATCATCAACTTCCTGTTGAGTACAGTTGTTCTGAGAAGAGCTGCACTCTGAGAATCACAGACCTGAGAGAGAGCGACTCAGCTGAGTACAAATTCATGTTCATTACAGACCAACCAGGTGGGAGATATACTGGTTCACCTGGAGTTACTTTGAGGGTCACAGGTAACATTTTCATCTAAATATTTAGTAAGTTCTGTGTTGCAATATCTTTGTGTGTGTGTTTGTGTGTGTTGACATTCAGTCTGAAATGGAGACTTCTGTTTCTTGTTCACACATTCAGATCTGCAGGTGAAGGTGAAGAGATTACATGTCTCTACACGCTGGGCACAGCTGGAGTGTCTCAGCAGTTGTCGTCTACCTTCTCATTCTTATTACATCTGGTACAAAAATGGACAGCAAATTCAGTCACAAACATCTTCTACTAACTCAGGAAACTTTAATTATGCAGACAGTTATTCCTGTGCGGTTGAAGGACATGAGGATTTCCCCTCTCCTCCAGTGTGTGAGTTTACTACACTAACATAACACCATCTGATGGAGTCTGATAACTACATGTATTTTAATATGGAGACCTTCATTGTGACTCTTCATCAACTCTGGTTTAAAATGACCCAAACTTTGTTTTATCTTTCAGGTGTTGATGATCAAACCTGCAACAGAGTGATTTACACTGACAGAAGCATCTGTGCCTTCAAAGGCTCATCAGTGGACATTTCTTGCACTTACAGCAGTTTTGAAACTATCAGATCTAAAGTCTGGTTCAGTCCTGAACGTTCTCATCAGTGGCAGAGTCCTTCACAGCCTGAGGACCTTAGTGAAGACTCCCAGTTTGCAGGTCGTGTTCAGGTCCTTGAATCAGAGAGAGGACGCTCCACTCTGAGAATCACTGACCTGACAGAGAGTGATTCAGCTCAGTATCACTTCAAATTCACAACAAGAAGCTTTGAATGGAGGAGTAGTTTACCTGGTACAACTCTGACTGTCACAGGTACTGATGAACACACACTGATGTAAAACATCAACATAGTACATGTAGAAACAGTGAACATGTTGAAAATGATGGATCATCATGAGTTTGTGTAATAATTACTGTTGTGTTGGCACTAATGTTCACTGCTAGTTCTAGGAATAGTAACTGTTGTGTTGTCGTGTGTGTACATCTATCAGTGATTTCTGTTAGAACCAGTGATAATAATATTGTTTCTTGTTCTCATATCCAGCTCTGCAGGTGCAGGTGACCAGAATAACAGTCCACCAGTCTGATACTGAGGCAGAGCTGAAGTGTCACAGCAGCTGCAGTCCAGCTGGACGTCTTTCCTACGTCTGGTTCAAGAACGGACAGAAAGTCAGAGGGGTGGAGACATCTTCTTTTAAAGGCCGGGTTTATCCTGGAGACATCACCTCTTGTGCTTTGAAAGGACATGAGAACTACGGCTCTCCTCCAGTCTGTGAGTTTGATCCACTGTATCAGGAAAAAGACATGCAGACACACTGGCTTCTAAAAGTTGTAGATGCAGCAGAATTATATGTAACTGAATAAAGTTAAACTGTTACAACTAGAGGAGAAGCAACATTCACACTGTCAGGAATCTGCAAACAGGACCTGAACACAACCAGCATGTACAGTATGGATAACAATGTGTAAAAGTTTTGGAAATTAAACATTTCTAACAGCTTGTTATTGACTGTCAGTTCCCATTATAGTTAACGACATGAACAGCTGCTGTGATAATGGAGACAATCAAAAAGAAACAAAAACAATTTAATCAGTCCATTTTTTGTAATGTCTTAAAAAAAATACATGTTCAAACTTCCTCCAGATGCTCCAAATCTTCCCTCTGTGTCAGTGAGTCCCTCTGCTGAGATAGTGGAGGGCAGTTCAGTGACTCTGACCTGTAGCAGTGATGCTAACCCAGCAGCTAATTACACCTGGTACAAGAAGAATGGAGATCCAGACCTTCAACCTCTCAGTAAAGAACCACAGCTTGTCTTCAGCTCCATCCAGTCCTCTGACTCTGGAGAGTATTACTGTACAGCTGAGAACGAGCTGGAGAGGAGGACGTCTGAATACATCTATATTAATGTGAAATGTGAGTAGAGCACAGCTCATTTAAATCAACTAATGATTTTTAAAAACTTTAAAAGATCTGCACAGATGTTCATTGATCCAGAAAACCACCTCTAAAGTTTCAGATGCTGCCACACATAAATACACATCCAACATCTAATGTGTCCAGAGTCCTGTTAACAACTCTGTCTCTGAGGAATGATGTTCATATATTAGTAGTTTGTTTCACCAGATACATGAAAACAAAATTGCTGACTGGATTTGATTACAAGGCAACTTTTTTAGTTTTGTAGAAAGTGATTAAATTACAGAACCAACATCATCAGTTTGTACCATAAATTCACTAGAGGACACCAATGCAGAGGAAGCTCTGACTGCAGCAAAGGAAATATAATATGCATTGATTTTATAGCTTGTGCTAACCAGGAATATGATATCGAAAATTATATTGAGCCGCATTTTTATGTATATAATTTTCCTCTGTTATTCAGTGTCATTGTGTTTTCGGATGTTCTCTGTGTTGCAGTGATACAGGGTCAGAATGACTATGGAGTGACTTACAGGTCTACTGAGATCTGTGTCTTAAAAGGATCAACAGTGGAAATAAGATGCACCTACAGATACCCATCCAGAATAGATGGTGGTGATACTGAAGTTAAGAAAACATTCTGGTTTACTAAACTGAGTGGAAAACAACCTGTGGATCTGAGAACAGACTCAGATTATCAAGATCGTGCTGAGTACAGTTGTTATGAGAAGAGCTGCACTCTGAGAATCACAGACCTGAGAGAGAGCGACTCAGCTGAGTACAAGTTCAGATTCATAACAAACCAACCAGGTGGGAGATATACTGGTTCACCTGGAGTCACTTTGAGGGTCACAGGTAACATTTTCACCTGAATATTTATCAACTTCTATGTTGCAATATCTTTGTGTGTGTGTGTGTGTGTGTGTGTGTGTGTGTGTGTGTGTGTGTGTGTGGGTGTGTGTGTGGGTGTGTGTTTGTCTGTGTGTTGACATTCAGTCTAAAATGAAGACTTTTTTTTCTTACTCACATATTCAGATCTGCAGGTGAAGGTGAACAGCTTACATGTCTATCCCTCTGAACTCTGGGCACGGCTGTCGTGTCACAGCAGTTGTCTTCTACCTGGTCATCTTCGCTACGTCTGGTACAAGAATGGACGGATCATTCAGAGACAAACATCTTCTTATTATTCAGTCTACTTCACTCCTACAGACAGCTTTTCCTGTGCTGTAGAAGGACATGAGAACTGCCGCTCTCCTCCACTGTGTGAGTTTACTTACAGTCGTCCACTGAAATAACACCTGGTGGAGCCTTTTGAGCCGACCTGTTGTACTGGACCTTAACTACATGTAATTCAGTGGTATTTGGTGATTCATTGTGCAGAATTGGGTGACAACCAAATCACAGCCCCATGAGATTGTAGACATGATGCATAAATATCTTTCATTGTCTGTCTGCAAAATTAGACAGTTAGATATCAGCTCACACTGGAGATTATGTAAAACAAGATTTACCTTCATGTCTTTAGCATGTCAGTTCTTTTTGATTAACAAAAAAACCTCATAGTGATTCCATGTTTATCTGTTCTTATCTTTTGTTGACACTTTCATTAATTAATTTGTTATTAACCAAACTCTAATTTCTGACACAAAACACTTGATGGTTTCAGGTTTTAACTGTTTTGATTCTGGTTAGTTCACAAAACATGAAGACAATGAAGTATCTCACTTCATTCTTTCCACTCATGTTCTTTTGCCAACTTGTTAAAAGATTCCATGTGCACTCCTCTTATTTAACTACTAGAGTTGATGAGTAAACATGAAACTGTCTAAAGACACTGAACCAGGATCATTTCCTTGATCTGCTGCCTTCAGCACTGATGAACTGTGAGACAATTTGAGTCTTTGTGTGATTTATGTTTTCAATTTGAATTAAAAGTAAGATGAACTCGCTTTAGTTTTTCTGATGTGTGCTGAATGTGGACCTCTAATGTCAACACACATATTGAAATTAAATGTAACATGTGTTCATGTTTTCTCCTCCAGATGCTCCAAAGCTTCCCTCTGTGTCAGTGAGTCCCTCTGCTGAGATAGTGGAGGGCAGTTCAGTGACTCTGACCTGTAGCAGTGATGCTAACCCAGCAGCTAATTACACCTGGTACAAGAAGAATGGAGGTCCAGACCTTCAACCTCTCAGTAAAGAACCACAGCTTGTCTTCAGCTCCATCCAGTCCTCTGACTCTGGAGAGTATTACTGTACAGCTGAGAACGAGCTGGGGAGGAGGACGACTGACTACATCTATATTAATGTGACATGTGAGTAAAATGTAGCTGATTTAAATCAACTAATGACTTTTAAAAACTTTATTACCCAGTCAGGTGTTTTGCTGATGGTGCACTTTCTCCAGCTCTGCCTGTTTCACCTTCACAGTCTGCTGCTGTTGTTCACTGAGCAGCTACAGTAGATGATGAAATGATGTTTGATTTACAAACTGTTTCCAGATCTGCACAGATGTTCATTGATCCAGAAAACCACCTCTAAAGTTTCAGATGCTGCCACATATAAATACACATCTAACATGTAATGTGTCCAGAGTCCTGTTATCAACTCTGTCTCTGAGGAATGATGTTCATATATTAGTAGTTTGTTTCACCAGATACATGAAAACAAAATTGCTGACTGGATTTGATTACAAGGCAACTTTTTCAGTTTGTAGAAAGTGATTAAATTACAGAACCAACATCATCAGTTTGTACCATAAATTCACTGGAGGACACCAATGTAGAGGAAGCTCTGACTGCAGCAAAGGAAATATAATATGTATGGATTTTGTAGCTTGTGCTAACCAGGAATATATCATATATAATAAACAATTAAATGTCAAGTTTCACTCATGAAAACTCATCTGCATCCAGAATTAATGTTAATATGTTCATATCTCCTCCAGATGCTCCAAAGCTTCCCTCTGTGTCAATGAGTCCCTCTGCTGAGATAGTGGAGGGCAGTTCAGTGACTCTGACCTGTAGCAGTGATGCTAACCCAGCAGCTTATTACACCTGGTACAAGAAGAATGGAGATCCAGACCTTCGACCTCTCAGTAAAGAACCACAGCTTGTCTTCAGCTCCATCCAGTCCTCTGACTCTGGAGAGTATTACTGTACAGCTGAGAATGAGCTGGGGAGGAAGATGTCTAAATACATCTATATTAATGTGACATGTGAGTAGATTGCAGCTGATGTAAATCAACTTATGACAACTGTTAAACTTAACTGTGAAAACTCATCTGCATCCAAAATTAATGTTACATATGTACATCTCTCCTCCAGATGCTCCAAAGCTTCCCTCTGTGTCAGTGAGTCCCTCTGCTGAGATAGTGGAGGGCAGTTCAGTGACTCTGACCTGTAGCAGTGATGCTAACCCAGCAGCTAATTACACCTGGTACAAGAAGAATGGAGATCCAGACCTTCAACCTCTCAGTAAAGAACCACAGCTTGTCTTCAGCTCCATCCAGTCCTCTGACTCTGGAGAGTATTACTGTACAGCTGAGAACGAGCTGGGGAGGAGGACGTCTGAATACATCTATGTTAATGTGACATGTGAGTAAAACGCAGCTGATTTAAATCAACTAATGATGACTTTTTAAAACTTTATTACCCAGTCAGGTGTTTTGCTGATGGTGCACTTTTTCCAGCTCTGCCTGTTTCACCTTCACAGTCTGCTGCTGTTGTTCACTGAGCAGCTACAGTAGATGATGAAATGATGTTTGATTTACAAACTGTTTCCAGATCTGCACAGATGTTCATTGATCCAGAAAACCACCTCTAAAGTTTCAGATGCTGCCACACATAAATACACATCCAACATGTAATGTGTCCAGAGTCCTGTTATCAACTCTGTCTCTGAGAAATGATGTTCGTAGAAAGTGATTAAATTAAAGAACAAACATCATCAGTTTGTACCATAAATTCATTGGCGGACAGCAGTGTAGAGGAAGCTTTGACTGCAGTAAGGGAAATATAATATATATGGATTTTGTAGCTTGTGCTAACCAGGAATATAATATCATATATAATAAACAATTAAATATCAAATTGCACTCATGAAAACTCATCTGCATCCAGAAATTAATGTTAATATGTTCATATCTCCTCCAGATGCTCCAAGACTTCCCTCTGTGTCAGTGAGTCCCTCTGCTGAGATAGTGGAGGGCAGTTCAGTGACTCTGACCTGTAGCAGTCATGCTAACCCAGCAGCTAAATACACCTGGTACAAGAAGAATGGAGATCCAGACCTTCAACCTCTCAGTAAAGAACCACAGCTTGTCTTCAGCCCCATCCAGTCCTCTGACTCTGGAGAGTATTACTGTACAGCTGAGAACGAGCTGGGGAGGAGGACGTCTGAATACATCTATGTTGATGTGACATGTGAGTGATAATCATGATAGAAAGCTTTGTCTGCTTCACATCCACAGTCTGATGCTATAGTTCACTGAGAAGCTCCAGCGGTTGGTGATGGAGATCATTCAGTGTTCACAATGTGTGGCTGATTTTATGACTTGTTAAATCATCCCCTCCAGATGCTCCAAAGCTTCCCTCTGTGTCAGTGAGTCCCTCTGCTGAGATAGTGGAGGGCAGTTCAGTGACTCTGACCTGTAGCAGTGATGCTAACCCAGCAGCTAATTACACCTGGTACAAGAAGAATGGAGACTCACCAAAAGCATCAGGACAGATTTTCACCATCACTGACATCAGAGCTGAACACAGTGGGAATTATTACTGTGGAGTCCAGAACAGAAGAGGACATCATAACTCCACCTTACAGCTTACAGGTATGTTTCAGACATGTTGATTTAATATATGTATAGATGTATGTACGTTCTCAGATATATCCAAGCAGTCGATTGTCCAAGCAGTCGACTGTTCTGAACAGATGTTGTTTTAAATTGAGAGTACACTGGTCAGTTTTAAAAAAAATACTGCAGTCTTTGAAATGAAATGTCAGAATATGGTGACATCACTAAGAACAAGTCAAATGTGGCTCGAAACATGAGCAGTTAAATGATCAAACACAATTTAAACAAACCCTCAGTCAGACTTATTTGGAAGACAAAAAATATTCTATTACAGTAACTGCTCATACTTTATTAACATCCGTCTATTTTTAGACTTACTTCCTTGTTTTACTCTGACCTACTGTTCTTGCTGGGATTGAGCACTTCTACAGTTTTTTTCTGTCAATTTTTTTTTTTTTTTACTGACCTGTAACTGATTTTTACTGACTTGTTTTGCCCTGTTAGGACTCTGTTGTTGTTTTTACTGTTTTTGTAGTGTTTTCAATCTGCTGCCAGATCTCTGCAATTAACTTGATGAGTGCAATGTTACAAACTAATTAAATGAGACCCCAGTTAGTGTTAGGGTTAATCCTTACCCTAACCACAAGGTTTTTATATTATTACAGTTTCACCACGATTATGGAAATCAGCAGTCATTGGAACAACACCTGTTGTTATCCTGGCTATCATCGGGCTCGCTCTCTTCTTCCTGATCAGGTGAGTAGATCAGATTAATTCAGCTTTGAACATAAATACCTGATAATCAGGCTATTAAGCAGTTAGTTTGGACACTAAGTTGTTAATTTGTTTGTAATTAATATATGCTTTTGACCAGAAAAAACAGGGCTTCAAAGCAATCACCTCAGCGTGGAGATGAACTGGACAACAGGACACAGGTGAGAGTTAAACACTTCAATGTAAATTCCTGCTCTGGTTCTTAGTCACGATCATGAAGTGCAACTTAAACACTGTGACTGAGAAGCACTCAGTGTCGATCTGATGTCGACAGGCTTCAGATCACTTCGGAAGCCCAGAGGCGCAAGTGAGAATGTTTTTTGTTTTTTTTCTGTTATTTTCAAGTTCCATTTCTTTTCATTCATTCATTTATTTATGTGTGCAACAGGGTGCAAAATGTTCTAAGTGCCTCGTTCTGTAATACTCATTTTGACCACAAGAGGCTGCATACAAACATTGTGGAGAATAGAGAAACTGGCGACACAGGTGTGGTAAATTAAAGCCAGATTGCAGAAATTAAACATGAGAGACATTATTTTACACATAATGATGCATAGGGATGTATATCGTTAGGATTTTATCGATTCCGATACTGATACTGATACTCCTTATCGGTACCGATACTTATCGATACTACAACATGAAAAAAAAAAAAAAAAAAAAGACTTTACATGTCAAAAGATTCAACCTTTTATTACCACAAGGTACTAATAAAGCTTCAGCAGAACAGAAGCTATGCAATTACAAATACTCCGGAACAGATAACCAGGACTTTTATATCTGACGGATGCCGGAGCACGACGCAGCAGTTCAGCTGAATTTAGCAACGAGCAGACAGGAAGTCAAGTACCGAAATATAAAACAGTCAGTGTTGACACCAGCACACAAATCTCAAAAAAGAGACAAACACCAGCTCTTCTTCTAATCCTTCGGTCGGGAACACTTCCTATTGTTGTTTTTATGACACATACCTATAACTGTGGTCGCGGGTGATTATGTGATTATCACGGAAACTCCTCGGCCTCGCGACGCCAGCTGTCTACCGTACTGTGCCGCAGCTGACTCAACACGCAACCAGTGGGTGGGGGTTACCAAACGGCAGACGGCTGAGCAAAACCGGATCAGAGCCGTAACGCAGCGGACAGTATGCAGGGGAAATTCGGGGTAAGCATCACCAAACACTTAGAGCATAGTATGAAGCTAAAGGAGTGTGGCGTGTTTGATTGCTGTAACAAAGCGAGTACAATTAGCAGCCTGGCTCGCAGCCCGGCTAACGCTAAAGACTGCAGCGCCGTGACAGCGGCACCCGGTTTCGTTTCTGCGACGTCAAGTCACGGAGTTTGTTGTTAAGTTTATAGTGATTACGGTTGCGTAGACGTTCGGAAACCATCCATGTCAAAAACCGATTTAAAAAAAAACAACTTTTTTTTTTTTTTTTTTTTTTAAAGTACCGATAACAGTACCGTTTGTCCAGAATCTTAACGGTGCCCTGGTACCGACCCAATTAGGAGCCGGTACCAAAAAGTACCGGTCCTCGGTATACATCCCTAATGATGCATCATTTTCACTCCATATCAAACCTTAATTATAGATCCATGTTCTGTATGTCGCTTAAAGGGATATTCCGGTGTAAGTTTAATGCATGTTCTAACACACTGTGACACAGAGTCGATTACCGAGTGCAGTAGAGTTCCGCAGCTCAATGATGATCATTACTGCGGGACTCTACTGCACTCGGTAATCGACTCACAGGGCTTCCCCACAACAAAGAAGGCTTCTCAGGTGGTGAGTTTTGTTTATCTTTTCCGACAAATTCTGCAACGATATCAAATGTTTGATGCCTCGAAATATGTGCTGGTACCCTGTTTCTAATGTTGCTGAAGTTTGGTGCTGTTCTGAGCATTATTTGTGGCTTTTTGATGGCGGTTTATACTTGAACCCATTTACTCCAATGTATTAATGTCGCACGGTCGTTTCTGAGGATGCTAAAACTACATAAGCTAGCGGTCTGCAAACTTTATCTCTCGAGGGGGGGTCCTACTCAGTGTGTTAGAACATGCAATAAACTTACACCGGAATATCCCTTTAATGTGGATGGATGCTGGACTTTCACTGTCCTCACGCTGCTAAATGGACAACATGAATTGAAAATAAATGACGAATGTTTTCCAACTGTTAAGGGGAGCTTGAATGGAGACCCAAGTGCAGGACACAGCAGGTGTGGAGCAGTAAATGTGTTTATTGTCAGGTGAGGACAGAAGGCAGGCAAATGAGGCTGGTTAGAGTGGGATGGGTGAGGCAGCGTGGCAGGCAGGTAATGGTGGGTTGGTGGTCAGGCTGAAGACTGGGTGATGATCCTGAGCACAAAGAAACACAGCAATTTAGCACACAAAAACGCACAAGGAGGCTAAAGCACTATAGGAGCCGTAAGATATCTACCACAGTAGTGAAACAACAATCTGGTGGTGAGTGGTTGGAAAGCCAGGGTAGAAGTGCTGCAGGTTGATGATCTGATGAGAGGCAGGTGTGCAGACTGGGCGGAGTGAAGAACCAGTTTCCAGAAGCTCAGCTGAGCCAGGAGGGACTGGAAACACGAGGGAGGGAAAAACAAAACACAGGAACACACTAGGAATCTTCAGAGGCCCCAGCCACGGCTGTAACACCAACCTACATTCCAGACACATGCAACTCGATTTCTGTCATTTCTTGCCAAAATAAGAATTTTCTTCATCTCCCTCTCGGTTGTAGCCATGATTCACTATTCACTGTAGACACCCATTGATGAGAAGGCTGAATACACAGTATTAAAGCGTAGCACCAAGTTTATCACATTTCTCACCAAAAGAAACATAGCAGTCATGTTACATAACTTCCTAACATATAATAGATGCATCTTGTTCGTGTTTAGAGCGCAGAGAAAAATGAAAACTCCCCGTGAGTACCATGTATGCTTTTCATCTTATTTAGGATACGTGGTGGCACACTGCTGCCTCTTGTGGTCAAATGAGTATAACAGAAAAAAAAAACACAAAATGTCAAAATAAATCTAAACCTTTGTTTTCTGACTGGATGTTGTTTAACCCTTATGCAACTGATACAAAAAAATACCATTAAAAATACTAAATATTAATATATTAATTATTATCTTTCAACCAACATCTGTCCTGATAATAATGACCACATATCCCTTCAATTTCAGGATTATAACCCCTTTAATATCAGTATGTTTACATAATGCCACTGTTTTTATGAATGAAAAAACAAAAAGTTTGTTCCATATACTTCAAATATAGTAGTGTTTTTGTTTTGTATTAAATGTGGTCTTTTATATGTCTAATTATGAGGCAGCGGCCCTTAGAGGACACAAGGGAAATAGCATGTGGTTGGTCAGCGGGCCAAAATACAAGTAAATTGCCCTATCTACTGAAAAATAGAAACTAATACAAAACCTCCTTCAGGACCACAGAATAAAAGACATGGGATGGATGATTTTATGCTGTGATGACAGTGGGTTGAATAACACAATAGTTGTAATGGGTTTTAGCTGCCTGTCTGTAATATACACAGTTTATGATACACATATTATGTGAGCCGAGGTTGAAAAAAACACCTTCGCCAAACTGTATGGAGTATGCTTTAATACAGCCAAAATTATTGGGAAATAGAACAATCTGTTCAGTCGGTACTACAGATGCTGTTACTTACGCCTTTTCTGCAGCTTGTCATGTTGATATTCACACGATAGCTTCCTGGCAATCAAATACCTCTGGTGAGGAAGCAGCTACAGCAGCAGACGAAGAGACATCAGCGAGATATAGGTGGCTTTGTGGAATCAAAAACTCCTGAAGGGGTCAAGTGACAAAGAAAATCAGATTCACCCACAGATGTTTGTCAAGATATTTCAATATAATACAGAGATTAATTGCAGATTAACTGATTCTCATTTTCAATAAAAGGTAACCAGAGATTGTCACTAACACAGCCACTAACAGGCACCAACATGCACTAAATGTCAATAAGCCACTTTGTCTGCCACAACGATAAGTTAAGGACAGAGGATGAGTGAAGATGTTCTACCAAAGTTCAACAATGCCACAGTTATGAAATGTAAAAGCAATTTTGTGTTTTCTCTGTGTACCCAATCATCTGGAGGAGCAGGATGACCTTCACTATGCCAGTGTCCACTTCTCTACGAGCCAGACAGAGCCTGTGTACTCCAACATCAGACCAGGCGGACACCACAGAAACGAGGAGGGAGAAGGAGTCGAGTACGCTGCTGTCAGATTTAACAGGGCAAGTGCTGCCCCGAGGTAAGCAGCTCTTCTCAAAAGGAACATTATCCTCAGTAAAACACAAACCTTTTTGATTATTTTTACTGTCAACATTAAGAATTTGAATCCGTTAATTTTGTTTCAAGATAGTTTAATTTGTTTTTGTTTTATTTGTCATCTTAGAAGCAGAGGTCCAGAAACTGGGGAGGATCCATCTGCACTGTACAGTACAGTCAACAAACAAAACCGTTGAAGGCAACAGAAATCTTTTGAATGCCATTTTATTATACTTTCATTCCCATCTATGCTAACAACATCAATCTCAACATGGCACAGCTAGTTGTTTGGTTCTACCACCACTGTCAAGACTTTCCAGACTGAAACAGCTCAACATCTACTAGATGGATTTCTATTAATATTTTGTCGTGACATTCATGGTCAGCGTGGACACTGTAGATCCCCGGACTTTAGCATTTTGTGTTTTTGTAACATGTATTGACAACTAGGTTAACTACAACTGAACTTTGGTTTCAAGCTGGACTAGAACTGCAGTCTCTTTCCTTATTTCTTTTGTTGCTACTGTAATCATTAGTACAGCCACTAGAGGTTGCCACCTAACAGGAAAACTTAGGATAGATAGATAGATAGATAGATAGATAGATAGATAGATAGATAGACTTCCGCCCACTTGTACAAACATTGCTCCGCATTGCTCCCTTTTATAGTTTTATAAAGACACTGTGTTGTTGACATGCCAAACATTTATAGAACTAGAGGCTTTGGACATGCTGTATATCTGCAGTGTAATGTCATGTATATATGGGGCTCTATCTTGCACTCAGCGCAATTGACTTTGTACACTGGCGCTTGTGTATTTCCTATTTTGCACTCGGCGCACATTGGAATTTTCCCTCCACAGACGCGCGTCCTTAAATTAGGGAATGACTTTGCGCTCCCGGGGCGGTTCAGCGAAAAGAGGAGGCGTGTTCCGGCGCAAACGTTCACTGGTGCTATTTTGCCATTTCAGAAAACACTTGCGCCACAGACCAGGAAAAACCTAGTCTAAAGTCAGTGGCGCTTATTCAGATGCAGTATTTTAAGGGCGCATGCTTGGCCATAATGTAGCCTGTGCTCAACGTGCATACACTTTGCTTCTGTCATCCATAAGGAAGCGGTTCCCATTTTTGCAAACCATACAAAAAAAGTTGAAAAGATTTAAACAGAAGAACTAATCCTTTCCCCTCTGATATGCGACGTGCCCGCCGTTGCCGTGAGGGTCCGGGAGTGGCAATGCGCGATGCGCGAGCGGGTGGACGGAGATGGAGTTGGGGGAGGAGGAGGAAGGGGCACAACAGGAGCAGGTGGTGCGTTTGGAGACTTGAGGCGATGTGCCTGAGAGGCCGCAGCAACATCACCACCTGGTCATGACGGGCATTAATACCTTGCTGCACCCCGGACAGTGCGATCCGGTCTGACAATACTGCCACGGCGTGTAGTGGGTCTGGATCCTCTGCACCTTGGTGTTTGCGCTGCTCCCTCCTCAGCTGGCCGCTGCGCACTGCTCGGCCCGTGCGCACTGCTCCCGAGGCCCGGTGCGATGTCCTGGGGATGCCAGCCGTAGAAACAATTGTGGCAATTTGATGATGATCAAATGATGTTGGTTGAAAGATGTAACCCAGTAAAAGTTCAGAACAATATTAATGTATAGTATTTTTATGGAAGTTTTTGACATGGAACATGTTTTGTACTAAATATGGTTTGAGTTATTAATTATGTTTTTTTATCAGTTGCATAATGTTAAACAACATCCACTCAGAAAACAAAGGTTTGGATTTACGTTTATTCTCAATACATCCAAGAATTACACAAAACATTCATAGAAGCAACACAGAGTGATTTACAGAAGCCCTGAGGGGCAAGTGAGAAATGTTTTTTTCAGATGCTCCATTTTCTAAGTTCTAAAAAAACGTTTTTTCCAAGTGTATTTTTTTTTTTTTCAAGAGGGACATTTTATTTTTCTCTGTGTGAATCCAGTGGAAAAAACATGAAAGAGGAAACTAGGGCCTATTTTTGTAATTGTCTCTTCCTGTAATACTCATTTTGACCACAAAAGGCAGCAGTGCACCTCTACTCATGTCCTAAATAAGTTGAAAAGCAGCAATTAGTGTGGTACAAATCACAAGCGACCTCGATCAGCTCGGATGCACAGTTAAGTCAAGCCGGGCACGGCTGCTTTGCGATCTGGCTATTATATATATATATATTTTTGACGGAAGCTGCAACAAGCTGCAAAGAGAAGATCGCGCTGGTAGGAAGTCAGAGACACAGGAAAGGCATAGAGCATCCGGCCAATTTTCAAAAGAAAACACCCCGTGCAGTCATTTTAAATATAAGGTTTTAAAACCTTATAAATCAGCCGGTAAATCGATGAAGCCAAATACAGATAAGTCAGTCGGGCTCTGCTATTTTGTAAAATGCTCAATGTGTGTCCTTCAAGGAATTTAGATGGTAAAAAAAAATTCCAAGGGGTCATGTAAGATAAAATAACCCTGCTTGTAGTGTATTGTTAGAAACATGATGTTACGGTCCCTCTTTCAGATCAGCCTATGTAGAGGTCGTACACATTCAATGGGACACTCAGATTACCAGTTGTTCAGCCATAGTTTATTGTTCACTAACCTGGTGAAGCAAAAATGGTGCACATCAAGAGCAGGAGGCTGGAGAACCAGACAGAAAAAAAACCAAAAAGGGAGCGCACCGGGCCAACCTGCAATGGGCCGTCGCACCTGGCCTCATTTTCATTAGTAAAAATATATATTTTCGCTTTCTTCTTACGTCTCGGGGAGTGATGTGAAGTATGCCACAAGTCACGTTTTCAGCATGAGGAAAACTCACATGTATCCCACGCAGCGACACAAACACAAACAAGCCCGAGGTTCGGGTCGGGTCGGGCACAGGCTCGGGCTCAGGCTCGGGCAGAGAATCTAAACTCTACGCCAGTGTGTGCCTTGACAGATGATTAGGGGTGCCTTACCTGAGTAACCCTGCCTCTGTGAATGGAGCAGCTAGAGGTGCACGAGAGCTGCTGCAGCCTCTGAGCCGGCCAGACTCCGGCCGTCAACATCATCAAAATTTGATGGACAATGACAATGGAGATTGTGTTGCAAGTGACTGTATTGTCATCTTTTCGCGTGATATATAACCAAACTTTAGAGCGCTTCTGCCTCGACGCCATGTTTGCTGCGCTCTGAACCAAAACAACGCAGCGTGTGTGTGACGTCATGAGGAATTTGCAACGAGCGGAACCGATAAGCGAATCGTTAAGCAGGCATGCTAACGATTCCGAGGAATCGACTTACTGGGCACCAGTTTTGAAGAAGAACCGGTTCTCAATTCCCACCCCTATGAATGAATGAATGAAAAAAAATAAACAGAAAATGGAGCACTATAAACACATATTTCTTGCTTGCCCCTCAGGGGGAGTTAATTTTTTCATTTTCTTTTTTAATTCAACGAATGAAAACATGTTTTTCAAAAACTGAACTTATAAAATGGAGCACCAGAAAAACAAAAGGTCTCACCTGCCCCTCTGGGCTTCTGTAGTGATCTGAAGCCTGTTGACATCAGATCGACACTGAGTGCTTCTCGGTCACAGTGTTTAAGTTGCACTTTGTGATCGTGACTAAGAACCAGAGCAGGAATTTACATTGAAGTGTTTAACTCTCACCTGTGTCCTGTTGTCCGGTTCATCTCCACGCTGAGGTGATTGCTTTGTAGCCCTGTTTTTTCTGGTCAAAAGAATAAATTAATTACAAACAACTTGGTTTCAAAACATACTGCTAAATTTTCAGATATTTATGTTCAAAGCTATGTTAATCTGATCTACTCACCTTATCAGGAAGAAGAGAGCGAGCCCAATGATAGCCAGGATAACAACAGGTGTTGTTCCAATGACTGCTGATTTCCATAATTGTGGTGAAACTGTAATAATATATAAACCTTGTAGTTAGGGTTAGGGTTAATCCTATCTGGGGACTCATTTAATTAGTTTTGTAACATTGCACTCAACAGTGATTGCAGAGATCTGGGAGCATATTGAAAACACCAAAACAACAACAACAACAAAGTCCTAACAGGGCAAAATGAGTCAGTAAAAATCCTGAACAGTGCAGGTAAAACTGTAAAAGTGCTCAATCACAGCAAGAACAGTAGGTCAGAGTGAAATAAGGAAGTCAGTCTAAAAATAGGTGAATGGTTTTAAAGGACAGTATGAGTAATTACTTTACCAATAGCTTCTGCTTTCTCTTCCAAATAAGTCTGACTGAGTCTGGGGGTTCATTTAAAGTGTGTCTGATCATTTGACTGCTTGCGTTTCGTGCACCATCAGACTTCTTTGTAGTGATGTCAACATGTTCTGAGATTTCAGATATTGAAGACTGCAATATTTTTGATTTTAAAACTGACCAGTGTACTCTCAATTTGAAAAAATGTCTGTTCAGAACAGTCGACTGCTTTGACTCTAATATTTATGCAAATATCTGAGGACATACATACATCTATACATACATCTATACCTGTTAGCTGCAAGGTGGAGTTATGACGTCCTCTTCCGTTCTGGACTTCACAGTAATAATTCCCACTGTGTTCAGCTCTGAAGTCAGTGATGGTGAAGATCTATCCTGATGTTTTTGGTGAGTCTTCATTCTCCTTGTACCAGGTGTAATTAGCTGCTGGGTTAGCATCACTGCTACAGGTCAGAGTCACTGAACTTCCCTCCACTGTCTCAGCAGAGGGACTCACTGATACAGAGGGAAGCTTTGGAGCATCTGGAGGAGAACATGTACAGAGAGACAACTAATCAGTATTTGTCAACATTTTATTTTAGTTCCATTGTCAGTCTAAGTGACTTCCTAATGTTACTCACACTGGACGTCTATAAACACAGACGTAGAGTTGATCTCTCCATACTGATTCTCAGACTTGCAGGAGTAGTTCCCTCTGTCCTCAGAGCTGATGGAGGAGAAATGATAGATGTCTTCTGGTCCTTGAAAAACATCTCCATTCTTCTTGTACCAGGTGTAATTAGCTGCTGGGTTAGCATCACTGCTACAGGTCAGAGTCACTGAACTGCCCTCCACTATCTCAGCAGAGGGACTCACTGACACAGAGGGAAGCTTTGGAGCATCTGGAGGAGATTTAAAGAGACTCATGTCATTCACATCAGATGATGGCTTTGTCACATTTACATTTTGGATTAAGGTCATGTGTTCTGTGAACATAAACTTGTATTTTGCCTTTTTAGAGCTATTGTCTTTCAACCTACACAAATAGACTACAGCTACCAGTAAATTCACATTATATATCTGGAGATATGTGTGTGAACATGTGAAGCAGGTTCACTGTGGCTACAAGTCATATGTCTCTTAACGCTGAGTCAGCAGGACACCAGAGCTGTTTATATTTTGTACTCACACTGGACATCGACTGATACAGACAAGGACATGATCTCTCCATACTGATTCTCAGACTTGCAGGAGTAGTTCCCTCTGTCCTCAGAGCTGATGGAGGAGAGATGATAGTTCCCCGTCTGTCCTCGAAGCAGTTTTTGTTTCTCCTTGTACCAGATGTAATTAGCTGCTGGGTTAGCATCACCGCTACAGGTCAGAGTCACTGAACTGCCCTCCACTATCTCAGCAGAGGGACTCACTGACACAGAGGGAAGTCTTGGAGCATCTGTAAAGATGAATACAGATTATTATCACTGGAAAGACCATTTTAAATACTTTATTTTGAAGTAAGGTCAGGAGGTAGAAAGAAGTATAAATCTGCTGCAGTTACTCAGTGAACTATACAGCAGGCGACTGATAGTGAAACAGGAGGTGACGTGTGATTGTTGCTGAGTTAAAATGAGAAGTGAAATGTTACACTTCCATAAAGTTGGGGTCCCCAAAAAATGGTCCCAAATGCAAGACGCTCACAGAGGCAGGCAGGTAAAGGAACAACAAGCAAACTTAAATGCTGTTAATCAAAGTCTGAAATTCAAAAAAGCAAGCAACAAAGGAAACAAGGAGAATCCAACAAATTTAAGAGTTATACAAAATCAGACAACAAACCCAGTATGTATTGCATGGCTGACAACCTAAAAAACAATGAATGTGACATTTAATCTCCTGCTCTGTGTTTCACTCACATGTCACATCAATAGAGATGTATTCAGACGTCGTCCTCCCCAGCTCGTTCTCAGCTGTACAGTAATACTCTCCAGAGTCAGAGGACTGGATGGAGCTGAAGACAAGCTGTGGTTCTTTACTGAGAGGATGAAGGTCTGGATCTCCATTCTCCTTGTACCAGGTGTATTTAGCTGCTGGGTTAGCATCACTGCTACAGGTCAGAGTCACTGAACTGCCCTCCACTATCTCAGCAGAGGGACTCACTAACACAGAGGGAAGCTTTGGAGCATCTGGAGGAGACAACATGTATTATTTTTAGATGCTACAAAAAATGACTATTTTTTTTAAAAAATGTCTTTGTTTCTTTTTGATTGTCTCCATTATCACAGCAGCTGTTCATGCTGTTTACTATAATGGGAACTGACAGTCAATAACAAGCTGTTGGACATTTTTAATTTCCAAAAACTTTACACATTGTTATCCATACTGTACATGCTGGTTGTGTGCAGGTCCTGTTTGCAGAGTCCTGACAGTGTGAATGTTGCTTCTCCTCTAGTTGTAACAGTTTAACTTTATTCAGTTACATATAATTCTGCTGCATCTACAACTTTTAGAAGCCAGTGTGTCTGCATGTCTTTTCCTGATACAGTGGATCAAACTCACTGACTGGAGGAGAGCCGTAGTTCTCATGTCCTTTCAAAGCACAAGAGATGATGTCTCCAGGATAAACCCGGCCTTTAAAAGAAGATGTCTCCACCCCTGTGACTTTCTGCCTGTTCTTGAACCAGATGTAGGAAAGACGACCAGCTGGACTGCAGCTGCTGTGACACTTCAGCTCTGCCTCAGTATCAGACTGGTGGACTGTTATTCTGGTCACCTGCACCTGCAGAGCTGGATATGAGAACAAGAAACAATATTATTATCACTGGTTCTAACAAAAATCCCTGATAGATGTACACACACGACAACACAACAGTTACTATTCCTAGAACTAGCAGTGAACATTAGTGCCAACACAACAGTAATTACCACACAAACTCATGATGATCCATCATTTTCAACATGTTCACTGTTTCTAAATGTTCTGTGTTGATGATTTACATCAGTGTGTGTTCATCAGTACCTGTGACAGTCAGAGTTGTACCAGGTAAACTACTCCTCCACTCAGACCATCCTGTTGTGAATTTGAAGTGATACTGAGCTGAATCACTCTCTGTCAGGTCAGTGATTCTCAGAGTGGAGCGTCCTCTCTCTGATTCAAGGACCTGAACACGACCTGCAAACTGGGAGTCTTCACTAAGGTCCTCAGGCTGTGAAGGATTCTGCCACTGATGAAAACGTTCAGGACTGAACCAGAATTTAGATCTGATAGTGTCATAACTGCTGTAAGTGCAGGAAATGTCCACTGATGAGCCTTTGAAGGTACAGATGCTTCTGTCGGTGTAAATCACTTTGTAGCAGGGTCGATCATAGACACCTGTAAGATAAAACTAAGTTTGGATCATTTTTAAACCAGAGTTGATGGAGAGTCACGATGAAGGTCCCCATATTAAAAGACATGCAGTTATAAGACTCCATCAGATGGTGTCTGGTGATTATGTTAGTGTAGTGAACTCACACACTGGAGGAGAGGGGAAATCCTCACGTCCTTTAACCGCACAGGAATAACTGTCTGCATAATTAAAGTAGTTTGAATAGGTAGAAGCTGTTTGTGACTGAATTTTCTGTCCATTTTTGTACCAGATGTAGGAATAATCAGGTAGACGACAACTGCTGTGACACTTCAGCTCTCTCCAGCTTGAATGTGAGGATCCGTTCACCTTCACCTGGAGATCTGGATCTGTGAAGAAGGAACAAGAATGTTAATTCAGACAAACTGTCAACAAACACACTCAACACATTTATATTATTGTTCTTCAAATGTTCAACATTTGGAAATAATTAAAATATGAATGAAAATGTTACCTGCGATCCTCAAAGTGACTCCAGGTAAACCAGAATATTTCCCACCTTCTTGGTCTGTAATGAATCTGAACTTGTACTCAGCTGAGTCGCTCTCTCTCAGGTCTGTGATTCTCAGACTGCAGTCCTTGTTACTACAGAAATACTGCATACGACCTGAATACTTTGGGTCTTTTCTCAGATCTGTAAAAACACCATTACTCTCTTTTGTGAACCAGAATCTGTTCTCAACTCTCTTTACTCTGAATGGGTATGTGTAGGTGCAGCTCAAGTCCACTGTTGATCCTTTAAAGGCACAGACCTCAGTAGAGTTGTAAGTCACTCCCCAGTCATCCTGACCCTGTATCACTGTAACACAAGAGGATATCTGAATCATAACAACAGCAAAGATAATGCTCGTTTTTTACTTTTCTAGAACTTACAGTTTTTCTCAGTCGCTTTGGTGCTTTTCTCACATCACCATTAACATTTGCACAGCAGTTAGTGATTTCTCAAAACAATTAGTGCAAACTGCAAAACCTAGTGGATAACCTGCAAAAGCATGTCACTTGCTCACAAAGGATAGTCCATTCCTCAAAAGCAAGTGTTCATGTCAATGAAACTGCCAGTGTCATCAAAATGAGAAGTCTTGACACCAAGATAGAAGATAGTCAAATGACTTTGTCATGTTTTCATTATGACAGTTTATTCTCTCAGTGTTTTCCAATGCAAAGAAAAGGTCAGAACTCGGTGACACTACCTGAAAATGCTGAAGACAGCACTATACACTACTTGTACAGCCATTTGAAAACTACAGTAAAGTTACACAATGCTGTAGTTAGGGGAGTAAGTGAGTACAAGACACTGAATACGTACGTTTCACATTTTTACTGTATATGCTCTTTTGCAATTCTACAGCATTGAGCAAAAGAAAAAAACACTACAGTCACTTATTCAGAACAAACATAAGAAACACCCTTTTGGTAGAGCTGTGCACAAATGTGAACAATATAACAGTACATAGGTAAATCATTCTGGCACATCCAGACAGCCCTCTTCCACCTCTGCGAGGTTGTCTTTCAATCCTATGTGGTGCAGAGTAAAATTACAGTAATGTACAGTAAACATGAGCTATTATTAGATGTTGGATTACTGTCCAATACTATACATACCTGTTCTCCCTACGAAACTTTTGAATGATTGAATTTACAGTGGTTCTTCCAACATTTGGTTGCACCCTCCGACCAGCCTCAGCCATTGTGAGGCCGTGATTGACAACATGGTCCACAACTGTTGCCCTAATTTCATCAGGAATCTGCCTATGTATTTGGCCTCTTCTCCCTCTTCCCTTGTTTTGTCCCCTTCCCCTTCCCCTTCCTCCCCGCATCCTCACCCCTCTTCCAAGATGCTGACCTTCCATTTTTGTGTCACAGAATTGTAGAAATCTTACACACTATGTCCTGTTCAGTTCATATATGCTTGCCAAGTGAGGGTTCATGGGATTCATCCCTGATATGAGTGACTGTGAACAAGTGACTTGTCATCGGTTACAACTAATACTTCACACACCTCCTCGTGAGTGAAAGCTGAAGTTCACCTGAGAGCAATTGTTCAATTTAGGAGACATTTCCAGGAAAAAATGATAAAGAACGGTATTAAATTTGCTTGACTAGTTCAACAATTTTGTATGTAATGACTCAAGCAATGAAATGAAGACTATTAGTTTTATTGGGAGCGACTATTCAGCATCCATAAGTATAGTTCATTTTGACTGACATGACATAAGCAAATGATAATGTCATGAAACAGCAGAGAATTGTATGAAAGTAACTGATACATGTCCAAAAGCATTTGCAATTTGTTCAGAGGAAGGAGAAATTGCCACTATGATGTGCACAAATGACTAAATGTTGTGGAGGTTGAACTAATAGTTATGAGAATTTTCATTCTGATCTGAGAAAAGCACCAAAGCGACTGAGAAAAACTGTAACTGAAGTACACTTGCAAAACTTTAACTTGTCTCTAGTTGTTGACTTTGATAACTTATTGTAAATGGTTGCTGCAGTAGCTCTATAGTTTCTCCACGAGGGACATTTTACGATTTCTTGAATGGGATGAACAGAACCAGACACAATTTTCTCAGACTAGTGTAACACATCCCAGAAAAACACCCAATACACAGAAATACTTGTGATTAAAGCCCACAGTCAGACTTCACTCAACAAGATGAAGAGGAAGTGCGTTTACACTGATTTGCATTTCTCATTTGACTTCCTCTCACTCCTTAGTTAAATGTTACTTCCTTGTTAAAGAAGTGCATCAATTTACAAGTCAAATCTAAGAACATAGTTATCTAAAAAAGACTAAATCAATTAAGTCTTCTTCACATAGGGTGGCTCTGATTGTAAACGCCTGTAGTGTAACTCTACAACATGAATGCAGACATACAGTACCTGGTACAGTGAGGAGAAGGACGACTAATCCACTCGCTGCTGTAGGTAAACTCATCACTGCTCCTCTCATCTCTCTGTGTGGCTTCAGAGTCAATAAGATGCCTTCAGGTAAATGATGTCCAGGAGCAGTATGAGTAGCACAAGTAAGACTCTAACCACACGTGGAAGGAGACTGTCTTGATAACTTGTCTGTTCTGCTCTGAAAGCAGTAAACAGAAGTAGAGTTGTTAAAAACACAACCAACTTTCTTCCTCTTCACATTATTTACACACATGATGAGCTAGGTGGCAGAAGATTGAACTTGTTTTGTTGTTTTTGCAAACAATGAACTTCTTCAAGTAAATGTTCACACAACAATGTAAAAATTCAGTCTTTATCTACTCAGCCTCATACTGATGTCAAGCTTGTGCTTCGATCATCAACTGCAGTGAAGATTCAGGTTAAAAAAAGGTGTAACAGCCTTCTTACAGTTTGAAACATCAATTCACAAGTTAAGTGCATGTTGACGCACGAAAAACTGCCCTCACACCTTGATGTCTATTTTTATAAGCAGTGACAGCATGACTGGTATGCTGTGTGCTGCCTCGCACGGGGCACCATTGTGTTTTACTCATGGAGCATTAAAAGGTGATCTAATGTAAATTGGAGCAATAACTACCACAGAGGCAGTTTTGAGAACATCATCAGGTGTTTTTTTTTGATATCTCTGTCTTTCTGTGGAGAGATTTTTTCGCCACACTATCGTCATAATCGTACAAGATGCAACAAAACTTTACAGGTGTGGAGTTGAAATCAAAATGAAGGCAGAGTTCAAAGATAGGTGTGGGCAAAACACCTGAAGAAGAGGAAGAGGCAACCGGGTCCCTCTCACTGCAGCCATCTGCTCCCAGAATTGGCTGGATGGACATAGACTTCCGGGTCACTGCTCGTGTGGTGGCATAACGAGCAGCTATTTAAAAAAATAAAAAATAAACTTTTTTATGTGTTTTATGTTGTTTCTAAAGACTGTTCTGGTGTACTGTCAATGGCTTTCTGTCACTTATATCTTGGACAACTTGCGCCTGTGTAAGTGATTGTGAGAAGTTTGTCGTGTGCTGTTGGAGGCTGTGTGAAGCACAGAAGCTATGAGGCTAGTGCCAGTTAGCACTAAGATCCTGTGGATTACGGTGTTCCTGCTGCCCTTTACGGACTACTGTCTCTGTCTATTAAGCGGATACAGTCTTCTGGACACACAGCGGATCGCATATTCCAGGGCCCTGCTTCTGCAGCTGCAGTTGCTGTCCAACCAAGTTGTTTTCACCAAGAAGCTGCCAGAAGTGTTACAATGTAAACACACACCTGGACATTCAGACACATCACAACACAACAAGAAGGTAACACGGAGGGGGAAGAAAAAGGCAGGAGTCAGAGCTAGACTGAGGCGTGGGAAAGTGAAACTCTGGACTCTTCCTTCAGTTATTTTAGCTAACGTATGCTCACTTTGCAATAAGACTGACAAACTGCAAGACAACCTTTTAAATTGCCCCTTGGGGACAAATAAAGTGTTTTGAATTGAATTGAATTGAATTCTGCCCATGAACCACATTGCTTTTAAGTGGTGAGTCACTGAAGTCCAGTTTCAATCATCAGTCTACTCTAAGACATTACTTTAAGAGATGTTTAACATTGTGTTAACGGGTCATCTTGAAATATCAAATAAATCTGGCACAGTTCATCAATCAATCAATTAATTCAGTAAGTATGATACTTTATTGATCTCCACGGTAAAATAAACATGTTACAAAAGCACAAAAGGTCAGGAAAAACAACCCAATCTCGCAAATATGTTTAAATATTTTAAAGTTACATCTGTACTGTTTGTTACTTTAGGTAAAATTTAATATGGCAACACTGTCCTAAAGGTCTGAGACGGTTTAGGCAAGAACACCTGTTAGGGTTCGGAAAAGATCACATTTGGAAATGTCCAAACATTAAAAAATGAAGTAGTTTCAAGCTTGTAAATGCAGAAACACCACCACATTACCCTTCACTTCATGATATGAAAGTTAGCGCATAAACAGGTACTATGAACATGATATGACATGTATTGTAGAGATGTCGATATAGTACGTACGACGTAAATTGAAGGATATTCGTAGTTTGCAGAAATGTAAAATTGTATTCTGTTGACTGAGCTTCAAGAATACAGATAAAGAACTTTGAACTTTAAAAGTAATATATACCAGAATAAAACAAAAAACAATGTGATTTAACATTAGCTAGCTACTGAGACATCAGTGATCTAGTAGTGATTGTTTAAAGCTGGTCATAAAGAAAAGGACTGTAATACATTGAAACAGCAGAGAGTTCCCTCAGTTTGAAGTGTGCCTTAGAAAAAAGAACCAGTTTGCAGAGATCTTTGTCATGCTCCTCTGGCCCAACAAGAGTAAGGACACACGGTGTGCCATTTAGCTCAGTTGGTAGAGCAGGCGTCCCATGTAGAGAGGCTTTGTCCTCGCCGCAGCGAACCCAGGCTCGACTGCCGGCCGGGGGGCCTTTACTGTGTGTCACTCCCCCTCTCTCTCATCCAGTTTTCCTGTTACATCTTCAGCTGAACTATCAATAAAGCCATATAAAGACCAAAAAAAAGGGCTCAAAAAAAGTCTCAGGACACACTACTGTAGATGTTAACACACAAAACAGAGCAAGGGCTAAGCAGTTGGGGCAAAGGGGTGTATTGGGGTTAGGGCTGTCACAATATCAGATTTTAACAACACAATTATTGCAGCGAAAATAACGATATCATCGTAAAATCTCTAGAGAATTTGGAAACAATAATGCTCAGTTAAATTCATATTCAAATTTGTTTACTGTGTGTTTTGTCTGTTTAATAAATTACACCCAAAATACAAGTGTAGGGAGGATAAGAGAGAGCCTCTTACCATAACTGTACTAATGTGTACAAAAAGAACAATTACACTCAACCAGCGTTAAGGTGCATTGTCATCACCTACCACAACAAAGTGGGAAGGGAAAGAAACAGAAAGAGGCAATGTATTATTTACAAGCTGCTATCATATATATGATATTAACACTATTAGTATTTAATATTTAAATAACCTGATTATTCAATATCGTAACATTGTGATTCTTCTAATTGGGATTGGGTCTTAGACTCCTACAGTTTGGTCTGAGTGTAACTCACTAAGTATCTAATCCCTATCATGAGCTCCAACACCTGAGAGGCATCACATCACCTGTTGTACAACTACTTCAGGTGTGTTTTGGAGGCTGCAGGGGAGGAAGAACAGTTGTCAGAGGCTAATTCAAAGATAAAATATAAAAATTCACTGAATATTGAACTTTCATGTTTCAGGTTGCTGTAAAAAGGATGTTAGAAGTTATATTTACAATTAAACGGTTAATAAAGTCATAAAAAACTTCACACATTCTTCCACTAAGCTGAACAATGTGTATGTTTAGTTCATAATTCTGAGCTTCACTAAGATATATAATTGTCTCTATTGCATATTCCTGCTTTGATAACAATGTTATGAAAAAAAAGAAATTTCAGACTATAAATGCAGGTCAGCGGGTTTTGTTGACGGTGCTGTACAACGCAGCTGGATCCTCTGCAGCTCCCTGACCTCTGGCTCGAAGAAGAAAAAAAGATATTGTATGAAATAAAACAATTCTCATCCCAACAGTGATAATAATAAAGACATATCAGATGCATTTTCAAAGTGAAGTAATTTTAATTTTGTACAGTGTTCCTGTATGAAGAGCTGCTCACCTCAGGGCGGTACTGGCACTGTTAAATCTGACAGCAGCGTACTCGACGTCCTGTTGCTCCACATGTCTTCGAGGCTGAGCTGGTCTGAAGTTGGAGGATGGATTTACTGCCTGGATGTTGGAGAAGTGGACGCTGGCGTAATGAAAGTCGCCCTGCTCCTCCGGCTGTCCCTGTTCAGGTAAACATGAACAGAATTAAAGCTGCAAGCAGCGATGAAAGGGCCCTTGCAGTCCATGCGCGTCAGGGTATGATGCCATCGGGCTTGTTCCACAACACCTTCGGTTGAGGAAGCTGTTCCTTTATAATTTGGTGGCCTGCTCCTGCTGGTATTAAATAATGTACACTGAAGTCAAAGTCAGAAGAACTCCCTGCAATCTACATGAAGAAGAAATAATGAGAGGACCACCACTGTGTTATCCTATAGACCAGGGGTCCCCAGACTACGGCCCGCGGGCCACATCCGGCCCACCTAAACAACTCGAGTGGCCCGCTTAACGATCCCAAACAATCTCTCTAAACTTGCCTATTTTTTTCAAATTGCATTTCCTATAGAGCTTGGCAACGTGCTGCAGCGTGGGGCGCCATCCTCGTTGCAAGATGCCAGAGCCAGAGCGAGAGAGAGAGAGCTCTCGATAATCATATCTAACTATGTAACAGGGAAAGAATGAATGCATGTCTTCATTACACTGCAGGGATCGAAATTAGCACCAGCCATCCACCAAATGCGGGGAATTTGTATGCTGGCGCCTGGTGGGTGAATTGAATCAGTTTACCAGAAACTGTGACGGATTCATTCCAGTCAGATCTGATCCAAGTAATCTTAAGGATCTATATCTTCGTTAAGGCATAACAGTGCGCTTTACACAACCCAAGAGTTAGATCCAGTCAAATTATATGTTTCTGATTCGACCAAAGTGTCAGCTGGACTTCAGAAGGCCGGAAATCCACAACTACTTGAACGGCCTTAAGCGGTCATTTGGACCGCTAGATTTTAAACTCTATAATCATTTACTCATGTAAATACCCGATTGAGGGATGAATGCATTCATTATGTCATGATATATTTTTCTTAAACGAAATTACACCAAAATGTACATTTTAACAAGTTTAATTATACATTTATTAATAACATAGTAAACCGTTATTTTTGCATATTTACACAAGAATTTAATAGAGAAAAGTTAGATCAATTAAAATGTAACTTGTAAGTAATTTGATTATGAATGATTTTATAATAAAATATAAGTTAAAAATATATAATAATCGAAAAAGCTGGAAATGAGCTGATCTTAAACAAAAAAAGAGCTGTTGTGATCACTGGTCACAGTCTCTACAGATTACCTCCGCTCTCCTCACACAGTCACCACACACGGGCTTGTGGCATTTCAAGTGTCCGAGTTTTGGTTCTGTTTGCAGCTCTTTCGGATCGGCACTGCCTCCGTGTCCGTGTTTGCTGCTGCTGCGGTGGTTGTTTCCGCTGCTGCCCACCTTGTGCCGACTGCCGCGGCCCCTTTCCCCTCCATGTATTCTGCCCTCAGCTCCTCTGCCAGCTGCTGCAGGACTTTCCTCCGGCCTCTCCTTCTGCTGGTGCTCCTTGAATAAGATGCGGGCATTGATCCCAGTCAGGTCGAGGATGTTATAGAAGACCGCCACTGGCTATCTTTCCGCCTTTGACGGAGTATGGCCTCGCCATCTGGTCCGGGACGTCCACACCGTACTTGGTGTTGTTGTAGTACATCACAGACTCTGGTGTTGCCTTCGCCCCACTAAAGGTGCCCACACCTGTGTGCACGGTGCTCAGGATGCAGACATTCTTCCTTGGCTGGTACACAGTCAGAGTCGCATCCTTTCAGCACCTTAGTGTTGAACAGTTCCGCTCGCTGTTTGATGGAGGGAGGAACTCCCGTTGTTGTTTGTCCGTGGTGCCAACCAGGCTATTTGATACAACTATATAATTATTAACTCACAAGTAAATTCACAAAGAGGCACAGCTGAATACCGCTAACACAGTTAGAGACAAGAGAGACAATGAAAGCAGCAAACCGCGCAAAAAATGGAACAATGAAAACCCGCAAAGTGATGTGCGGTCAGTTTGACCGCTTATGGCCGTAACAGGTTAACATATCATATTTTGTGTAATTTCTATAAAAACTATTCCAAGTTAAAATACAGACACTTTTAGGAAAAGTCATGTGACAGCAATATTGCATTTTTTCATTCAATGTTATAAGTGTTATATATATAGTGTTGATGTTTTCCTCAATTCCTAATATATACAATTAATGAAAATAAATTAAATGTTGAATAAAGTTGATTTAACATGGTAGATCCCTTTGTATTGTTTTTGATATGCAGTTATGGTGCAACATTTTGAATTGGGAGATTAATGGGTAATTGTTCTGTACCGTGGTAAGGACTTGGTGTTTAATAGCTGAACTGTGGTAGTTGGCCCATATCATTTCCTGTTATAGACTGACACTGGCCCCCCACCACAGAAAGGAAAGTTGATGCGGCCCCCACCGAAAAAAGTTTGAGGACCCCTGCTATAGACTCTTAAACATAGGTTGTATCCATTAGCAAGGCAGCACTGCCCTCTGGTGAGGAAAGCCTGTCCACTCAAGGAGAAGATATTTCAGCTGTATTTTATATATTTTAAAAGTGCCAGCTATTGGCCGATTTGCACAAACCATCATCGGGCCATGGAACAAGATTAGCAAAAGTGTTGTGGTAATGGGACTGTATTTGGTGAAGATATGAAAGATTTTCTATTTAGAACACAATGTGCAGGAATTTGTTGTTTTATAATTTGGGCATCCTTTGGTCTATCAAAATTCTTTTGATAATTTTATGTCAGGAGGGTCCACAGATGCTTCATGCAAAGTTTGGTGCAAATTGGTGAAATTGCCTAGGAGGAGTTAGAAAAAGTAGATTTTTTATTTGTCACGATTTTTGCAAATGGAAAGTTACAGCAAAAACGGGCGTGGCCTACACCACACAATTTAGCTGAACTCAGGGAACACGTAGATGTAAGGTTTAACAATGTGCTAAATATTATGTGGGAGTTATGTCGCCAAAAATGTCGCCGAAAATTTTCACAGAGCCTCAGATGCTCATGGGGAAGTAGTAACCTAAGTTTCATGTCATTGGGACACACCAATGTGGAGATATACATCACTTCCTGTTTGTAACATAATTTGCAGAAAGTTCCATCCTTCTATCCATCTTTTTCCGCTTTATCCAGGGCTGGTCGCCGGGGCAGCTGTCTGAGCAGGGACACCCAGACTTCCTCTCTCCCCACACACTTCCTCCAGCTCTTCCGGGAGGATCCCAAGGCGTTCCCAGGCCAGCCGAGTGACATAGTCACTCCAGTGTGTCCTGGGTCTTCCTCGGGGTCTCCTCCCGACGGGACATGCCATGCCCAGGGGCATCTGATACAGATCCCCGAGCCACCTCAGCTGGCTCCTCTCTATGTGGATGAGCAGCGCCTCTGTTCTGAGCTCATCCCGGGTGACAGAGCTCCTCACCCAATCTCTAAGGGAGCGCCCCGAGACACTGTGGAGGAAACTCATTTCAGCCGCTTGTATCCGGGATCTTATTTTTTCGGTCATGACCCAAAGTTCATGGCCATAGGTGAGGGTAGGAACATAGATTGACTGGTAAAATGAGTGGTGAAAACCTTCCTCACCAAGAACGACCGCATTACTGTGGCTGCTGCACCAATCTGCTTGTCAATCTTGCGCTCCATCCTTCCCTCACTCGTGAACAAGATCTCAAGATATTTAAACTCCTCCCCTTGAGGCAGGAGCTCTACTGCAACCCGGAGAGAGCAGGCCACCTTTTTCTGGTCGAGAACCATGGCCTCGGAAAATACCACTCGGGATCGGGGAGGCCTTCCTCCAAATCACACCCCTCCAGGTACCGTTGTCGCTGCCCACGTGAGCGTTGAAGTCCCCCAGTAGAATGATGGAGTCCCCAGTTGGGGCACTTTCCAGTATCTCTCCCGGGGCCTCCAAGAAGGCTGGGTACTCCACACTGTTGTTCGGCCCGTAGGCCGAAACAACAGTGAGAGACCTATGCCTGACCCAAAGGCACAGGGAGACGACCCTTCGTTCACTGGGTTGAACTCCAACACATGGCGGCTGAGCTGGGGAGCTATAAGCAAGCCCACAACAGCTCGCCGCCTCTCACCACAGGCAACTCCAGAGTAGAAGAGAGTCCAGCCTCTCTCAAGGAGTTGGGTTCAAGAGCACAGACTGCACCGGGAGCCTGACTGTCTCTAGGTGGTACCGCTCAACCTTCTGCTCTAGCTCAGGCTCTTTCCCCCCCAGCGGGGTGACATTCCATGTCCCCACGGCTAGAGTCCTGGGATTGGGTTGTCGGAGCCCCCGCTCACGACCGCCACCCAAATCACAAAGCACCGGCCCCTGACAAATGCAATAACCATTTGCAAAGAAAAAATAAAAGAGGGACCTGCTCGGGCCCTAATTACTTTCAGCTACATATCTTATATGAGTCTTTCATTTGAACAATGCATTCTTATAGAGGATTGAAACCAGGATGAAAACAGCTGAAACAGAAGCAGCTGTGGTAATAATGGAACTAATATCCCTGTTGTCAAAAGAGCAACATGAAGTCCTCCTCTGTCAGATGAGTTCTCTAGAATCCCTTAAAGACACTGGGTGACTCAGCAGTATGAATAAACAGGAACCAGACTGGGTTTTATGTCTTCTACAGTTAAATACAGAACTATCCTCACCTGTTCCCTGTCATCTGGTCTCTCTTCAGCCTCAGTAGATTCCCTGGAAGCCCTCTTTTTCCTGGTTAGAAGAGTTAATTAAAACATAAACAAATAGTAAATTGCAGTGATTGAACATTCAGTGATTCAGTAAAACAGAACTGCTCACCTGATCCACAGGAAGACAGAGAGGGATATGATAGCCAGGAGAACGACAGTGATTGCTCCAGCAGCCACTGATTTCCCTGATCCTAATAAATGGTGATTAAAAGAAAATAGACAGTTAATCGGAGTGTAACAGCATGTTTTGGTCTGTTGGTCCAATAGAGTGATGTATGATAAAACTAGGAAATAAAAAAAAGGTCCAGTGCGAATGCATGTGTGCATATAAAATTAATGTCCTGCTCAATATAGTTGGACTATCTGTCAGGCTGTGGACACGTAGTTGTACATGACTTGACTACATGAGATTTTGTTGAAAAATAATGTACTAATAATCTAGTTTGAGTTAAAACAACCATGCCATGTTTCACTGCTGTAAAAGCACAGGAGTAACATGAGTATGTCAGAGCTTTTCCCATCATCATCAATTTTTGCAGTCGAGGTCTAAAGAAGCCAATAGGACAGTATCATCTGTGTACAACAATACACCATCCTAACGAACCAATAAATGGGCAGTTTTCAATCCTGGGCTGAACATTATTATTCTTTCCACGTGTAATATGGGCAGGAGAGATCACAAGACAAAACTCAACAGCTACACTGGATGTGTTTGGCAGGAGCCCAACAATAAAGACAGGCAGACACATGTACACAAGATTATTATATTCCTTAAACTCTTAACACTGTTTCTACTGAAAGATAAAATTTGATCTCATCTCCCAGATAACTCGAACACACTCCTTTTCCCTGCCTCTTAACCTGAAGATGTGGCTATCAGAGTGCTTTTTCTCCTACAGTATCTCCAAGTGAGGTCAACCATTTTCTCCTCTTACTGAAAATGCTCAGGCAGATACATTCCTTGTTTTTTTTACTTGAAGAAAGGCTCATTCTTATGCTTTGTCAAATAAAAAACAATACAATTTTCCAAACTAATGACTAACTTAATCATCTCTAGTACCATCAAAAATGTACCTGACACAACAGTCAGATGTACAGTGGTTTTGTTTCTCCCTCTTCTGTTCTGGGATTCACAGGAATAATTCCCTCTGTGTTCAGATCTGAAGTCAGTGATGGTGAAGATCTGTCCTGATGCTTTTGGTGAGTCTTCATTCTCCTTGTACCAGGTGTAATTAGCTGCTGGGTTAGCATCACTGCTACAGGTCAGAGTCACTGAACTGCCCTCCACTATCTCAGCAGAGGGACTCACTGACACAGAGGGAAGTCTTGGAGCATCTGGAGGAGATATGAACATATTTAACCTAAATTGTGAAGGAGAAATTAAAAACGTCATGTCTATTTTTCTTCATTTGACCATATTCAAAATACTGGAGCAGGTGTGTGTGTATATATATCTATATATATATATATATATATATATATATATATATATATATATATATATATATATATATATACATATTTTATACTTCCTTTGCTGCAGTCAAAGCTTCCCCTACATTGGCGAATTCATGGTACGAACTGAAAAAGTTGCCATGTAATCAAATCCAATCAGCAACTTTGTTTTCATGTATCTGGTGAAACAAACTACTAATATATGAACATCATTTCTCAGAGACAGGGTTGATAACAGGACTCTGGACACATTAGATGTTGGATGTGTATTTATATGTGGCAGCATCTGAAACTTTAGAGGTGGTTTTCTGGATCAATGAACATCTGTGCAGATCTGTAAACAATTTGTAAATCAAACATAATTTCATCATCTACTGTAGCTGCTCAGTAAACAACAGCAGCAGACTGTGAAGGTGAAACAGGCAGAGCTGGAGAAAGTGCACAATCAGCAAAACACCTGACTGGGTAATAAAGTTTTAAAAAGTCATAAGTTGATTTAAATCAGCTGCATTTTACTCACATTCAACTCCAATATAGATGTATTCAGACATTCTCATCCACAGCTCGTTCTCAGCTGTACAGTAATACTCTCCAGAGTCAGAAGACTGGATGGAGCTGAAGTGAAGCTGTCGTTCTTTACTGAGAGGTTGAAGGTCTGCATTTCTATTTTCCTTGTACCAGGTGTAAATAGCTGCTGGGTTAGCATCACTGCTACAGGTCAGAGTCACTGAACTACCCTCCACTATCTCAGCAGAGGGACTCACTGACACAGAGGGGACCCTCACGGGATCTGGAGGAGAAAACATTAACACATTTTACATTGAATTCCAGTATGTGTGTTGGCATTAGGGATCCACATAAGGCACACATCAGAAAACTAAAGCTAGTTCATCGTATTTTTAATTCAAATTAGAAACATAAAGCACACAAAGACTCAAAATGTCAGGGATAAATCAGTGCTGATGGCAGCAGATCAATGAAAGATATTTATGCATCATGTCTACAATCTCATTGGGCTGTGATTTGGTTGTCACCCAATTCTGCACAATGAATCACCACATACCACTGAATTACATGTAGTTAAGGTCCAGTACAACAGGTCGGCTTGAAAGGCTCCACCAGGTAAGTTAACTCACACAGTGGACGAGAGCGGAGGTTCTCATGTCCTTCTACAGCACAGGAAAAGCTGTCTGTAGGAGTGATGGAGTCTGAATAATAAGAAGATGTTTGTCCCTGAATGATCCGTCTATTCTTGTACCAGACGTAGAGAAGACGACCACGTAGACGACAACTGCTGTGACACATCAGCCGTGCCCAGAGTTCAGAAGGAAAGACATGTGATCTGTCCACCCTCACCTGCAGATCTGAATATTTTATAAGAAACAGAAGTCTTGATTTATACTAAATGTCAACACACACACACACAGAGAAATATATTAAAACCCAGAACTCAATAATATGCAACTGAAATCTTACCTGTGACAGACAAAGTAACTCCAGGTGAACCAGTATATCCCCCACCTGGTTCGTTTGTTGTGAATCTGAACTTGTACTCAGCTGAGTCGCTCTCTCTCAGGTCTGTGATTCTCAGAGTGCAGTCGTTGTTACCAAAGTTATACTGCACACGACCTGAATACTCTGGGTCTGTTCTCAGATCTGTATAAAGACCATTACTCACTTTTGTGAACCAGAATCTATTCTTAACTCTCTTTACAGTGGATGGGTATGTGTAGGTGCAGCTCAAGTCCACTGTTGATCCTTTTAAGGCACAGATCTCAGTAAAGCTGTAAGTCACTCCCCAGTCATCCTTACCCTGTATCACTGTAACACAGAGAACATCAGACTCACAACAACAATAAAGATAATTATTTATTTTTTTTACTTTTCTAGATCACAACTGAAGTGCACCTGCAAAACTTCAACTTGTCTCTAGTTGTTGACTTTGATAACTTATTGTAAATTGTTGCTGCAGTAGCTCTATAGTTTCTCCATGAGGGACATTTTTATGATTTCTTGAGGGGGATGAACAGGATCAGACACAATTTCCTTAGACTAGTGTAACACATTCCGGAATGACTTTGATTTAAAAAAATACCCGATATACACAGAAATAGGTGTGGTTAAAACCCACAGTGAGACAAGATGAAAGGGAAGTGCGTTCACACTGATTTGCATGTCTCATCTGACTTCCCCTCACTCCTTAGGTAAATGTTACTTCCTTTTTAAAGAAGTGCATCAATTACAGGTCAAATCTAAGAACATAGTTATCTAAGAATGACTAAATGAATTAACTCTTCTTCACATAGGGTGGCTCTGACTGCAAACACCTGTAGTGTAACTCTACAACATGAATGTAGATATACAGTACCCGGTACAGTGAGGAGAAGGAAGACTAATCCACTCGCTGCTGCAGGTAAACTCATCACTGCTCCTCTCATCTCTCTGTGTGGCTTCAGAGTCAACAAGATGCCTGCAGGTAAATAATGTCCAGGAGCAGTATTAGAAGTACAAGTCAGACTCTAACCTCATGAGGAAGGGGACTGTCTTGATAACTTGTCTGTTCTGCTCTGAAAGCAGTAAACGGAAGTCGTGTTGTTAAAAATACAACCAACTTTCTTCCTCTTCACATCATTTAGACACATAATGAGCCAGAGGGCAGAGGATTTAACTTGTTTTGTTGTTTTTGCAAACAATGAAGTACAAGTAAATGTTCACACAAAAATATGATATTCAGTTCTTATCTATTCAGCCTCATACTGATGTCAAGCTTGTGCATCGATCAGCAGCTATCATCATTATCAGAATCAGAATACTGATTCAGGCTTATAAAAGGTGTAACAGCCTTCTGACAATTTGACGCATCACTTGACAACTTTAGTGCATGTTGACGCACAAAAAACTGCCCTCACACAATGATGTCTATTTTTATAAGCAGTGACAGCATGACAGGTTTATTGTACACTGCCTCACACTGGGCACCATTGTGTATTACTCACGGAGCATTAAAAGCTCTAATGTAAATTGGATAATACTGTTTATGACAATTAATAACTATCCCTGATGATCATTAATTATTATTGATAGCCAAATTTAACCTAACACTCCCTTTCGATGATCCATGAGTACTACAGGTGTGTGTGTGGTGCCCCACTTTTTGCTCATGACCCACATTTGTTTTAAGTGGTGGGTCACTGAAGCCCAGTTTCAATCATCCGTGCATTCTAAGACATTATGTTAAGAGATGTTTAATGTTGTATTTGTTTGCAGAAAAATAAAATTACAACATTTTATTTTGGCGACTGAGCTGCAGGAAAAAGGATAAAGAACTTTAAACTTTAAAAGTAATACATACTAAACATAAAGTGATGTAACATTAGCTAGAGTCAGGACACACTACTGTAGATGTGAACACACAAAACAGAGGTAGGGCTAAGTGGTCGGGGCAAAGGGGTGTATTGGGATTAGAGCTGTCACAATATGAGATTTTAACAACACAATTATCATTGCCTAAATAACAATATTATCACAGCATCTCTAGAGAATTTGGAAACAATAATGCTCAGTCAAATTCATCTTTAACTTTGTTTACTGTGTGTTTTCGCTCCTTTTTGGCAAATGAATTACACATAAAATATGAGTGTAGGGAGGTGGAGAGAGAGCCTCTTACCATAACTGTACAAAAAGAACAATTACACTCAACCAGCAGGTGCATTATCATCACCTACCACGCCAAAGTGGGAAGGGAAAGTAAGGGAAGGAGGCAATGTATTCTTTACAAGCTGCTATCATATTTGTAATATTGACAGTATTAGTAATTCATTTTAATATATCCTGATTATTGTCAATATCGCAACTCTTCTAATTGGGGTTCGGTCTTAGACTCATACATTTTAGTCTGAGAGTAACTCACAAAGTATTTTATCCGTATCATTAGCTCCAATGCCTTAGAGGCATCACATCACCTTTTGTACAACTACTTCAGGCGTGTTTTGGAGGCTGCAGGAGAGATTTGGGAGGAAGAACAGTTGTCAGAGACCAATTCAATGATAAAAGATAAAAGTTCACTGAATATTGAACATTCATTTATCAGGATGCTGTAAAAAGCACATTAGAAGTTATATTTACATTTGATAAAGTCATAAAATACTTCACACATTCTTCCATTAAACTGAACACTGGTGTATGTTAAGTTCATAAATCTAAGCTTCTCTAAGATATATAATTGTCTCTATTGCATATTCCTGCTTTAATACAAATACAGAAATCTCAGACTATAAATGCAGGTCAGCAGGTTTTGTTGATGGTGATGTAAAACGCAGCTGGATCCTCTGCAGCTCCCTGACCTCTGGCTCTGAGAAGAAGAAAAGAAATATTGCATGAAATAAAACAATTCTCATCCCAACCGTAATAATAATTAAGACAGATCAGGGAAATCCAAAAGCATTTCAAAGTGAAGTCATTTCTGTGCCGAGAGTAATAATGGCTGAGCCTTGACGTTATGCTGCAATGGCAATCCCTTAAGGTTGGGAAACTTGCGTTGCAAAGCACTGACAGGGTGGGTGTGTTTGGCCAGGCCCAACTGTTTTGCAGTGAATGCTCCCCGGATGTGGTGTAGTCTCTTAGGTTCTGTAGCAGGAGACATGATGAATGAGACTGCTGCCCCATGAATAACCTGTAGTTCCTGTTGCACTGTGTGGAGGGTTATGTTCTCTGATTGTCCCTTGAGCCCAAGTTGCTGTGCAGCTGCATGGAGGAGGATGGTGCGTTCTGATCCATCGTCCAGGATCGCAAAAGCCTCCATGGTCTTGTCTCTGTTCCTCAGCAGGATCTTACTGAGCTTCAAGAGGATCTTGCGACCTGTGGCCGGCCTGTCAGTGTACAGTACTTCATTGGTAGTGTTAAGTAGGACAGAGTTGGCAGCTTCAGTGGGATCCTAAGCTTTCTCTGGCCTTTCAGGAACCCTCTCAGAGACCTCATGGCATTAAGTGGCGGCGGTTGCAGGTTTTGCATCGCATCTTAACATTGCATTCCACACGTGATGGTCTCGACCACAGCGCCAGAATCCATTCTTCTCCTTAACCCAACTTTCTTTCTGCTCACAGGTTAACCGCTGAAAGTTGGAACAATTATTGATCGTGTGGTTCCTGTTGTCACAGAAAGGACGGAACATTTTCACTTTGTCCTTAGTGGCAGGAGCTTTCGACTGTGTAACTGGTGGCTTTGCCCCTGTGCCGAGAAGTATATTGGTTGTCCGGATGGCCTGCTTACTCAGCAGTATGAAAAAAAAGGAGCCAGACTGGGTTTTATGTCCTCTAAAGTTAAATACATAACTATCCTCACCTGTTCCCCATTGTCTGGTCTCTCTTCAGCCTCTGTATATTCCCTGAAAGCCCACTTTTTCCTTGTTAGAAAAGTTATTTAAAACATAAACAAATTGCAGTGAATGAACATTCAGTGATTCAGTAAAACAGATGATAAAGCAAGGGGACAAAACAAAGATATCCTGGATAATAGTGCATGTGTGTGTATTAAATCAATGAATGTCCTGCTCAGTATAGGTGGACTATCTGTCAGGCTGTGGACACATGTAGTATAGTACATGACATAGAGATTAGGTTCAAAAAATAAACTCCACAGTGCCCTCTGCCAGACAGAAAATATAATGTACACTTTCTGAATTACGCTGGATTACATTCCTGACATAATGGCAATAAACAGATATGGTTAAATATTTATTTTAAGTTGGTAATTGAGTCCAAATGTACAATCTAGCTCAAGTGAAAACAACCATGCCACGTTTCACTGCTGTAAATGCACAGGAGTAAAATGAGTATGTCAGAGCTTTTCTCACCATCATCAGTTTTGGCAGTCGAGGTCTTAAGATGCCAATAGGACTGATGATGGAATAAGTTGAAGATGTTTGAGACTGAATTTTCTGTCCATTTTTGTACCAGATGTTGGAAGAATGATCAGGTAGACAACAACTGCTGTGACACTTCAGCTCTGCCTAGAGTTCAGAGGTGTAGAGATATAATCTGTTCACCCTCACCTGCAGATCTGAATATGTGAATAACAAACAGAAGTCTTCATTTTAGACTGAATGTCAACACATAACACACACACACACATGCACACACGCACACACACGTTCAGATGAAAATGTTACCTGTGACAGACAAAGTGACTCCAGGTAAACCAGTATATCTCCCATCTGCTTGGTTTGTTATGAATCTGAAGTTGTTCTCAGCTGAGTCGCTCTCTCTCAGGTCTGTGATTCTCAGAGTGCAGCTCTTCTCAGAACAACTGTGCTCAACTCGATCTTGATAATCTGAGTTTGTTCAGTAACACAGTTTAGTAAACCAGAATGTTTCTTTAACTTCAGTATGACGGCCATATTTCCTGGATGGGTATGTGTAGGTGCATCTTGTCACCACTGTTGATCCTTTTAAGGCACAGATCTTAGAAGAGTTGTAATTCACTCCCCAGTCATCCTGACCCTGTATCACTGTAACACAAGAAGACATCTGCTTTGATCCATTTACAAAGATGAGTAATTTTACACTAGTGTACAGTCAGTTTTGGGGTTTTACTGTGAGAACAATATCCCTCCAAAAAACTTCACTGTGATAAAAGTAGCTGTAGATACAAACTAATCGTCCTACACATGAGCTGCTGCTTCTGCAGCTAGGGTCAACTTTAGAACACATTAAACAGGTAAAAGTTCTGAAAACCCAAAATATTCTCAGTTTACAGCATGTAAAAGTGCTGAGCACACAGCTACTTTGTGCAAAAGTCCAGATTCCCTCTTTGAATGCAGTAAATGTAACTGTACCTGACAAAGAGAGAAGGAAGACGACAAATCCACTCACTGCTGCAGTTAAACTCATATCTGCTCCTCTGATCTCTCTGTGAGGTTTCAGAGACAATAAAACATGTCAGCAGATAAAATAATGATGCACACAGGAGGTTTACAGTATCAGTCAAATTTACAAACAATTCTACTTACAATGAAGACGGACGTCATCTTGAAAGAAGCCGTTCCTCAGTTGTCAGTGAGCAGAAGTCAGATATCAGGCTCTTAAACGACTACGTTTCCTTCCTCTTCAGGTTATTAACACACATGGCGTGCCAAGTGCGAGCCAACACCCACATAGTACTAAAGTTGTGTTGTCTTACAAATTATAAATTCTATAATAAATGCAGTATGGGATGCATTAAGCCACATTTCTGATTGTAAATATTTACAGCTGCGATCTACACTTAATCTCTCTGTGCTCTGGGGCAGGATGTCACACAGTCTGCAGGTGTAGTGAAGGAACAGGAATGCATTGTACCTGTGAACCATGAGGCAGTTTGTCTGAAGAGGATGAAGAGCAGAGGGTTCATTATAAGAGAGGATGGAGAATGACATGTTGTTGCTGTTTCCTGGTTTGTGACTTCTCTGTTCACTCTGCAGTTCGATTTAAATACACATGAACATGTGACACACATAGATCAAGAAGACTGGTAGGATCTGATGAGGACACACAATGGTTTTAAATGACTCATGTCACACAGTCATTTAGGTGGTTCAGATTGACAAAGGTATTCAGCTGGACCAACATCAGGTCAGATCCACCCTGCGTAGAGTCAACGCGAGGAAAGCAGCTGGTCCAGACGGAGTCACCGGTAGGATTCTTAAGTCCTGCACAGACCAGCTAGCTGAGGTATTCACCACCATCTTCAACCTCAGTGCAGTGAACTGCCCTAATGACTATTGCCGAGTTGCTCTAACCCCCATAATTACAAAATGTTTTGAAAGACTCATCCTCTCTCACATTAAATCTGCCCTCCCTGCTGACCTGGACCAACACCAGTTTGCCTATCGAGTGAACAGGTCACCAGAGGATGCTCCACTCCACACAGACCTGACACACCTGGACCAGCCCAACATGTATGTAAGAGTGCTGATTGTGGACTTCAGCTCAGCATTCAACAGGGTCATCCCCCATAAACTAATCTACAAACTGAGCAACCTGGGCTTAGGCAGTTCACTGTGCACATGGATACTGGACTTTCTTAGCAACAGACCACAACACATCAGGATGGGAGGCCACACATCATCCACTCTCATTCTGAACACTGGCACATTACAGGGGTGTGTCCTCAGCCCACTCCTCTACTTCGTCTTCACCCATGACTGCTCCCTCATCCACCCCACAACACCATCGTCAGATTTGCTGATGACACGACCATCGTAGGACTGATGACAAATAAAAATGAGTCAGACTACAGGGAGGAGATTCAGCATCTGACAGAATGGTGTTCGGAAAATAACCTGGACTTAAACACCTCGCAAACCAATGAACTAATTGTGGATTTCCGGAAATCCAACGCACAGAGCTCTCTTCCCTCTACATGCATGGGAGGAGGTAGAGAGGGTCGAGAGCTTTAAGTTCCTTGGGGTTCACATCTCGGCCGACCTCACCTGGAACATACACATGTCTCATCGGGAGGGGAAGGCCCAGTGTTAATTTCGTTGACATAGACTATGACAAAAAATGTTCGTCAACTAACCTTTTTCACAGATGAAAACTATATGAAAACTAAATAAAAAGTCAGATATGATGACAAAGACTGTGATGAAATATAACTGACACTTTAGTCCACAAATAAAGACGAGACAAAAATGTTAGGGAGGGACGAATGGATGAACGGCAAGATAAACAAAGGCAGCAGCATTTACACAGGAGAACAAAGACGAGTTTGCAGAACTTTGCACAGTTCCGTGGATGTTTTCACAAGAGTTAGGTTGTTTACATGATATTTTAGTCGCATATCAGCAACATTCCAATTCATACAGAACCATTAAACCGTGGCACATATAATTCTTATGGACACAAAATGTTTCACCTACAGAGCTGTCCAACAGCTCCTTCACTTGTTGTGGAAGCTGGCTGTTGATTTGACTCAGCAGCAGAAATAATTGGAAAATGTAACATCTGTCAAAGTGTTTTACTACTGGACTTGTGTTTGGTGTTGATGTGTAAAAATATAAACTGTACATGAATTAAAATGTGATGCTCTCAGCTCACTGTCTCACTTTGAACTCACTTTATTGGCTTTGTCAGCCAGGACAGGTGAAAACCCAGAAGCTGATCAGAGACTTTTCAAATATTATTTATTTCAAGATAAATTTTGTTTAACAACTCATCAATGTCTATAATATAACTGTCTGTACGGGTTAAAATGAGCTCTCATAGTATAAGCAGTAAGCTGATCTGAACAATAAATCATGTCTGACAGCTGGACATGATTCAGTTGAAGCTGCCGACTCCACGTTCTTCTAAACTTCCTGCTACATGCTGCTGCTGACTGTCTGTGTTGCTGACTCCTACCTGCTGCTGCTACTGAAAACTGAACATGAAAACTTTTGGAGCTGAAGGTAAATGTGTCCACTTCCCCCACATCCTCCACAGCCTCGCTCTCCTCTGTGATATTTCAATGTGGTACTTCTTTGTGTCCATCAGGTGAGTCCTGCCTCTGGTTCAGTTGCATCTGAAGAGAATCACAGAACACATGTGTAAAGTTTTAGTTGTGACTGTGACTGTAAATCTAAAGTCGGGATGTTTTATTGGATGCAGGAGTCTCTAACCTGACTGGACTTCACAGCATGTCTTCCTGCTGCTCTGTGTCTTTTGTCTGTGCTGCAGTGAAGTCTGAGACGTTCTCATAATCAGGACAAGAGTCCAACTGATGAGGAGAGACGACAAAATGAAGCTCAAAGGACCTCGTTCATGAACCGGCATCAAATCAGATCAGTCAAGTTATAACTGTGATATAGAGGAGGTTTGTCAAGACGGCCTCTCTCTCTGTCTCACCTCTATCATCTCGACAGATTCTTGTGGTTCGGTGGTGGAGCTCAGAGTTTTCTTCTTCCTGGATCGAGTCCAACAAAAACAAATACAAAATTCCACATTCAGAAACTCATATCACTAACACTAAATGAAGTCTGAAGAAGAAAACAAAAGAGCAGATGGATTCTGATTGTTTCACCTCATCCACAGACTCAGGAGAAGAAGAGGAATCAGCATCAAGACCACCACAGTCAACCTGATGATGTTCATTATCATTGTTGAATTCACTAGAAATGTACACAGATATGTGATGAAAATCAATAAATCACTTTTCCAGGTGATGCTGTCTGTTAATCAGTCAGTCAGAGTCCTCCACCTCTGTCATGATGGAGGTTCCTCCCTGAACACAGCTACAGAAAAACTGTCTCTGAACACAGACAGGAAATGTAATTATCTCTGCACCAGTTATGAGTTGTTACATATTAACATGTAAATCTAGTCAGGTGCAAAAAACAGGTGTGTGTGCAGGTGAATGAAGATAACTCACCTGCCAGAGTCAGATGTATGGTAGTTTCATTTCTTCCTCTTCTGTTCTGGGCTTCACAGGAATAATTCCCACTATGTTCAGCTCTGAAGTCAGTGATGGTGAAGGTCTGTCCTGATGCTTTTGGTGAGTCTTCATTCTCCTTGTACCAGGTGTAATTAGCTGCTGGGTTAGCATCACTGCTACAGGTCAGAGTCACTGAACTGCCCTCCACTATCTCAGCAGAGGGACTCACTGACATAGAGGGAAGTCTTGGAGCATCTGGAGGAGATTTAAAGAGACTCATGTCATTCACATCAGATGACGGTTTTGTCACATTTACATTTTGGATTAAAGTTATTGATTTTGTGAACATAGACTTGTATTTGCCTTTTGTAGACCTGTTGTCTTCCAACCTACACAAATAGACCACAGTTACCAGTAAATTCACATTATATCTGGAGATATGTGTGTAAACATGTGAAGCAGGTTCACTGTGGCTACAAGTCATATGTCTCTTAACGCTGAGTCAGCAGGACCTCAGTGTTGTTTATATTTTTTACTCACACTGGACATCGACTGATACAGACGAGGACATGATCTCTCCATACTGATTCTCAGACTTGCAGGAGTAGTTCCCTCTGCCCTCAGAGCTGATGGAGGAGAAGTGATAGATGCCCGTCTGTCCTCGAAGCAGTTTTTGTTTCTCCTTGTACCAGGTGTAATTAGCTGCTGGGTTAGCATCACTGCTACAGGTCAGAGTCACTGAATTGCCCTCCACTATCAGCAGAGGGACTCACTGACACTGAGGGAAGTCTTGGAGCATCTGGAGGAGATATGAACATATTTAACATACATTTTTGGATGCAGATAAGTTTTCACAGTAAAACTGAATGATTATATTTTTATTGAAAGGGTGAATAAAATTCAAGAGGTAAATATCAGTCATATAGTAGGTGGTGCAGTTTGAATCGCTCCTTTGCAACATGTTTTTAGAAAACTAGTCGCGGTCTTTTTACTTTGGATTTAAAAATGTAAGATTTAATTTGTGACATAGTGAGGGAAAAATGCAAAATGTAATGTCTGTCCTTTTAGGAGAAATATTTCTCTTAATTTGACATTCAAAAGACTGCAGCAGGTTTGTGTGTGTGTGTGTTTATATATTGGCAGTATTTGAATTGTGAACATTAAGCTGTATATAATTATTGATATTATATGGTTAGCACAAGCTACAAAATCAATATATTTTATACTTCCTTTGCTGCAGTCAAAGCTTCCTCTACATTGGTTTCCTCCAGTGAATTTATGGTACAAACTGAAAAAGTTGCCATGTGATCAAATCCAATCAGCAATTTTGTTTTCATGTATCTGGTGAAACAAACTACTAATATATGAACATCATTCCTCAGAGACAGAGTTGATAACAGGACTCTGGACACATTACATGTTGGATGTGTATTTATGTGTGGCAGCATCTGAAACTTTAGAGGTGGTTTTCTGGATCAATGAACATCTGTGCAGATCTGGAAACAGTTTGTAAATCAAACATAATTTCATCATCTACTGTAGCTGCTCAGTGAACAACAGCAGCAGACTGTGAAGGTGAAACAGGCAGAGCTGGAGAAAGTGCACCATCAGCAAAACACCTGAATTGGTAATAAAGTTGCCATTAGTTGTTTTAAATCAGCTGACTATTACTCACATTTCACATCAATAGAGATGTAATCAGACATCCTCCTCCCCAGCTCGTTCTCAGCTGTACAGTAATACTCTCCAGAATTAGAGGACTGGATGGATCGGAAGACAAGCTGTGGTTCTTTACTGAGAGGATGACGGTCTGCATTTCTGTTGTTCTTGTACCAGGTATAATTAGCTACTGGGTTAGCATCGCTGCTACAGGTGAAAAAGACTGAACTTCCCTCCACTATCTCAGCAGGGTGACTCACTGAGAAATGATCAACATGCAGGACATCTGGAGGAGAAAAAATGGACACATTTTACATGTAATGTCAATATGTGTGTTGGCATTAGGGATCCACATATGGCACAAATCAGAAAAACTAAAGCTAGTTCATTTTACTTTCACTTCAAATTGAAAACATAAAGCACACAAAGACTCAAATTGTCTCACATTTCATCAGTGCTGAAGGAAGCAGATCAATGAAATGATCCTGGTTCAGTGTCTTTGGACAGTTTCATATTTACTCATCAACTCTAGTAGTTAAATAAGAGGAGTGGACATGAAATCATTTTACAAGTTGGCAAAAGAACATGAGTGGAAAGAATGAAGTTAGATACTTCATTGTCTTCGTTCATTTTTTGTGAACTAACCAGAATCAAAACAGTTAAAAGCCGAAACCATCAAGTGTTTTACATCAGAAATTAGAGACTGGTTAATAACAAATTAATTAATAAAAGTTTCAACAAAAAATAAGAACAGATAAACTTAGAATCACTCTGAGGGTTTTGTAAATTAAAAAGAATTGTCCCCCAATTCTGAACAATGAATCACCAAATACCACTGAATTACATGTAGTTAAGGTCCAGTACAACAGGTCGGCTCAAAAGGTTCCATCAGGTGTTATTTTCAGTGGATGACTGTAAGTAAACTCACACAGTGGAGGAGAGCGGCAGTTCTCATGTCCTTTTACAGCACAGGAAAAGCTGTCTGTAGGAGTGAAGGAGCCTGAATAATAAGAAGATCTTTGTCCCTGAATGATCAGTCCATTCTTGTACCAGACGTAGTGACGACGACCAGGTAGACGACAACTGCTGTGACACATCAGCGCTGCCCAGCGGAGCCCAGAGCCATAGACATGTAAGCTGTTAACCCTCACCTGCAGACCTGAAAATTAGAATAAGAAACAGAAGTCTTCATTTTAGCCTGAATTTCAACACACAGACACACACACACACACACACACATTCAGATGAAAATATTACCTGTGACAGACAAAGTGACTCCAGGTGAACCAGAATGTTTTCCACCTTCTTGGTCTGTTATGAACTTGAACTTGTACTCAGCTGAGTCGCTCTCTCTCAGGTCTGTGATTCTCAGAGTGCAGTCCTTGTTACCAAAGTTATACTGCACACGACCTGAATACTCTGGGTCTGTTCTCATATCTGTATAAAGACCATTACTCTCTTTTGTGAACCAGAATCCATTCTCAACTCTCTTTACAGTGGATGGGTATCCGTAGGTGCAGCTCATGTCCACTGTTGATCCTTTTAAGGCACAGATCTCAGTAGAGCTGTAAGTCACTCCATAGACATCCTGACCCTGTATCACTGTAACACAAGAGGAAAACAGACTCATAACAACAAAGAAGTTAACTGTTTGTTTTTTTGCTTTTTTTAATCTTAACTGAAGTACATTTGCAAAACTTTAACTGGTCTGTACTTGTTGACTTTGATAACTCATTGTAAATGGTTGCTGCAGTAGCTCTATAGTTTTTTAATTAGGGACATTTTTATGATTTCTTGAACGGGATTAACAGGATCAGACACAAGTTGTCAGACTGGTGTGACACATCCCAGAAAGTTTTTGATTTAAAAAACACCCAGGACAGACAGGAATACATGTAATGAAAGCCCACAGCGAGAATTCACGCAACAAGAGAAAGGGGAAGAGAATTCATTTTGATTTGCATGTCTCATCTGACTTCCCTTCACTTCCTTAGGTAAATGTTACTTCCTCATTAAAGAAGTGCATCAATTTACAAGTCAAATCTAAGAACATAATTATCTAAGAATGACTAAATCAATTAAATCTTCTTCACATAGGGTGGCTCTGACTGTAAACACCTGTAGTGTAACTCTTCAACACAAATGTAGACATACAGTACCTGGTACACTGAGGAGAAGGACGACTAATCCACTCGCTGCTGCAGGTAAACTCATCACTGCTCCTCTCATCTCCCTGTGTGGCTTCAGAGTCAATAAGATGCCTGCAGGTAAATAATTTCCAGGAGCAGTATTAGTAGCACAAGTAAGACTTTAACCTCATGTGGAAGGAGACTGTCTTGACTACTTGTCTGTTCTGCTCTGAACGCAGTAGACAGAAGTAGAGTTGTTAAAAACACAACCAACTTTCTTCCTCTTCACATCATTTACACACATGATGAGCCAGGTGGCAGAAGATTAACTTGTTTTGTTGTTGTTGCAAACAATGAACTTCTACAAGTAAATGTTCACACAAAAATTTAAAATTCAGTCGTCATCTACTCAGCCTCATTCTGATGTCAAGCTTGTGCTTGGAACTGCAACTACAGTGAAGATTCTGGTTTAAAAAAGGTGTAACAGCCTTCTTACAGTTTGACACATCACATCATGACTGCAGTGCATATTGACACACAAAAAACTGCCCTCACACCATGAGTGTTGGTGTGTTGTGCGCTGCCTCACACGGGGCACCATTGTGTATTATCCATGGAGCATTAAAAGGTGATCTAGTGTAAATTGGATCATATTACTTATCCTATTCATTGTTGTTATTTATTATTATCCCTGATAATCATTCATTATAATTGATAGCCAAATTTAACCTAAAACTCCCTTTTAATGCTCCATGAGTACTACGTGTGTCTGTTTGTGTGTGTTTGTGTAAGGTGTGTGTGTGTGTGTGTGTGTGTGTGTGTGCATCTGTGTGTGTGTGTGAGTGTGAATGTGAGTGTGTGTGTGTGTCTCTGTGTGTGTGTGTGTGTCACCATGGCAAAATGTGGTCCTTGGGACACCGTCTGTAGCAAGAACTACCACAGAGGCTGTTTTGAGAACATCCCCAGGTGTTTTTATGTGTCTGTTTTTCTGTGGACACATTTTGTCACCACACTATCTTCATAATCGTACAAGATGCAGTAACAAAACGCTACAGGTGTGGAGTTTAGATCAAAATGAAGGTGAAGTTCAAAGATGGGTGTGGGCGAAACACCTGAAGAAGAGGAAGGGTCAACCAGTGCCAGTCTTTCTGCCCATGACCCACATTTGTTTTAAGTGGTGGGTCACTGAAGTCCAGTTTCAATCCTCAGTCCACTCTAAGACATTACGTTAAGAGATGTTTAATGTTGTGTTAAAAGGTCACCTTGCAGGTATTTTCTGAAATATCAAATAAATCTGACACAGTTCATCAATCAATCAATTTATTCAGTAAGTATTATACTTTATTGATCTCCAGGGTAAAATAAACATGTAACAAAAGCACAAAAGGTCAGGAAAAACAACCCAATTGCGCAAATATGTTGTACCTAAGGTAACAAACAGTACAGATGTAAGTTAAAAACATTTCAATTTAAAATTGTATTATGTGGCAAGACTGTCCTAAAGCTCTGATACGGTTCGGAAAATATCACATTTGGTCTGAAAGGTATCACATCACCTGTTGTACAACTACTTCAGGTGTGTTTTGGAGGCTGCAAGGGAGATTTGGGAGGAAGAACAGTTGTCAGAAACTAATTCAAAGAGAAAATATAAAAGTTCACTGAATATTGAACTTTCATTCATCAGGTTGCTGTAAAAAACATGTTAGAAGTTATATTTACAATTAAATGGATAATAAAGTCATAAAATACTTCACACATTCTTTCACCAAGCGGAACACTGGTGTATGTTTAGTTCATAAATCTGAGCTTCTCTGAGATATATAATTGTCTCTATTGTATATTCTTGTTATGATACTAATGTTATGAAGGAACAGAAATATTAGACTATAAATGCAGGTCAGTGGGTTTTGTTGACGGTGCTGTACAACACAGCAGGATCCTCTGCAGCTCCCTGACCTCTGGCTCTGAGAAGAATAACGAAAAAGATATTGTATAAATTAAAACAATTCTCACCTCAACAGTGATAATAATACAGACAGATGAAGGAGAATCCAAAAGCAATGAATTCATTTCAAAGTGAAGTCATTTTAATGTTGCGTAGTGTTCCTGTATGAAGAGCCAATCACCTTGGGGCGGTACTGGCACTGTTATATCTGACAGCAGCGTACTCAACGTCCTGTTGCTCCACGTGTCTTTGAGGCTGAGCTGGTCTGATGTTGGAGGACCGATCATCTGCCTGGTTGTTGGAAAAGTGGACACTGGCGTAATTTAAGTCCTCCTGCTCCTCCGGCTGTCCCTGGTCAGGTAGACATAAACAGAATTACTTTCAGCTACATATCTTATGAGTCTTTCATTTGAACAGTGCATTCTTGCAAAGGATTGAAACCAGGATGAAAACAGCTGAAGCAGAAGCAGCTGTGGTAATAATGGAACTAATATCACTGTCGTCAAATGTGCAACATGAAGTCCTCCTCTGTCAGATGAGTTTTCAAGAAACCCTTAAGGATACAGAGTGACTCAGCAGTATGAATAAACAGGAGCCAGACTGGGTTTTATGTCTTCTACAGTTAAATACAGAACTATTCTCACCTGTTCCCTGTCATCTGGTCTCTCTTCAGCCTCAGTAGATTCCCTGGAAGCCCTCTTTTTCCTGGTTAGAAGAGTAAATTAAAACATAAACAAATGGTAAATTGCAGTGATTGAACATTCAGTGATTCTGTAGTACAGAACTGCTCACCTGATCCACAGGGAGACAGAGAGGTATATAATAGCGACAGAGAGGAATATAATAGCGACAGAGAGGGATATGATAGCCAGGAGAACAACAGTGATTTTTCCAGCAGCCACTGATTTCCCTGATCCTAAGAAATGGTGATCAAAAGAAAACAGACAGTTAATCAGAGTGTTACAGCATGTTTTGTTCTGTTGTTCCAATAGAGTGATATATGATAACTGCATGTGTGCATATATAATCAATTAATGTCCTGCTCAATGTACTTGGGCTATCTGTCAGGCTGTGGACACATGTATTATAGCACATAAGTTAGAGATTTTGTTGAAAAATAATGTACAATCTAGTTAAAGTTAAAACAACCATGTCATGTTTCACTGCTGTAAATGCACAGGAGTAAAATGTCACAGATTTTCTTATCATCATCAGTTTTGGCAGTCGAGGTCTAAAGAATTCAATAGGACAGCATCATCTATGTACAACAATATACCATCCTTACAAACCAATAAATGGGCAGTTTTCAATCCTGGGCTCAACATTAATATTCTTTCCACATGTAATATGAGCAGGAGAGATCACAAGACAAAAGCCAACAGCTACATTGGATGTGGTTGGCAGGCGTACAACAATAAAGACTAAACTCTCGCTCTGAGTGCACAGGGAGTTAAGACTCTCAAGAAGCAATAACTACCCAAAACTGCTGCAGTACACCCGTAGAAACATCAGGGAACACGTCCTTTAACATTTTCAAGGCAGATACATGTACACATGATTATTATATTCCTAAAACTCTTAACACTGTTTCAACTGAAAGATAAAATCTGATCTGATCTCCCAGCTAACTGGAACACACTCCTTTTCCCTGCCTCCTAACCTGAAGATGTGGCTGTCAGAGCCCTTTTTCTCCTACAGTATCCCCAAGTGAGGCCAACAATTTTCTCCTTTCACTGAAAATGCTCAGGCTGATACATTCCTTGTTTTTTTAATTCAAGAAAAATTCATCCTTATGCTTTGTCAAATAAAATGCAATATAATTTTCCGTACTAAGGATATCATCTGTACTACCATCAAAAATGTACCTGACACAACAGTCAGATGTACGGTGGTTTCATTTCTTCCTCTTCTGTTCTGGGCTCCACAGGAATAATTCCCTCTGTGTTCAGTTTTGAAGTCTGTGATGGTGAAGATCTGTCCTGATGCTTTTGGTGAGTCTTCATTCCCCTTGTACCAGGTGTAATTAGCTGCTGGGTTAGCATCACTGCTACAGGTCAGAGTCACTGAACTGCCCTCCACTATCTCAGCAGAGGGACTCACTGACACAGAGGGAAGCTTTGGAGCATCTGGAGGAGAATTAAAGAGTCTCATGTCATTCATATCAGACAATCCTGCAGACCTGCCCTCTACCTCACAATGGATGGAATTAAATCGTTGCAACGTATCCAGAATGCTGCAGTGTGCCTCGTTTTTGATCTACTATAATTCTCCCATGTGACCCCCCTCCGCTGTGACCTCCACTGGCTTCCTGTTGCAGACTGCATCCAATTCAAGACAATGGTGCTGGCCTTCAAGGCCAACTGCACCTGTCTACCCCCAAACACTGGTCAGACCACACGCCACCTGTTTGTTACTAACCTTAGCACTGAACTCATAGCACTTATGTAATTAAGGTATCCTTGATGAAAAGCAGCTACAATCTTCACATGAGAGCTTATAATTGTTTCTATTTTTTATTTTTGACTTTAACGATGGTGATATGTTGTGGTTTCTTTCTTGTGACTAATACACTTATTGTAAGTGGCTTTTGACAAAAGCGTCTGCTAAATGTCCTTTATGTAAATGTAGATGTATGATGGTTTTGTAACATTCACAATTTGGATTAAGGTCATGTGTTTTGCGAACACAAACTTGTATTTTGCCTTTTTAGACCTGTCGTTCTTCAACCTACACAAATAGACCACAGTTACCAATAAATTCACATTATATCTGGAGATATGTGTGTAAACATGTGAAGCAGGGTCACTGTGACTACAAGTCATATGTCCCTTAACGCTGAGTCAGCAGGACACCAGAGCTGCTTATATTTTGTACTCACACTGGACATCGACTGATACAGACGAGGACATGATCTCTCCATACTGATTCTCAGACTTGCAGGAGTAGTTCCCTCTGTCCTCAGAGCTGATGGAGGAGAAATGATAGATGCCCGTCTGTCCTCGAAGCAGTTTTTGTTTCTGCTTGTACCAGGTGTAATTAGCTGCTGGGTTAGCATCACTGCTACAGGTCAGAGTCACTGAACTGCCCTCCACTATCTCAGCAGAGGGACTCACTGACACAGAGGGAAGCTTTGGAGCATCTGAAGGAGATATAAACATATTTACCATATATTTTTGGATGCAGATGAGTTTTCACAGTAAAACTGAATGTTTAAATGTTTTGTAAAAGGGTAAATACAATTTGAGAGGTCAATATCAGACATGAAGTAGGTGGTGCAGTTTGAATCACTACTATGCAACATGTATTTAAAAAACTAGTCACCGATTTGTTACTTTGGATAAAAAATGTAAGATTTAATTTCTGACATAGTTAAGGAGAAATTAAAAATGTAATGGCTGTCCTTTAAGGAGAAACATTTTTCTTCATTTGTCAACATTCAAAAGACTGCAGCAGGTGTGTATGTGTGTGTGTGTGTGTGTGTGTGTGTGTGTGTGTGTGTGTGTATGTGTGTGTGTGTGTGTATTGGAACTATCTGATTTATGAACATTAAACTCTAAGAGGAGATTAGAAGAATGTTCTTACAGTTTTAAGGGGAAACAGAGGTAAATCATACATAAAAGGTGGCTCTATATAATCATTGATATTATATTCTTGGTTAGCACAAGCTACAAAATCAACATATTTTATATTTCCTTTGCTGCAGTCAAAGCTTCCTGTACATTGGTATCCTCCAGTAAATTTATGGTACAAACTGAAAAAGTTGCCATGTGATAAAATCCAATCAGCAATTTTGTTTTCATGTATCTGGTGAAACAAACTACTAATATATGAACATCATTCCTCAGAGACAGAGTCGATAACAGGACTCTGGTCACATTAGATGTTGGATGTGTATTTATGTGTGGCAGCATCTGAAACTTTAGAGGTGGTTTTCTGGATCAATGAACATCTGTGCAGATCTGGAAACAGTTTGTAAATGAAACATCATTTCATCATCTACTGTAGCTGCTCAGTGAACAACAGCAGCAGACTGTGAAGGTGAAACAGGCAGAGCTGGAGAAAGTGCACCATCAGCAAAACACCTGACTGGCTGATAAAGTTTTTAAAGGTTGTCATTAGTTGATTCAAAGCAGCTGCGTTTTACTCACATTTCACTCCTATATAGATGTATTCAGACGTCCTGCTCCCCAGCTCGTTCTCAGCTGTACAGTAATACTCTCCAGAGTCAGAGGACTGGATGGAGCTGAAGACAAGCTGTGGTTCTTTACTGAGAGGTTGAAGGTCTGGATCTCCATTCTTCTTGTACCAGGTGTATTTAGCTGCTGGGTTAGCATCACTGCTACAGGTCAGAGTCACTGAACTGCCCTCCACTATCTCAGCAGAGGGACTTACTGATACAGAGGAAAGCTTTGGAGCATCTGGAAAAGATGTAAACATATTTAACATACATTTTTGGATTCAGATGAGATTTCACAGTAAAACTGAATGTTTAAATGTTTTTTTAAAAGGATAAATACAATTTGAGAGGTCAATATCAGACATGAAGTAGGTGGTGCAGTTTGAATCACTACTTTGCAACATGTATTTAAAAAACTAGTCACCGTCTTGTTACTTTGGATAAAAAATGTAAGATTTAATTTCTGACATAGTGAAGGAGAAATTAATAATGTAACGTCTGTCCTTTAAGGAGACATACTTTTCTTCATTTTCAACATTCAAAAGACTGCAGCAGGTGTGTGTGTGTGTGTGTGTGTGTATTGGAAGTATCTGATTTATGAACATTAAACTCTAAGAGGAGATTAGAAGAATGTTCTTACAGTTTTAAGGGGAAACACAGAGGTAAATTATATATAAAAGGTGGTTCTATACAATCATTGGTATTATATTCTTGGTTAGCACAAGCTACAAAATCAATATATTTTATATTTCCTTTGCTGCAGTCAGAGCTTCCTCTATATTGGTGTCCTCCAGTGAATTTGTGGTACAAACTGATGATGTTGGTTCTGTAATTAAATTACTTTCTACTATACTAAAAAAGCTGCCTTATAATCAAATCCAGTCAGTAATTTTGTTTTCACGTATCTGGTGAAACAAACTACTGATATATGAACATCATTTCTCAGAGACAGAGTTGATAACAGGACTCTGGACACATTAGATGTGTCATGACTCTAGAGCCATGTTTTTGTTATGTTCTGATTATGGAATTATGTCTTTGTATCATGTCTTGTTGTGTCTTTGTTTTGAGTTTTCATGACCCTCTGTGTCCTTTACGTTTCTCCTATGTTCTCCCCTCTGTCTGTTGTATTGTTCCCTTCATGTTCTCTCATGTGCTCCTCCCCTTTGTTACCACACCTGGCCTCCTCCCTCCTCTCTCTCCTCACCTGTTCCTCGTCTGTTTATCAGTGTCTGTGTATTTAGTCTGTGTGTTCCCGTCACTCCTTGTCTGGTCATTGTATTTGTCAGCCTCAGAGCTTGCCTCATGTTCATGTTCATGCTCATGCTCCTGTCTGTGTCTTGTCCTCCCAGAGCTCCTTTTGTCTCCAGTCTCTCCTTGGTATGTGTTTTTGGACTTTGAGTTTTGCATTTTGGCATTTTTTTATTTGAACTTTGCTTTTTAGTTGTACTTTGTCTTGCTGCTTTCTTTGCTACTTTGTTTTTTGGGTCTTTGGACCTCTTTGGTTTCATGCTCCTTGATTTTTGCATTCAGCTTTGAGTTAATAAAGCTCGCTTTTCGTTTTCCCATATCCTTGCCTCTTGTGAGTAACTGCGTTAGGGTCCTCCTATCTCCATAGTTTTCCCCTTTAAACCCCGACCTGACAAGATGTTGGATGTGTATTTATGTGTGGCAGCATCTTAAACTTTAGAGGTGGTTTTCCGGATCAATGAACATCTGTGCAGATCTGGAAACAGTTTGTAAATCAAACATCATTTCATCATCTACTGTAGCTGCTCAGTGAACAACAGCAGCAGACTGTGAAGGGGAAACAGGCAGAGCTGTAGAAAGTGCACGGTCAGCAAAACACCTGACTGGGCAATAACGTTTTAAAAAGTCATTAGTTGATTTAAATCAGCTGCATTTTACTCACATTTCACATTAATAGAGATGTATTCAGACGTCCTCCTCCCAAGCTCGTTCTCAGCTGTACAGTAATACTCTCCAGAGTCAGAGGACTGGATGGAGCTGAAGACAAGCTGTGGATCTTTACTGAGAGGATGACGGTCTGCATTTCCATTCTTCTTGTACCAGTTGTAAGTAGCTGCTGCGTTAGCATCACTGCTACAGGTCAGAGTCACTGAACTGCCCTCCACTATCTCAGCAGAGGGACTCACTGACACAGAGGGAACCCTCGTGGGATCTGGAGGAGAAAACATGAACACATTTTACATTGAATTCCAGTATGTGTGTTGGCATTAGGGAGCCACATAAAGCACACATCAGAAAACTAAAGCTAGTTCATATTTTTATTTCAAATTAAAAACATAAAACACAAAGACTCAAAATGTCAGGGTTAAATCAGTGCTGATGGCAGCAGATCAATGAAAAGTATTTATGCATCATGTCTACAATCTCATTGTTCTGTGATTTGGTTGTCATCCGATTCTGCACAATGAATCACCAAATATCACTGAATTACATGTAGTTAAGGTCCAGTACAACAGGGGTCCGTTTCACAAAGCAGGTTCAACAGACTCTGAGTCTAACCCTGAACTCTGAGTTGATCTACTCTGAGATAGGAAACTCTGAGTTTTCGGTTCCAGAACAGCAGATTTGAGTTAGTTTGATCAGCTGGGAGTAGTTTCACCTGGAGTTAAGCGCGTGCACCACAAGTATAAAAAGACAGCATCAATGGAGCCCTGATTCGACGAGTCGCCATGGCAACGGGGAAGAGGAGGGCTACGTTTTTCACCCCACTGGAATTAGAAATATTAATGCGCTCATACTGTGAGTTTGAGCACGTTTTTAGAAGTTAGTGTAACAACGCTGCGGCAGCAAAAGAGAGGGAGACGGCGTGGGAGAACATTGGTTCTCGGGTCAATGCGTAAGTTTTAATGTAGTCCTTTGCAATCACAATAATATTACAGGGGGAAACTGCTTGAGTGGTAGCCTATTAATTTATTTAATTTAGGTGCAATCCCGCGGGGGAGAAGCGCACTTGGCTGCAGCTTAAGATGAAACATAAAAACATTGTTCAAACAGGTAAGACCTCAGCATAATCTCATGGGGGTACCTCATTTTGATCATGTTTTACAAGTAAATATTAAGTGGCTGTTTGACTGTACAGTTGTTTTATCCCCAACATAATACTGTATTCACACACATAAATGTCTTCTCATCTATATCATATTCTGTAAAATAATTAAGCCTATTTAAATTAACACAGACTTCTACTCAGCCAACAGAAAGAAAGCAGATGCCCGTAAAACGGGTGGTGGCCCAGCACCGCCACCTCTAACGGAGGCAGAGGAGCTGAAAATGATAAAGATGGTAGTAGGCGTTTCAGGGCGAGGCACACTTTTCTGACCGCTCTGATACAGTTGCCTTGCTCAAGTGCTCTGCATCTCCGACGTTGTATAAAAAACTCCCATTTGCAAAAAAACACAGCGCAACACACAATATCTGCTGGGATGTGAGAGCATGACTTCGGTTGGCAATGTTGGAAATGTAAGGACGGATTAGGTTGTGTATGTAAATGATGGACTGTGAAGTGAAACGGTACCGCTCAAAAAGATAATTGTCTGGAAATGCTGATAATCATCTCCCGACGAATATTTAATTCTCTGTGCAGTAATGCTGCACCTTCATCCACGGGATCATTATCCAAAGGACATGCCACAGTAGTGAAAATAGTCGCCACCTAATATAACTTCTAATGTAGGCCTACTGACTGATTTTTGCAATGATTTTCTCAAAAACAGACGGCAGAACTATACTTCACCAAAACTCGCCTGCTGACTGAATGAATGAGGAAATCAAATACCGTGTGTGGCTGAAAGAGGGCGGAGACAGAGAGAAACTCGAGGTTTGTTGAGAAAAACCTGGTCCCGACCAGGTTAGGTTCATAGAGTATGTTACCATGGTAACTGACCGAGAGCTTAAGTTACCTCTCTCTGTGAAACAGGCTAGAGTTAGCCCTCTTTCTCTGGTTTGAGTTACCTCCCTTTGTGAAACGGAAAACTCAGTTTCCCTCATTTCAGGGTTAACAAACTCAGACTTTTCACTAAACCTGCTTTGTGAAACGGACCCCAGGTCGGCTCAAAAGGCTCCACCAGGTGTTATTTCAGTGGACGACTGTAAGTAAACTCACACAGTGGAGGAGAGCGGAAGTTCTCATGTCCTTCTACAGCACAGGAAAAGCTGTCTGTAGGAGTGAAGTAGTCTGAATAATAAGAAGATGTTTGTCCCCGAATGATCCGTCCATTCTTGTACCAGACGTAGTGAAGATGACCAGGTAGAGGACAACTGCTGTGACACTTCAGTGCTGCCCAGAGTTCAGAAGGAAAGACATGTGATCTCTCCACCCTCACCTGCAGATCTGAATATGTGAATAAGAAACAGAAGTCTTCATTTATACTGAATGTCAACACACACACACACACACACACACAGATATTGCAACATAGAACTTAATAAATATCCAGATGGCAATGTTACCTGTGACAGACAAAGTGACTCCAGGTAAACCAGAATGTTTCCCACCTTCTTGGTCTGTAATGAATCTGAACTTGTACTCAGCTGAGTCGCTCTCTCTCAGGTCTGTGATTCTCAGAGTGCAGTCCTTGTTACCACAGATATACTGCACACGACCTGAATACTGTGGGTCTATTCTCATATCTGTATAAACACCATTACTCTCTTTTGTGAACCAGAATCTATTCTGAACTCTCTTTACAGTGGATGGGTATCTGTAGGTGCAGCTCATGTCCACTGTTGATCCTTTTAAGGCACAGATCTCAGTAGAGCTGTAGGTCACTCCCCAGCCATTCTGACCCTGTATCACTGTAACACAGAGAACATCAGATTCACAACAACAATAAAGATAATACTTTTTTTTTTTTTTTTTTACTTTTCTAGATCACAACTGAAGTACACTTGCAAAACTTTAGCTTGTCTCTACTTGTTGGCTTTGATAACTTATTGTAAAGGGTTGCTGCAGTAGCTCATTTTTATGATTTCTTGAAGGGGACAAACAGAATCAGACACAATTTTCTCAGACTAGTGTAACACATCCCAGAAAGACTTTGATTTAAATAAATACCCGATATACACAGAAATAGGTGTGATTAAAGCCTACAGCAAAACTTCACTCAACAAGATGAAGGGGAAGTGCATTCACACTGATTTGCATGTCTCATCTGACTTCCTCTCACTCCTTAGGTAAATGTTACTTCCTCGTTAAAGAAGTGCATCAATTTACAAGTCAAATCTAAGAACATAGTTATCTAAGAATGACTAAATCAATTAATTCTTCATCACCTTGGGTCGCTCTGACTGTAAACACCTGTAGTGTAACTCTGCAACATAAATGTAGATATACTTTACCTTGTACAGTGAGGAGAAGGACGACTAATCCACTCGCTGCTGGAGGTAAACTCATCACTGCTCCTCTCATCTCCCTGTGTGGCTTCAGAGTCAACAAGATGCCTGCAGGTAAATAATGTCCAGGAGCAGTATTAGTAGCACAAGTAAGACTCTAACCACACGTGGAAGGAGACTGTCTTGACTACTTGTCTGTTCTGCTCTGAAAGCATTAAACAGAAGTAGAGTTGTTAAAAACACAACCAACTTTGTTCCCCTTCACATAATTTACACACATAATGAGAAAGATGGCCGAAGACTTAACTTGTTTTGTTGTTTTTGCAAACAATTAACTTCTTCAAGTAAATGTTCACACAAAAATGTAAAATTCAGTCATTATCTACTCAGCCTCATTCTGATGTCAAGCTTGTGCTTTGATCAGCAACTACAGTGAAGATTCAGGTTTATAAAAGGTGCAACAGCCTTCTTACAGTTTGACACATCACTTCACACCTTAATGCATGTTAATAAATGAAAGACTGCCCTCAGATCATGATGTCTATTTTTATAGTGACAGCATGACTAGTATGCTGTGCGCTGCCTCACACAGGGCACCATTGTGTATTGGTCATGGAGCATTAAAGGCCCCCGAACACCACCCAGACGTCCAACTGCCTTATCCGACCACTCTCCGACCACTCTGTTGCCTCTCGTCTGACCCGTTCGGCACAAAAGTTGCATTGAACACACCGCTTCGACGTGCTGCCAACAGTAGTGTGTACGTTCTGCGCTTGCGCGAGATACAATAAGCCGGTGGCTCTAGTGTTAATGACGTTGGACTAGAGGTTTATGCACGCAACTCTCTTTACTTTTGATCAAAACAAAACTTAACTATTTCAGACAAAAACAGCTGCATACTAAACATGCAGCGAGGCATCACCAAACGAACACAGATTAATTCGTCCTGAACGGACATAATAACAGCTAGTCTCGTGCCAGTACTCCAAAGCATGAAAACAAGAAATGATGGAACGGAGTGCGTAGAACACCAATGTGCACACATATTCCGCCCCTCCCACACACCGCGCAGATTCGCTAGAACACGCCAATCAGAGAATCCAATGGCTCAGACGTCCGACAGCCAACCTCCTCAGACTTCGCATGCTCAGTCGGATCCAACAACGTCCGTGCGGCTCCGAATGCTTCCGACGCACCTGAACACACCAAACATATTTGTTCCCAACCTCGTACGAGTCTCTCCAAATGCTTCAGACGTGCAACGCTTGTGTGGGGGCCTTAAAAGGTGATCTAATGTAAATTTGATTGTATTATTAATGATAATTAATAACTATCCCTGATAATTTATTGATACTATTGATAGCCAAATTTAACCTAAGACGAGTGTGTATGTGTGTGTGTGTGTGTGCATGTGTGTGTGTCTGGGTGTGTGTGTCACCACGGCAAAATGTGGTCCTGGGGACACCGACAGTAGCAAGGACTACCACAGAGGCAGTTTTGACAACATCACCAGGTGTTTTTATGTGTCCGTCTTCCTGTGTACACATTTTGTCACCACACTATCATCATAATCGTACAAGATGCAGTAACAAAACTTTACTTTGTGTTAAGTGATGAGTAACTAAAGCCCAGTTTCAATCATCCGTCCACTCTAAGACATTCTGTTAAGAGATGTTTAATGTTGTGTCAAAAGGTTACCTTGCAGGTATGGTCTGAAATATCAAATAAATCTGAGACATTTCATTAATCACTCAGTTAATTCAGTAAGTATGATACTTTATTGATCTCCAGGGTAAAATAACAATGTTACAGAAGCACAAGAGTCAGACTGAGAGTTCAGGAAAAACAATCCAATCGCACAAATGTGTTGAAAGCTTTTTATGTTGCATCTGTACTATATGTTTCTTAAGGTACAACTTGAAATTGTTATATGTGGCAACACTGTGCTCATGGTCTGATAAGGTTTAGGCAAGAAAAACACTGTTTGGGTTTGGAAAAGATCATGTTTGGAAATGTCCAAATGTTAAAACATTTAGTGGTTTCATGCTTACAAATGCTGAAACACTACCACGTTACCCTTCACTACATGATATTAAAGTCAGCTCATAAACAGGTGATATGAAAATGATATGACACGTATTGTAGAGATCTCGATATAGTACCTACAACTTTAATTTGAGGATATCCGTAGTTTGCAGAAATGTAAAATGCCAAAATTTTATTTTGGCGTCTGAGCTTCAGGAAAACAAAGAACTTTGAACTTTAAAAGTAATATATACAAAAAATAATGTGATGTAACATTAGCCAGCTACTGAGACATCAGTGATCTAGTAGCAATTGTTTTGAGATGGTTGTAAAGAAAAGGACAATAATACATTGAAACAGCAAAGAGTTCTGATAACCTATGGTTTGAAGTGTGCCTCTGAAAAAAGAACCTCAGTTTGGAGAGAACTGTCGTACTCCTCTGTCCCAACGAGACTCAGGACACACTACTGTAGATGTGAACACACAAAACAGAGGCAGGGCTAAGTGGTCGAGGCCAAGGGGTGTATTGGGATCAGGACTGTCACAATATAAGATTTTAACAACACAACCCTCGCGGTCAAAATAACAATATTATCACAACATCTCTAGAGAATTTGGAAACAATAATGCTCAGTCAAATTCATCTTTAACTTTGTTTACTGTGTGTTTTGTCTGTATTCTGGCAAATTAATTACACTTACAATACGAGTGTAGGGAGGTGGAGAGAGAGCCTCTTACCATAACTGTACTAATGTGTACAAAAACAACAATTACACTCAACCAGTGTTAAGGTGCATTATCATCACCTACCACGACAAAGTGGGAAGGGAAAGAAACGGAAAGAGGCAATGTATTATTTACAAGCTGCTATCATATTTGTAATATTAACACTATTAGTATTTCATTTTGAAATGTCCTGATTATTGTCAATATCGTTATATCATGACTCTTATTATTGAGATTGGGTCTTAGACTCCTACAGTTTTGTCTGAGAGTAACTCACAAAGTATTTAATCCCTATCATGAGCTCCAACACCTGAGAGGCATCACATCACCTGTTGTACAACTACTTCAGGTGTGTTTTGGAGGCTGCAGGGGAGATTTGGGAGGAAGAACAGTTGTCAGAGAGTAATTCAATGATAAAATATAAAAGTTCACTGAATATTGAACTTTCATTCATCAGGTTGCAGTAAAAAGCGTGTTAGAAGTGATATTTACAATTAAATGGATAATAAAGTCATAAAATACTTCACACATTCTTTCACCAAGCGGAACACTGGTGTATGTTTAGTTCATGAATCTGAGCTTCTCTATAATATATAATTGTCTCTATTGCATATTCCTGCTTTAATACAAATGTTATGAAGAAACAGAAATATCAGATTATAAATGCAGGTCAGCAGGTTTTGTTGACGGTGCTGTACAACACAGCTGGATCCTCTGCAGCTCCCTGACCTCTGGCTCTGAGAAGAAGAAAAGATATTGTATAAAATGAAACAATTCTCATCCCAACAGTGATAATAATAAAGACAGATCAGATGTATTTTTTAAAGTTGAGTCATTTTAATGTTGCACAGTGTTCCTATATGAAGAGCCGCTCACCTCGGGGCGGTACGGGCACTTTTATATCTGACAGCAGCGTACTCGACTTCCTGTTGCTCCACGTGTCTTCGAGGCTGAGCTGGTCTGATGTTGGAGTACAGATTATCTGCCTGGTTGTTGGAGAAGTGGACGCTGGCGTAATGAAAGTCCTCCTGCTCCTCCGGCTGTCCCTGCTCAGGTAGACATAAACAGAAACCCTTTCAGCTACATATTTTATATGAGTCTTTCATTTGAACAGTGCATTCTTGCAGAGGATTGAAACAAGGATGAAAACAGCTGAAGCAGAAGCAGCTGTGGTAATAATGGAACTAATATCCCTGTTGTCAAAAGTGCAACATGAAGTCCTCCTCTGTCAGATGAATTTTCTAGAAACCCTTAAAGACACAGAGTGACTCAGCAGTATGAATAAACAGGAGCCAGACTGGGTTTTATGTCCTCTACAGTTAAATACAGAACTATCCTCACCTGTTCCCTGTCGTCTGGTCTCTCTTCAGCCTCAGTAGATTCCCTGGAAGCCCTCTTTTTCCTGGTTAGAACAGTTAATTAAAACATAAACAAATAGTAAATTGCAGTGATTGAACATTCAGTGATTCAGTAGAACAGAACTGCTCACCTGATCCACAGGAAGACAGAGAGGGATATGATAGCCAGGAGAACGACAGTGATTGTTCCAGCAGCCACTGATTTCCCTGATACTAAGAACGGTGATTAAAAGAAAACAGACAGTTAATCAGAGTGTTACAGAATGTTTTGTTCTGTTAGTCCAATAGAGTGATATATGATGAAACAAGGGGACAAAACAAACATGTAACAGTGCATGAGTGCATATTAAATCAATGAATGTCCTGCTCACTACAGGTGGACTATCTGTCAGGCTGTGGACACATGTAGTATAGTACATGACAAAGAGATTAGGTTGAAACATAAACTCCACAGTGCCCTCTGCTGGAAAAAAAAGTGTAATGCACACTTTCTGACTTGCATTGGATTACATCTTTAACATACTATCAATAAACTGATATGGTTAAATATTAAAACCAAGGTGGTATTTGAGTCCAAATGCACAATCTTGTCCAAGTGAAAACAGCCATGCCATGTTTCAATGAGTGTGCCAGAGTTTTTCTAATCATCAGTTTTGGCAGTCAAGGTCTAAAGAACTCAATAGGAGAGTATCATTGGCGTACAACAATACGCCATCCTAAAAAACTAATAAATTGGCAGTTTTCACACCTGTACATTCTCAATATTAATATTCTTGCCACATAGTATATCATGAGCAACAGTCACATTGGATGTGTTTGGCAGGAGCCCAACAGTAAAGACAAAACTCTCACTCTGAGTGCACAGAGAACTGAGGCACTAAAGAGGCAATAACTACTCAAAACTGCTGCAGTACATCCGAAGAAACATCAGGGAACTAATGTTCAAGGCAGACATGTACTCAAGATTATTATATTCCTGTATGCCCTTCATTGCAAGTGCCAAAACTCTGAACACTGTTTCACGTAAAATAAAATCTGATCTTTCTTCTTGAGGCCGACTCCCAAATAACTGGAACACACTTTTTCCTGCCTCCTAACCAGAAGATGTGACTGTCAGGTTAAGAAGCCTCACAGAGTGATTCTTCTCCTACAGTATCCCCAGGTGAGGTCAAATATTTTCTCTTAATGAAAACATTCAAGCTGATTTTGACTTTTGACCATCAATAACTCACCTGCCAAAGTCAGATGTACGGTGGTTTTGTTTCTTCCTCTTCTGTTCTGGGCTTCACAGTAATAATTCCCACTGTGTTCAGCTCTGAAGTGAGTGATGGTGAAGATCTGTCCTGATGCTTTTGGTGAGTCTTCGTTCTCCTTGTACCAGGTGTAATTAGCTGCTGGGTTAGCATCACTGCTACAGGTCAGAGTCACTGAAATGCCCTCCACTATCTCAGCAGAGGGACTCACTGACACAGAGGGAAGCTTTGGAGCATCTGGAGGAGATTTAAAGAGACTCATGTCATTCACATCAGATGAAGGCTTTGTCACATTTACATTTTGGATTAAAGCAGTGATGTTGCTAGGTACGCGTCCTGCGTCCCTGACGCATTAAAATCTGAAAGGACGCACTAAACTCACTATCCATGCGTCCCGGGGACGCACCTCATTTTTCTCATGAAAAACGATACATTGTGAACATTAAACAACTCGTGTTTAATCGCAGTAACTGGCAAAAGAAACCTTGTTGTTAGCAGACTGGACAAGCGCTGTTTCAACCCTCTGCGCATCTACTCGGCGCAGACGTGATCCCCTGTACAAAGTATCGCAACATGCTAATTTAGCCGCTACCAAAACAACTAGCCCTTCACCGCTGATTTCATTTCAACCAGGGGCGTCGCACCCGTGGGGGATGTGTGTTTTTTAACACCCACACTTTTCCCGGTGAGAGGGTTCAACACCCACACTTTTTCTGCAGTTTTGCACAAACGCCTTACTGAGGCCGGAGTCACTTTCTCCGGACGCTCTAGTCTGCACTCACTGCAGCTGCCTCCCCTCCCCCTCCCTCTCCTGTTGCTGCTTCAAACATGACACCGGCTTTGGGACTGACCGTAAAAAAATACCGTAAAATATCAAATAATAGCTGTGCGTGTATTTGTCTCAACCACTTAACAGACCAGGAGTTTATGTGGGACAGGCGTTTAATTCCCTCCTCGCAAAAAACCGGGATGAAAATGTCACAAACTTCTCCAGCTTTACTGTGAATTCTCTAGAAACGGAGAGCAACCAAAAACAATGTCTGTAACGTTCTCTGATGACTATAAACGTTGATTATTCCTGAAACGTTCAGTATTCAGGTCGACACCAAACCACATGATGTGTTTTATAATGTTTTTATGCGTTTACAGCTGCTAATGTATGTAACGCTGTTACTGTGATGACATATGACAGTTAAATATGTAAACATGTAACTGTGATTTTTGATAATCTAAGTACTAATAATAACAATCATGACAAAAACTTAACAAAGACTGCAGATCACGATAAGAAGCTGCAACTGGCAGTGAGCAGCTCTCTTTTCTGTTAGCAGTGAAGTGATGTACTCCATGACAGAACATTATAAAATATGATAATGTATAAAATAACATTTAATGGTAAAAAAGAAAAAGTACAGTTGCGGTGGGCTTCTATTATAAATATTATATTATATTATAATTAAATGAATCAAGACAGATGTCACATTTACATGACAGGGTGTGGTTATTATAGACACAGATTTAATATTTAAGTGTCATTTATCATCCCCCCCGACCCAAAATTGTGTTAAAAAAACACCACCACCACATCCATCCCCCGCACTTTTGAAAAGCTTGCTACACCTCTGATTTCAACAATTAAAAATACGAACTTCATAGTAAATAAACCCACGTTTCCACTGCTCGATGCTGTGCTCATTCGTGTCGATTATGTTTTAACGTTTAGGGGACGTGCTGGAATGAAATAAATAAAACCATAATCCCGTGGTGGTAATGAAAACTACATTGAATGGCAGCCGCCATTTTGTTATGCCCAAACGGCGTCTGCGCATACATCGCGCTTCCAACGAGATCCCGTTTTTTCTCGAGTAAGCAGGAAAAGGAGAATGCAAAAATGCCACCAAAGAAAAAGATAAAACCTATTGCAGGTCAGCAGACTATTTGAATTTTAGTAATTTATTTCGGTGCTATTTATGTTGCTACAAAAATGCTGTTTGATTTGAATGTCATGTGTCATGCCACTGTGACAGTTGTTTTGCAATAAACTTTTCGGATTTGGAATTTTATTTGTTTAATTTCAGAAACATTTTGAACATACATGAATATATCCGTTTATTATAACCATATCATACCACCATCAAAGGAGTTTAACACTCAGTAAAATTTAAGAAATAGAATAATATAAGAAAGAAATAATTTTTTTTAACTGGGGAGTCAGGACCCATTGAATTTCCCAGGGACCCACTCAACTCACCACCTGTGGGTCCCGGGGACTCACTACATTGAAAACCTATCAACATCACTGTTAAAGTTATTGATTTTTTGAACATAAACCTGTATTTTGCCTATTTACACCTGTCGTTCTTCAACCTACACAAATAGACCACAGTTACCAGTAAATTCACATTATATCTGGAGATATATGTGTAAACATGTGAAGCAGGTTCACTATGGCTACAAGTCATATGTCTCTGAACGCTGAGTCAGCAGGACACCAGAGCTGTTTATATTTTGTACTCACACTGGACATCGACTGATACAGACGAGGACATGATCTCTCCATACTGATTCTCAGACTTGCAGGAGTAGTTCCCTCTGTCCTCAGAGCTGATGGAGGAGAAACGATAGATGCCTCTCTGTCCTCGAAGCAGTTTTTGTCTCTCTTTGTACCAGGTGTATTTAGCTGCTGGGTTAGCATCACTGCTACAGGTCAGAGTCACTGAACTGCCCTCCACTATCTCAGCAGAGGGACTCACTGACACAGAGGGAAGCTTTGGAGCATCTGGAGGAGATTTAAAGAGACTCATGTCATTCACATCAGATGATGGCTTGGTCATATTTACATTGTGGATTAAAGTTATTCATTTTGTGAACATAAACTTGTATTTTGCCTATTTACACCTGTGTTCTTCAACCTACACAAATAGACCACAGCTACCAGTAAATTCACATTATATGTGGAGATATGTGTGTAAACATGTGAAGCAGGTTCACTGTGGCTACAAGTCATATGTCTCTTAAAGCTGAGTCAGCAGGACAACAGAGTTGTTTATATTTTGTACTCACACTGGACATCGACTGATACAGACGAGGACATGATCTCTCCATACTGATTCTCAGACTTGCAGGAGTAGTTCCCTCTGTCCTCAGAGCTGATGGAGGAGAAACGATAGATGCCTCTCTGTCCTCGAAGCAGTTTTTGTCTCTCTTTGTACCAGGTGTATTTAGCTGCTGGGTTAGCATCACTGCTACAGGTCAGAGTCACTGAACTGCCCTCCACTATCTCAGCAGAGGGACTCACTGACACAGAGGGAAGCTTTGGAGCATCTGGAGGAGATATGTACAAACTTAACATTAATTTTGGATTGCAGATGAGTTTTCAAAGTGAAATTGGATATGTATTTGTTTATTTTATGTGATATTATATTCTTGGTTAGCACAAGCCACAACATTTTACATTTCCTTTTCAGCAGTCAGAGCTCCCTTTACATTGGTGTCCTCTAGTGAATTTATTGTGCAAACCGATGATGTTGGTTCTCTAATTTAATCGCTTTCTACAATATTAAAAAAGTTGCCTTGTTTTCATGCATCTGGTGTAACAAACTACTCATATATGAACATCATTTCTCAGAGACAGAGTTGATAACAGGAATCTGGACACATTAGATGTTGGATGTGTATTTATGTGTGGCAGCATCTGAAACTTTAGAGCTGGTTTTCTGGATCAATGAACATCTGTGCAGATCTGGAAACAGTTTGTAAATCAAACATCATTTCATCATCTACTGTAGCTGCTCAGTGAACAACAGCAGCAGACTGTGAATGTGAAACAGGCAGAGCTGGAGAAAGTGCACCATCAGCAAAACACCTGACAGGAAAGTAAAGTTTTAAAAAATTGTCATTAGTTGATTTAAATCAGCTGCGTTTTACTCACATTTCACATCAGTATAGATGTATTCAGACGTCCTCCTCCCCAGCTCGTTCTCAGCTGTACAGTAATGCTCTCCAGAGTCAGAGGACTGGATGGAGCTGAAGACAAGCTGTGGTTCTTTACTGAGAGGTTGAAGGTCTGGATCTCCATTCTTCTTGTACCAGGTGTAATTAGCTGCTGGGTTAGCATCACTGCTACAGGTCAGAGTCACTGAACTGCCCTCCACTATCTCAGCAGAGGGACTCACTGACACAGAGGGAAGCTTTGGAGCATCTGGAGGAGAAAACATGATACATTTTACATTTTATTTTAAAATTGCAGATGAGTTTCAGATGAATAACAGATGAAACAATGAGGAAATATTAGTTATAAAGTAGTGCAGTTTGATTCAACCCTTTGCAACATCAAATAAATAAAACTAGTGGCTGTGTTTTTTATCAGAAATTAGAGATAACGAATTAATTAATAAAAGTGTCAACAAAAGATAAGAACAGATAAACATGGAATCACTATGAGGTTTTTTTGTTAATCAAAAAGATTTGACATGTTAAAGACATGAAGGTAAATCTTGTTTTACATAATCTCCAGTGTGAGCTGATATTTAACTGTTTGATTTTGCAGACAGACATTGAAAGATATTTATGCGTCTACAATCTCATTGGGCTGTGATTTGACTGTCTCCCAATTCTGCACAATTAATCACCAAATACCACTGAATTACATGTAGTTAAGGTCCAGTACAACAGGTCGGCTCAAAAGGCTCCACCAGGTGTTATTTCTGTGGACGACTGTAAGTAAACTCACACAGTGGAGGAGAGCGGCAGTTCTCATGTCCTTCTACAGCACAGGAAAAGCTGTCTGTAGGAGTGAAGTAGTCTGAACAATAAGAAGATGTTTGTCCCTGAATGATCCGTCCATTCTTGTACCAGATGTAGTGAAGATGACCAGGGGGAAGACGACTGCTGTGACACGACAGCCGTGCCCAGCGTGTAGAGGCCTGTAAGCTGTTCACCCTCACATGCAGATCTGAATATGTGAATAAGAAACAGAAGCTTCATTTTAGACTAAATGTCCACACACACACACACACAAAATAATATTCAGCTGAAATCTTACCTGTGACTGACAAAGTGACTCCAGGGTCACCAGTATATTTCCCACCTTTTTGGTCTGTAATGAACCTGAACTTGTACTCAGCTGAGTCGCTCTCTCTCAGGTCTGTGATTTTCAGAGTGCATTTCTTGTTACCAAACTTATACTGCACACGACCTGAATACTGTGGGTCTGTTCTTAAATCCATTTGAACCCATTTCTCTTTTGTGAACCAGAATCCATTCTCAACTCTCTTTACAGTGGATGGGTATGTGTAGGTGCAGCTCATCTCCACTGTTGATCCTTTAAAGGCACAGATCTCATTAGAGCTGTAAGTCACTCCCCAGCCATCCTGACCCTGTATCACTGTAACACAGAGAACATCAGAAAACACAATGAAACTGAATAACTTCAGTTAACAATCAGTTAATAAGACAGAAGTGATCAAACTACCAATTTGATGTGGAGGAAAGGTAACTTGGATGTTCTTTAAAATCCTCGATTATCAGACTAATTACTGTCATCAACAGTTCTTAATCATGCGTCAACAAAAAGTCATCCACACAGAAAATTAATAAAAACAGATTTTACACACTTTTCTAAGATTTTGAAGAAAAGTTTTACAAAATACTCATGTTACTCCCTCCTTGTAGCACCACATTATGTAATAACGCTGCATTATGTAATAATGTAATAAATTTTCAATTCATCATGTAATAACGCCACATTTGTAATAACGCCACATTTTGTAATACAATTCTTGAACGCAATATGTAATAAAACTTTGCCGCATTCTGTAATAAGTTCTTATATAATGCATCAGTCATTACAAAATGCAGGCGTTGCATTTTTCTTATCAAGAAAATGTAATAATTGGTGCATTATGTAATAAACCACCAAAATGGATGTCTTAATTAGAAATAAAACATTATACCATAGTAACGCCCGCAAACATAATAAAACCACAAATGTAATAAAACCATAAATGTAATAAAAATCTGCAGCATTTAATGTAATAAACCCACAAATGTAATACATTTTCCACAAACGTAATAGCCGCTGCCTACTATAAACGTAACACACGATTTCCCACAAATGTAATAATACAATGAATAATGGTAGTTGTGGTTGTTGTTTGTGTGTTTGCCTCTACACCTACTATACTTCTGACCGTGGGTGCAAAATCCAGCTGCTGACTTTCTGCTCTGCTGTCAGGATTATGTTTTACCTATTTCGGCCATATTGACCGCACATTATTTCGCGGGGTTTCATTGTTACATTTTTTGTGCTTCCCCTGTGAATTTACTTGTAAGTTAATGATTATATAGTTGTATTATATTGCCTGGTTGGCACCATGTGCAAACAAAAAGTTCCAACACCAAGGTGCTGAACTGACTGTAGCAGGGAAAGCTGAGGAAGAATGTCTGCATCCTGAGAACCTGCACACAGGTGTGGGCACCTTTAGTGGGGCGAAGGCAAAACCAGAATCTGTGATGTACTACAACAACACCAAGTATGGCGTGGACATCCCGGACCAGATGGCGAGGACGTACTCCGTCAAAGTCGGTACGGAAGATGGCCAGTGGCTTCTTCTATAACATCCTCGACCTGGCTGGGCCCAATATCCGCATCTTATTCAAGGAATGCACCAGCAGCAGGAGAGCCCGGAGGAAAGTCCTGCAGCAACTGGCAGAGGAGCTGAGGGCAGAATACATGGAGGGGAAAGCGGCCGCGGCACAAGCAGCGGAAGCAACCACCGCAGCAGACGCACGGACGTGGGGGAGGTGCCGGTCCGAAAGAGCTGCAAACGGAACAAAACATCGGACACTTGATATGCCACAAGCACGTGTGTGGTAACTGTGTGAGGAGAGCGGAAGTAATCTGTGGAGACTGCTACCAGTGATCACAACGGCTCTTTTTTGTTTTAGATCAGCTCGTCATTAAAATGAAATGTTTCATAATCAAATAAGTTACTTGTAATTGTTTATTCGTGTTCTGATTTTTCTCTATTAAATTCTTGTGTCAATATATGCAATAATTAAGGTTTACTATGTGCGATGATATGAATATTGATGAATGTATAATTAAACTTACATTTTGGGGTTATTTCAGTTTGTTTTTTTTAAATATCATGTCACAATGAATGCATTCATCACTCAATTGAGTATTTACATGAGAGAATATAGAGTTTAAATCTAGCGGATCCAAATGAGCGCTTACGGCCGTTTTAGTAATGTTGAATTTTGGCCCTTCTGAAGTCCAACTGACACTTTGGTCCAATCAGAAACATAATTTGACCCGATCTAACTCTAGGGTCGTGGAAAGCGCACTGTTAAGCCTTAACTACAGATCATTAAGATTAATTGGATCAGATCTGACTGGAATGAACCCGTCATAGTGGCTGGAGAACTGATTCAATTTACCCGCCAGCAGTGTTGGGTATAGTTACTTTGGAAAGTAGTTAATTAGGTTACAACGTTACCATCAAATGAAAGTAATCACTTACGTTACAGCGTTACCTATGAATAAAAGTAACGCGTTAGAGTACTCATGCGTTACCAAAAATTAAAAGCCGTTTGCAGCGCCTCGCACATGCTGCAACTTAACTGACAAACACACAGCCTCCTTTAAATGCACCACCGTCGTCCTCCTCCTCAGCAGGCTTTGCTACCACGGTGATAGAGTGGTGCTTGGATACAAGATGTTTTTTTCAATTTGAAGTGGAATTTTTTGCGGTCGACAGAAGCTTTTCACCAACGCAGAGTGCGCATTTTACCGTTATGTTGTTCTTGTCCTTTTCGCTGGCGAATTGAAAATAATGTCCGTACTTCCACGATGCAAAAACTGTCCTCTCTGCCATCTTGCCGGGGGTTCGAAAACACTCACTCACACACACACACACACACACACACACACACACACACACACACACACACAGGTAACGTAGGTCAGCAGCAGGGCACAGACGCATCACAGCGCTGCGCCTCCGCTGACCGATCCGCAGGTGGCACATTACTGTCTGACAAAAAGCAGGCTGCAGTCGGGATTTATCTTTCCTTATCCGGAGAAATTCTTAAAATAACGGATGACTTTTAAAAAAAAAAACTAAGTAATTGATTACACTAAAAGAGTAATTAGAGTACTCTAACACTGCCCGCCAGCACACAAATATTCGCATTTGGCGGGTGGCGGATGCTAATTTCCGTCCCTCACACAGCACACAAGTAATGGTACTGTGCTAGGTACTCTTTTCGTGGTTCTTGGTGCTTTAGCAATATTGTTGTGGCATACAATACAATAAAGCAAATTTAAAATGAATTAAATTGATAAACCTTTAGATTCTTGCCTATAGACTAATAAATGTTGTGTTTACAATTGAGCAATGAATCCAGATTTCTTCAGATTTTTATTGTCAATGGGAATTTAAATGTCAGGCGATGTTTTCCTCACAGAATTTTTATTTTATTTTTATTTTTTTAATTTTTAATTTTTTTTCAAGCGAGCTATCTCCCTCTGTCAACAACAATCTGTCTCCTCTGTCAACAAACTCTATTCAGTCTGTCAATTCACATGAGTTTGTTAGAAACGCCTCCGACCTAACATTCCTAAACTAATCTCTAAACTACAGCTTATCATTTGAATGTTGACTACGGCCTAAATATTATAGCTGAGATTGTATTAATTCTGAAACACATAAAAACCCAAAACAGCCCAAAATCAATTTTCTTTATGTGAGACCACGTCTAGGAACGGGCTGCTGCTGCTTTCGACTCATTTTGATGTTACGCAGGAAGTGATGCGCAGCACTGCGGACAGCTGAGAGAGAGAGATGATCCTCATTGACAAGAAGCATTTTGCTTATGCAAAGAACTAAATCTGTTTAAACTAGATATTTAGAACCCATAAAACCACCACAACGACCATTATTCATTGTATTATTATATTTGTGGGAAGTTATTACAATAAAGATTTTCACTTCCCCACAAACGTAATAAATCCCTACAAACGTAATAGTTATTACATTTGTGGGAAATCGTGTTACGTTTGTAGTAGGCAGCGGCTATAAAGTTTGTGGAAAATGTATTACATTTTTGGGTTCATTACGTTAAATGCTGCAGATTTTTATAACATTTGTGGTTTTATTACGTTTGCGGGCATTATTACATTGGCGGGCGTTACAACGGTGAAATGTTTTTTTCTAATTAAGTCATCCATTTTGGTGGTTTATTACGTAATGCACCAATTATTACATTTTCTAGGTAAAAGTGCAACACCTGCATTTTGTAATTACTGACGCAATATGTAAGAACTCATTACAAAATGCGGCAAAGTTTATTACATATTGCGTACAAAAATTGTATTACAAAATGTGGCAGATTATTACAAAATGCGGCATTATTATATAATGAATTGAAAATGTATTACATTATTAAATAATGCTGCGTTATTACATAATGCAGCGCTACACACCCACATGTTAACTTCCCTTTAATAGGCCCTTTCTAACTAATGGTTTAAATAAATAACACTTTATGACTTTTGTATGTTATTTCTGAATGACACCAGGATGAACACAAACAAAGGAAGAGTGGAAGATGTGAACATGCTTTCTACAGTTAAACTCAGTGTGCACCCAGTCTGAAGGTGCAGTGAAGTGAACAGGAATGTATTGAACCTGTGACCTTTAATGCAGTTTACTGACCAGGATAAGAGGAGAAATATTATTTATTAGAGTCTGTGCTGTTCTTGGTCAGTTCTCTCTGTTCACTCTGTGATCAGGATGCTGCTGAGTGTGAAAACTACTAAAATAGAAGCAGAACACTGAGGTGTCAAACTGCTTCAAGCAGCTATGACAGAAAGATACGCTGTCTGCATATAGCATGGAAACATCACACTGAGGTCAGACAGCACTAACAGAACTAGCAGGGAGTGGTGCGGATGTACGATCATATACAAGAAGTACAGTCAGTTTTGGGGGTTTTACTGTGAGAACAATATCCCTCCAAAAAACTTCTCTGTGATAAAAGTAGCTGCAGATACAAAGTAATCGTCCTCCACATGAGCTGCTGCTTCTGCAGCCAGGGTCGACTTTAGAACACATTAAACAGGAAGAGAAGGGAAAAGTTCTGAAAACCCAAAATATTCTCAGTTTACAGCGTGTAAAAGTGCTGAGCACACAGCTACTTCATGCAAAAGTCCAGATTCCCTCTTTAAATGCAGTAAATGTAACTGTACCTGACACAGAGAGAAGGAAGACCACAAATCCACTCACTGCTGCAGTTAAACTCATATCTGCTCCTCTGATCTCTCTGTGAGGTTTCAGAGACAATAAAACATGTCAGCAGATAAAATAATGATGCACACAGGAGGTTTACAGTATCAGTCACATCTACAAACAATTCTACTTACAATGAAGACGGACGTCGTCTTGAAAGAAGCCGTTCCTCAGTTGTCAGTGAGCAGAAGTCAGATATCAGGCTCTTGAACGACTACGTTTCCTTCCTCTTCAGGTCATTAACATACATGGCGTGCCGAGTGCGAGTCAACACCCACATAAGGCTAAAGTTGTCTTGTCTTCCAAAGTATAAATTCAATATAAATGCAGTATGGGATGCATTAAGTCACATTTTTTGATTTTGATTGTAAATATTTACAGCTGCCCTCTACAGTTCATCTCTCTGTGCTCTGAGGCAGGATGTCACACAGTCTGCAGGTGTAGTGAAGGAACAGGAATGCATTGTACCTGTGAACCACGAGGCAGTTTGACTGAAGAGGATGAAGAGCAGAGGGTCCATTATAAGAGGGGATGGAGAATGACATGTTGTTGCTGTTTCCTGGTTTGTTTCTTCTCTGCTCACTCTGCAGGCAGGTTGCTGCTGTGTGCAGAGAAAAGCAGAACACTGAGCCGAGAGAAACTCCCACATCTGTTAGTGTTAACAAGACATGAACATGTGACACACATAGTTCAAGAAGACTGGTAGGATCTGATGAGGACACAGTGGTTTTTAATGACTTTGGCTCATTTAGGTGGTTCAGACTGATAAACTGCAGAGATGTCCAACAAGTAGCAAAACTATCTGCATGGCTAAATACCACTGAAGCTAAGAGAGAAAGTGTCTTTTTGTAAATGTGGGTGAACTGACCCTTTAAAGCAGACAGAGGAGGAAGCACTCACAGTGATGAAGCCTGAATGTGCCACACTTAAACTTCCCCACTAGACGGCCGTGAACCAACAGAGCTGGGCTGACGACGGGGAGTGTAGGCTGAGACCCTCAGGAGGCCGACGGCGGCTCGGACCCACCGGAAGCCGACAGATGCAGTGTGGACTGGGACCCACTGGAAGCTGGCGGCGTAGACCTAGGTGAAGGCTGGGACCCTCTGGCAGCCAAACTGCCGACTGGGAAACCCTCCTGGGCCTTGGCATAGCTACCAATGAAGGATCTCTGGGAGGAGTTGGCCTGGGAGCCGACAGAGGGTCGCTGTCAGACTGTTAGTGTTGGGGTAGACTGAAGGTGGACCAAAATGCAGAACCACAAGAGGCAGGATAAGGAGGGACAAAAGGCGAGCTTTATTTAACAAAAAAACTGAACGAGTATAAGAAAAACAAATGGAGCTAGGCCAAAAACTAAACAAAAAGGACAAAAGCAAAGTAGCAATAAAGACAGCCAAATAAAGTACAACCAAAAGCAAAGTTCAAATCAAACATAGAAAAACCAAAAGTCAAAAATCCAAAAACATACCAAAACAGGAGACTGGAGACACGGGAGGAAACTTCACCAGGGACATCACACAGAGCACACAAAATGAACTGACAAACACAAGAAGGAAAACAAAAACTACATACACTGACACTAATGACAAGTCAGGTGGAGGTGGAGCAGCAGGTGAGACTTGTTGTGGAAGCTGGCTGTTGATTTGACTCAGCAGCTAAAATAATTGGAAAATGTAACATCTGTCAAAGTGTTTTACTACTGGACTTATGTTTGGTGTTAATGTGTGAAAATATAAACTGTACATGAAGTAAAATGTGATGCTCTCAGCTCACTGTCTCACTTTGAACTCACTTTATTGGCTTTGTCAGCCAGGACAGGTGAAAACCCAGAAGCTGATCAGAGACTTTTGAAATATTATTTATTATTCTGTAGAATTTCAAACACATTTGGTTTAACATCTCATCAATTTCTATAATATAACTGACTGTACAAGTTAAAATAAGCTCTCCCAGTTTAAGCAGTAAGCTGATCTGAACAATAAATCATGTCTGACAGCTGGACATGATTCAGTTGAAGCTGCCGACTCCACGTTCTTCTAAACTTCCTGCTACATGCTGCTGCTGACTGTCTGTGCTGCTGACTCCTACCTGCTGCTGCTACTGAAAACTCAACATGAAAACTTTTGGAGCTGAAGGTAAATGTGTCCACTTCCCCCACATCCTCCACAGCCTCGCTCTCCTCTGTGATATTTCAATGTGGTACTTCTTTGTGTCCATCAGGTGAGTCCTGCCTCTGGTTCAGCTGCATCTGAAGACAATCACAGAACACATGTGTAAAGTTTTAGTTGTGACTGTGACTGTAAATCTAAAGTCGGGATGTTTTATTGGATGCAGGAGTCTCTAACCTGACTGGACTTCACAGCATGTCTTCCTGCTGCTCTGTGTCTTCTGTCTGTGCTGCAGTGAAGTCTGAGACGTTCTCATACTCAGGACAAGAGTCCAACTGACGAGGAGAGACAACAAAATGAAGCTCAAAGGACCTCGTTCATAAACCGACATCAAATCAGATCAGCCAAGTCATTATAACTGTGACATAGAGGAGGTTTTGTCAAGACGGCCTCTCTCTCTGTCTCACCTCTATCATCTCGGCAGGTTCTTGTGGTTCAGTGGTGGAGCTCAGAGTTTTCTTCTTCCTGGATCGAGTCCAACAACAACAAATACAAAATTCCACATTCAGAAACTCATATCACTAAAACTAAATGAAGTCTGAAGAAGAAAACAAAAAGAGCAGAAGGATTCTGATTGTTTCACCTCGTCCACAGACTCAGGAGAAGAAGAGGAATCAGCATCAAGACCACCACAGTCAACCTGATGATGTTCATTATCATTGTTGAATTCACTAGAAATACACACAGATATGTGATGAGAATCAATAAATCACTTTTCCAGGTGATGCTGTCTGTTAATCAGTCAGTCAGAGTCCTCCACCTCTGACATGATGGAGGTTCCTCCCTGAACACAGCTACAGAAAAACTGTCTCTGAACGCAGACAGCAGGTTTGACACTATAGGGATGTAGCACTCAGCAGGTCGCAGGTGACTAGAGAGCCTGATAGTGTTATTGTTAGTGCTGCTATGGAGTCCACTAGCCTAGTTAACATGGTTGGTCAGGGACATAATGCAGAGTACCAGACTGATAGCTTAGTTCATAACATTAAGATTGTCACCTTCCCTCGCCACTTTTTCATTGAATCCTCCTCTAAAAGTGTAAACCATAATAATCTAGTCTTGATCTCCACCTCTGACAGTGGGGAAATGTCTCAGCAAGCACCACACAGTCTTACATAATAAAATACCGAAGCTAATCACTACGGCATCTCAGCATCCTTACATGCATAGGCAGCCAAAACCTACTACTACTAAAAACGTACCTTGTTCTAATTCCTAAATTATCTACCATAAGCTCCACCAAAAGGCCGGTCATTGGAAACTGCTCCAACGAGCTTAAAATTCTCAAATTTGGCTTTATTAATATTAGATCACTGTCAGTCAAACCCTTACTGATTAATGATTTGATCACTGAGCATAAGCTGGACATGATTGGCTTATGTGAAACATGGCTGAAACCTAATATCTTTCTGCCATTAAATGAAGCCTCTCCTCCTGACTATAGCTTCGCCCATGTTGCTCGGGCCTCTAAACGGGGGGGGGGGGGGGGGGGGGGGGGGGTGGTGAGGTGTTGCTCTAATCTACAAATCTATTTTCAGTTTAAGCTCCAACCAGGATATTAAATTTACTTCATTTGAGGGTCTGGTTTTAAAACCATCCTCATCAAATAGTGACAACCTTCAACCCGAGACTTCTTGATATTTCCAACTTTACTCAGCTTGTCCATAAACCTACTCATTCAAGTGGAAACACTCTGGATTTGATAATTTCCCATGGACTTGATGTGTCAGCCCTGAAAGTCATTTCTGTCTCCTCTGCTGTGTCGGACCACTCTCTCATTATATTTGAAGCGTCATTAGCCTGTCCCTTTGTCAGTGACACAAATGTTTTTACTTCTCTTCATATCAGCCCAGCAATCATAGCTACGCTCGGTGATAAAGTGCCTAGGGCCCTGGCTCCTTTTGCAACTGTGACAAAACCTGTAGAAAGTCTCATAAATGAAGTTAACTCAGTACTCGATTCTGTGGCACCAGTCTCTACCAAGATAAGACGACCAAAGAAATCTACTCCCTGGTTTACTGATAAAACCTGAGATCCTAAGCAGGCCTGCAGGAAAATGCAACAAGCATGGCGTAAATCTAAATTGGATGTTGTTTTATCTTGCTTGGCGTGATAGTGTACAAAACTATAAGCATGCTCTAAATACTGCTAGAACAGCATATTTCTCCGGCCTAATAAACAATAATAAACACAGTCATAGATTTTAATACCAACACCGTGGCTAAACATACTCAAAAACCACAGTCGGTGAGCTGTGCACCCTTTAATGCAAATTGATGAGATTAGAATCAAAATTAACTCATCAACTCTTGCTTCCTCGTCAAAGTTTATTAAAAGACATCCTTCTGCCGATTCTCAGTTAGTCTCAGCTCTAAACACTTTTGAATATATCTCCCTTGAGATATTGTCTAAAATTGTCTCATCCTCAAAACCAACTACCTCAGTCCTGGACCCCTTTTGCTGTAATACTGTTTAAAGAACTATGGCCAGCACTGGGACCTACAATGTTAAAACTAGAAGGGACAACACCAGTGATGAGTGATGAGTTAAAGGTCCCATATTATACTGTTTTTCATCAATTTCACACAGCTGTCAGAGGTCCAACAAATCTGTATTCGATATGTATTGCCCCAAACACATCCATGGTCCTGAACTCCAGCTGTCTAAAAGTCGCTCTGCTGAGCTCTGTTCACAGCACTCGGTTTCTGTGCCTGCACCTTTAAATGCTAATGAGCTGCGTCTGTCAACGCCTACTTGGGGAGCCTTGCCTGCTACGTCACTCTCAGGGAGGGGAAGCCCCTTATGCTAACGGTAGCATGCGCTAATGTTTACGGTGGATGTAACACTATGGCTCCGGAAGAAGTACAGACTCTGCGGCTGCAGCAGGACGTTTCAGAATGGTTAGTTTGGCTGAATAATATTAGTTTGTTTGTATGTGTTGTTACAGCTACTGCCATGGAGCTAATGGCTAACAGCTGGCGAAAGCTGTGTTTGTCTCCAACACAGTCTCCAAACTGTCATACACTGTTTGCATCGTCTCCGTCTCCAGTCTGCACATGTTTCCAGACTTTCTACTGTGACAACAAAGCTCCCTCGTCATATTATTAACCTTAAACTCGCTTCAAATGCCATTACATAGCGGACCGAAGCGGAGCTAACTAGTTAGCCAGTTTCAAGCTGACTTCATCATACTCGTCGGCAACTGTAAATGCTATCAAACCGCGGCGACACTTATCGCTGGCTCGGGTGCAGTTGCTGGGTCCAGTATGGTTGAGACTGATCCTTTTAGGAGGGTCAGTGTCGAGGCAAAGCCAGCTTTGTATTGACTCTCGTTACTGAAGCAGTCCGACGTGAGGTGGTTAGCACACACATACAAGCTAACACGGACCGCAGCTGACACGTTGTCATTAAAAATGAAACACGACCACTGTCTCTTCTGTTATTCTGTAGCTGGGACAGAATATAGGCACTTCTGTTGATTTATACACCAACAACAGAGCAATTGCGTGTCTAACTCTGAGCGACAACGTTGTGAAACACTGCTGTCTGGTGAGCACACACATACAGCACTTTGGGAACTGCTGTGGGTACATTCCCATTAAAAATAAAATCCATCCATTGAGTCCTCAAGACCCCTGATGAGGGAGGTTTAAAAAGACTCTGGTGCTCGTTAGTGCAGCCAACGACAGAGCAACCGCTTCTTCCCGGTCGTACATTCGCCATTTTCTAACCAAGCGGAAAAAAATGGCGCCTTTAGAGAATTCCTTCGGGTGTGGCAAACCTTCACCTGGGGCGGTGCCACCAACCTAGGGGGACGCGTCTAATCTGTCTATCTTCAACTGGCCTGTATAAGCACACATTTTCTAAAGGCGGAGAAAGCAAAAAAGGGAGAGGATGAACTTTTTTCATACCAGGGGGGATTGTAGACAGGCCGGGGATGCATATTATTGATAGAAAACCGCTCTAAGGTGTATTTTGCATGATATGGGACCTTTAAGTCTGCTGTGGTTGAGCCTCTACTTAAGAAACCACACCTCGATCCAGAATCTCTAAATAACTATCGACCAGTATCCCTTCTTCTCTAAAGTCTTAGAAACAGTCGTGTCTCAACAACTTTCAGGTTACTTACTTAATAATAATCTCCTGGAACCTTTTTAGTCAGCTTTCAGAGCCTGTCACTCCACCGAAACCACCCCTACTAAAGTGGTACATCTTACTTTAGACTCCAACCTCTGTGCGTATGATACTGGATCTCAGCGCTGCATTTGATACTATAGATCATGGCATATTGTCAGACCGACTTGAAAGTCAATCTGGCATCTCTGGCCTGGCTCTAGCCTGGCTAAAATCGTACCTGTCCGAAAGAACACAATGTGTTTCTTACAATGGTACTTCATCAATTTTTACTGCTGTGAAGTATGGAGTTCCCCAGGGCTCTGTTCTGGGCCCTTTGCTCTTCTCTTATATTTCACCTCTCGGCCAAATTATTCAGAGTTTTGGAATACATTTCCACTGCTATGCGGACGACACTCAGCTGTATGTGCCCACAAAAGCTGATGACAAATCTCAAATCATGAAATTAGAGACATGCTTATACGCAGTGAAGAAATGGCTGTCAGAAAACTTCCTGCTCCTAAATTTGGATAAAACTGAGATGCTGGTCATCGCCCCCGCTAAACAGAGACACCATGCTGATCAGGTGACTGTAACTCTCGAGAACTGTGTTATTTCTCAAAGTTCTACAGTCAAGAATCTAGGAGTTACTTTTGATCCTACACTCTTTTGATCAGCACATCAAAGAAATTACAAAGATCGCCTTCTACCACCTGTGCAATATAGCTAAAATTAGATCCTTCATGTCCACCACGGACGCAGAGATCCTGATTTATGCCTTTGTCTCGTCTAGGCTGGATTATTTTAATGCCTCATTTTCGGGTCTTCCGTGTAAGAGCACTAAAAGTCTTCAGATGGTTCAGAATGCTGCAGCTAGAGTCCTAACACATACAAGAAAATTTGATCATATTACACAAATCCTAGTGTCACTGCACTGGCTCCCAGTGCATCTAAGATCAGACTTTAAGGTGCTGCTGATGACATACAAAACTGTACACGGCCTTGCCCCATCGTACATGTCAGATCTCATTACATCATATATTCCAACTCGGGCTTTGCGCTCTCAAAATTCAGGGCTCCTGATGGTTCCCAGGACTAAGAAGAAGTCAGCTGGCTGCAGGGCTTTTTCCTATCGGGCTCCTTTCCTCTGGAATAACCTCCCAGCTGACATCAGACGATCTGGCTCTGTTGACGCCTTTAAATCTAAACTCAAAACTCACTTCTTCAAGTTAGCCTTTAATTAGCCCTCGATATCAATTGTAAGCTTACTCAATGGGTCGGTGTCAGTCTCAATGAGTTCCTTTAGTACTAGATTTACACTGTGCTGCCGACGAGAAACAATCTGTTTATTCCGATCAATTTCTCACATTTCTCTAACCTTTGTCTCCTCCTCCTCCTCGTTAATGTAACTTGTAAACTGTGTTTTGTTGCTCCTTTCTCTACACGCGACATCTATTGCATGTCTGTCCGTCCTGGAGGAGGGATCCCTCCTCTGTGGCTCTTCCTGAGGTTTCTTCCATTATTTTTTTTTTTTACCCTGTTAAAAGGGTCTTTTTTCCATCAACATGTGAAGTTTTTCACTCGAATCGAGGGTCTAAGGACAGAGGATGTCGTTCACTGTATAGACTGTGAAGCCCATTGAGGCAATGTGCTTGCGATTTTGGGCTATATAAATAACATTGATTTGAAATGTTATTTACTCTGCACCAGTTATGAGTTGTTACATATTAACATGTTAATCTGGTCTAGTGCAGTAAACAGGTGTGTGTGCAGGTGAATAAAGATAACTCACCTGTCACAGTCAGATGTACGGTGGTATTGTTTCTTCCTCTTCTGTTCTGGGCTTCACAGGAATAATTCCCTCTGTGTTCAGCTCTGACGTCAGTGATGGTGAAGATCTGTCCTGATGCTTTTGGTGAGTCTCCATTCTCCTTGTACCAGGTGTAATTAGCTGCTGGGTTAGCATCACTGCTACAGGTCAGAGTCACTGAACTGCCCTCCACTATCTCAGCAGAGGGACTCACTGACACAGAGGGAAGCTTTGGAGCATCTGAGGAGATTTAAAGAGACTCACGTCATTCACATCAGATGATGGCTTTGTCACATTTACATTTTGGATTAAAGTTATTGTTTTTATGAACATAAACTTGTATTTTGCCCATTTACACCTGTCATTCTTCAACCTACACAAGTACACCACAGCTACCAGTGAATTCACATTATATATCTGGAGATATGTGTGTAAACATGTGAAGCAGGTTCACTGTGGCTACAAGTCATATCTCTCTTAACGCTGAGTCAGCAGGACAACAGAGCTGTTTATATTTTGTACTCACACTGGACATCGACTGATACAGACGAGGACATGATCTCTCCATACTGATTCTCAGACTTGCAGGAGTAGTTCCCTCTGTCCTTAGAGCTGATGGAGGAGAAACGATAGATGCCTCTCTGTCCTTGAATCAGTTTTTGTTTCTTCTTGTACCAGGTGTAGTTAGCTGCTGGGTTAGCATCACTGCTACAGGTCAGAGTCACTGAACTGCCCTCCACTATCTCAGCAGAGGGACTCACAGACACAGAGGGAAGTCTTGGAGCATCTGGAGTAGATATGAACATATTTAACATACATTTTTGGATGTAGATGAGTTTTCACAGTAAAACTTAATGATTATATGTTTATTAAAAGGGTGAATAACATTTCAGACGTAAATATCAGTCATGAAGTAGGTGGTGCAGTTTGAATTGCTCCTTTGCAACATGTTTTTAGAAAACTAGTCACCGTCTTTTTACTTTGGATTTAAAAATGTAAGATTTCATTTGTGACATAGTCAAGGAGAAATGCCAAATGTCATGTCTGTCCTTTAAGGAGCAATATTTCTCTTCATTCGTCGACATTCAAAAGACTGCAGAAGATTTGTGCGTCTGTGTGCGTGGGTGTGTATATTGGCAGGATTTGAATTATGAACATTAAGCTCTGTATAATTATTGATCTTATATGGTTAGCACAAGCTACAAAATCAATATATTTTATTCTTCCTTTGCTGCAGTCAAAGCTTCCTCTACATTGGTGAATTCATGGTACAAACTGAAAAAGTTGCCATGTGATCAAATCCAATCAACAATTTTGTTTTCATGTATCTGGTGAAACAAACTACTAATATATGAACATCATTTCTCAAGAACAGAGTTGATAACAGGACTCTGGACACATTAGATGTTGGATGTGTATTTATGTGTGGCAGCATCTGAAACTTTAGAGGTGGTTTTCTGGATCAATGAACATCTGTGCAGATCTGGAAACAGTTTGTAAATCAAACATAATTTCATCATCTACTGTAGCTGCTCAGTGAACAACAGCAGCAGACTGTGAGGGTGAAACAGGCAGAGCTGGAGAAAGTGCACCATCAGCAAAACACCTGACTGGGTTATAAAGTTTTTAAAAGTTGTCATTAGTTGATGTAAATCAGCTGCGTTTTACTCACATTTCACATTAATAGAGATGTATTCAGACGTCCTCCTCCCCAGCTCGTTCTCAGCTGTACAGTAATACTCTCCAGAGTCAGAGGACTGGATGGAGCTGAAGACAAGCTGTGGTTCTTTACTGAGAGGATGAAGGTCTGGATCTCCATTCTCCTTGTACCAGATGTATTTAGCTGCTGGGTTAGCATCACTGCTACAGGTCAGAGTCACTGAACTGCCCTCCACTATCTCAGCAGAGGGACTCACTGACATAGAGGGAAGCTTTGGAGCATCTGGAGGAGTATTAAAGAGACTCATGTCATTCACATCAGATGATGGCTTTGTCACATTTTGGATTAAGGTCATGTGTTCTGTGAACATAAACTTGTGTTTTGCCTTTTAAACCTCTCGTCTTTCAACCTACACAAATAGACCACAGCTACCAGTAAATTCACATTATATCTGGAGATATGTGTGTAAACATGTGAAGCAGGTTCACTGTGGCTAAAAGTTATATGTCTCTGAACGCTGAGTCAGCAGGACACCAGTGTTGTTTATATTTTGTACTCACACTGGACATCGACTGATACAGACGAGGACATGATCTCTCCATACTGATTCGCAGGCTTGCAGGAGTAGTTCCCTCTGTCCTCAGAGCTGATGGCGGAGAAATGATAGATGTGTCTCTGTCCTTGAAGCAGTTTTTGTTTCTCCTTGTACCAGGTGTAATTAGCTGCTGGGTTAGCATCACTGCTACAGGTCAGATTCACTGAACTGCCCTCCACTATCTCAGCAGAGGGACTCACTGACACAGAGGGAAGTCTTGGAGCATCTGGAGGAGAAAACATTAACACATTTCATATTTAATTTCTTAAATTGCAGATGAGTTTCAGTTTTCAGATTAATGAGGTGAAAATTATTCCATTATTATGGTACCAACGGATAATGTTGGTTCTATAATTTCACTGTGTGGGGAACAAAATTTCTCTTCCTACAATAAAATTGTGTTTCCATCTAATGTTTGTGGCAATACAAACTAGTATACAAGTACGAAACAACATTTCTCAGAGACAGAGTTGATAACAGGACTCTGGACACATCTGTCCTGATCTGGAAACAGTTTGTAGATCAAACATCATTTCATCATCTACTGTATCTGCCCAGTGAACAACAGCAGCAGACTGTGAAGGTGAAACAGGCAGAGCTGGAGAAAGTGCACCATCAGCAAAACACCTGACTGGGTAATAAAGTTTTAAAAAGTTGTCATTAGTTGATTTAAATCAGCTGAGTTTTACTCACATTTCACATCAATAGAGATGTATTCAGACGTCCTCCTCCCCAGCTCGTTCTCAGCTGTACAGTAATACTCTCCAGAGTCAGAGGACTGGATGGAGCCGAAGTGAAGCTGTGGTTCTTTACTGAGAGGATGAAGGTCTGGATCTCCATTGTTCTTGTACCAGGTATAAGTATCTGCTGGGTTAGCATCACTGCCAAAGGTCAGAGTCACTGAACTGCCCTCGACTATCTCACTAGAACTGTCTGACGAAAGGTCAAACCTCAGGACATCTGGTTGAGAAAAAGTGAAGACATTTTACATTTAATTTCAATATGTGTGTTGGCATTAGGGATGATCCACATGTGGCACACATCAAAAAAACTAAAGCTAGTTCATCTCACTTTTAGTTCAAATTGAAAACATAAAGCACACAAAGACTCAAATTGTCTCAAAGCTTATCAGTGCTGAAGGCAGCAGATCAATGAAGTGATCCTGGTTCAGTGTCTTTGGACAGCTTCATGTTTACTGAACAACTCTTGTAGTTAAATAAGAGGAGTGCACATGAAATCTTTTCACAAGTTGGCAAAAGAACATGAGTGGAAAGAAGAAATTAGATACTTCATTGTCTTCATGTTTTGTGAACTAAACAGAATCCAAATGGTTAAAACCTGAAACCATCAAGTGTTTTCTATCAGAAATTAGAGTTTGGTGTAGGGACCTGGCCCACGATGTTCTCCCAGCAGGAGGCCTGGCTGTGGGTCTGCGTGACCTCCCCCCTCCTCTTGAACCTTTTTGTATCCTTTATCACGAGGGTCTGCTGCCCTTTTCCCCTTCTCTCCCCTCTCAACCTCATGAAAAAAAGCTCATCTCTCATATTATAAACTGTGACTTCCAAACAAAAGCCTATCTGTGGACTAAATATCCCTTCACCCAATTTCCAGTTAGAAGGACAAGAGTCATGTGTCAAAGATAACCACCATCATCTGACTGTCCCATGTCACCGTGAAATCAAGGATCGTAAAAGAGAGCCATAAACATTTCCATACCAGCAGAAGTGAAAAGAATCCTGGTTTCTTTCCTGATCCAGGACACATAAACTGAGACCTCACCTTTGCCTTAATGATATATATTTCAACAGCAGGACCAGACCCACATTTTGATATGTTTATTATATTCCTGATGTAATCTTAACCCAAGTTATAAGTTTCTGAATTAATACCTGAATGAGTGATGGAGCCACAGTGCCACCTTGTGGTAAGTTTCGGTATAGTTCCCAGAGGACTTTCTTAAGCAATGTAATCCATAATCTTGTTTATCTATACTTTTCTCTTACCTCCGACATGTGTTTTGAATGTATAAGTCAGCACTGTATGAAACAGGTTTGAGCCATCGATGCTGGTGGAGGTTATGTATCCGTGTGTTGCATGTATTATAACTGATTATTCCTTTTGGCTATCAAGCAATTTCTTTTATTTCCTTTTTTATTCATGTAACCAAAGGTTTATGTGAAAACCATGGTGGATTTAGGTGAACAGTCAATCACGATCTTAAAACTTTCATAAGAATAGTTTAATTCGGCAATATGTGATAAGTCCGGGATTCGATCGGTGACGTCACCGAAAGGAGTGACGTGACCAAGCCGCTCCTCGGATCCGCCTTCTCCTAAAGCCTTAAAAGATGGATACATCATGTCTCTCACTCTCTTGCTTTCTTGTTTTTTACGCTCGTGTTTTTCCCTGTTTTTCTTCTTACTTCTGTACTTTTTGCTACGCTGTGTAACTCTTTTATTTTTCAACATTTGATTCCGTGCCTTGCTTAGTTTTTGCGACCTGCTCCGAAGAATCTGAAATGCTGGTTGCATATTCTTCCAAGTGATGATTTTTGCTTTTGAGAAAACTTTTATCTTGAAAACGTAAGCAAGGGCGAAAATACTTTCTTTTGCTTTTTATATATTACTAAAGTATCGTGTTCAAATTCAGAAGAAGCCATTTTTGTCTATTCTTGTATTTAGTGACTAGGGAAGAATCGCCGGCCAAGGTTTCATCCTTCAGTTATTTTTAAACAAGAAGTTAAATCCGTTAATAAGTCAAAGCTCAATCCCCACCACTCCAAAGAGACTCTGACAAAGACGCTGATCATACATCAAAAGCCGGCACAGAAATTGAACTGTTCAAGAAACAGGGACAACATCTTCAGCTGACCAGAGAAGTCGACATCCAGCCGAGCCGACCACCCGCTGCGCACTCAAACGGAATCCCATTGGGCAGACGAACTACGTCACTGGGGAAGCCCCGCGTCATCGGCCTGCGGCCAAACAGCTGTTGCATTTACAGCCAAGACGAGAGAGGATCAGAGGGACACTCCGTGGATCTCTCCTTCTACAAACAAGTAGGTTGAAATCTCTGCACACAGCTGGAGTCACAATGATCAGAGTTGGTGTCTATAAAACTTTGATTTCACTTTATAAGCTCAAAGAAAATTTCGCATATTGTACTGTTAGGATAGGAATTGCTCCCGTGATTTTATGAATGAACGGAGTGTTACACTTTAATCCACACCGTTAGAAGTCAGCTGTTCAATAACTCACTCCCACAATCTTCACCTTTTCTGTTATTTGTTATTACTCGTTTGAATTATTATCTCATATCTGCATTTATTTAGTTAATAAACATATTTAACCTTTTGTCGTTGTCTGTGCATGTTTAATTTGAAGTGAAAAATCGATGGAGACGTGGAAAGAAGTCACTGCTTCAGAATAAGAGACTGATTAAATTGACTCCAACTGTTTAAGCCAAACTTGTACAGTTGAATTTGAATAATGTCCTTCGGATTATTCAAACTAGTTTAACAAACGAAGGTGGTGTGCCGTATAAGTCTCTGAACAATTACTGGTAATTAATTAACCCTTTTTCTATCAAGTGATAGTCTCCTACATTGGTTAATAACAAAATTAATTAAAGTGTCAAAAGATAAGAACAGATAAACATGGAATCACTATGAGGTTTTTTTGTAAATCAAAAATAAGTGACATGTTAAAGACATGAAGGTAAATCTTGTTTTACATAATCTCCAGTGTGAGCTGATATTTATCTGTTTAATTTTGCAGACAGACAATGAAAGATATTTATGCATCATGTCTACAATATCACTGGGCTGTGAATTGGTTGTCATCTAATTCTGCAAAATGAATCACCAAATATCACTGAATTACATGTAGTTATGGTCCAGTAAAACATCTCGGCTCAAAAGGCTCCACCAGGTGTTATTTTAGTGGACGACTGCAAGTAAACTTACACAATGGAGGAGAGCGGCAGTTCTCATGTCCTTCTACAGCACAGGAAAAGATGTCTGTAGGAGTGAAGTAGACTAAATAAGAAGATGCTTGTCCCTGAATGATCCGTCCATTCTTGTACCAGACGTAGCGAGGATGACCAGGTAGAAGACCACTGCTGTGACAGTTCAGCTCTGCCCAGAGTTTAGAGGGATAGACCTGTAATTTGTTCACCCTCACCTGCAGATCTGAATATGTGAATAAGAAACAGAAGTCTACATTTAAGACTTAATGTCAACACACACACACACACACACACACACACACACAAAGATATTGCCACACAGAACTTAACGGATCATTAAAATGTTACCTGTGACCCTCAAAGTGACTCCAGGTGAACCAGTATATTTCCCACCTTCTTGGTTTGTTATGAACATGAACTTGTACTCAGCTGAGTCGCTCTCTCTCAGGTCTGTGATTCTCAGACTGCAGTCCTTGTTACTATAGTTATACTGCACACGACCTGAATACTGTAGGTCCGTTCTCAGATCTGTATAAACACCATTACTCACTTTTGTGAACCACAATCTATTCACAACTCTCTTTACTCTGGATGGGTATCTGTAGGTGCAGCTCATGTCCACTGTTGATCCTTTTAAGGCACAGATCTCAGTAGAGCTGTAAGTTACTCTCCAGTCATTCTGACCTTGTATCACTGTAACACAGAGAACATCAGAAAACACAATGAAACCGAATAACTTCAGTTAACAATCAGTTAATTAGACAAAGGATATCATACTACCAATATGATGTGGAGAAAAGGTAACATGGACATGCTTAAAAATCCTTAATTATTTGACTAATTACTGTCAACAGTTCTTAATCATGCGTCAACAAAAAGTCGTCCACACAGAAAATTCATAAAAATATTTTACACTTTTCTGAGATGTTGAAGAAAAGTTGTACAAAATACTCATGTTACTCCACCCACATGTTAACTTCCCTTTGATAGGTATTTCTAACTGATGCTTTGAATAAATAACACTTTGTGACTTTTGTATGTTATTTCTGAATGACACCAGGATGAACACAAACAAAGGAAGAGTGGAAGATGTGAACATGCTTTCTACAGTTAAACTCAGTGTGCACCCAGTCTGAAGGTGCGGTGAAGTGAACAGGAATGTATTGAACCTGTGACCTTTAATGCAGTTTACTGACCAGGATAAGAGGAGAAATTTTATTTATTGTAGTCTGTGCTGTTCTTGGTCAGTTCTCTCTGTTCACTCTGTGGTCAGGATGCTGCTGAGGTAAGTGTGAAAACTACTAAAATAAAAGCAGAACACTGAGGTGTCAAACTGCTTCAAGCAGCTATGACGTAATGATAAGCTGTCTGTATATAGCATGGAAACATCACACTGAGGTCAGACAGCACTAACAGAACCAGCAGTGGTGCAGATGTACGATCATATACAAGAAGTACAGTCAGTTTTGGGGGTTTTATTGTGAGAACAATATCCCTCCAAAAAACTTCACTGTGATAAAAGTAGCTGCAGATACAAACTAATCGTCCTCCACATGAGCTGCTGCTTCTGCAGCCAGGGTCGACTTTAGAACACATTAAACAGGATGAGAAGGGAAAAGTTCTGAAAACCCACAATATTCTCAGTTTACAGCGTGTAAAAATGCTGAGCACACAGCTACTTCATGCAAAAGTCCAGATTCCCTCTTTAAATGCAGTAAATGTAACTGTACCTGACACAGAGAGAAGGAAGACCACAAATCCACTCACTGCTGCAGTTAAACTCATATCTGCTCCTCTGATCTCTCTGTGAGGTTTCAGAGACAATAAAACATGTCAGCAGATAAAATAATGATGCACCAGGAGGTTTACAGTATCAGTCACATCTACAAACAATTCTACTTACACTGAAGACGGCTGTCGTCTTGAAAGAAGCCGTTCCTCAGTTGTCAGTGAGCAGAAGACAGATATCAGGCTCTTAAACGACTACATTTCCTTCCTCTGTAGGTTAATAACAGACATGAAACTGACATCATAACCTACTTGTCACGTGGTTGAGTGGAATAGAAGGTGGACCCAAACGCAGTTACTCAGACAGGAGGCAGGATCAGGGAGAAACAAAAAGCGAGCTTTATTTTCAAAGCTGAATGATACACAAACCAAGGGAGCCAGGTACAAAAAACAGACAAAAGGGAACAAGAAGCAAAGTAGCAACCAAGGCTAAAACAGCTAAAGAAAGTGCAAACAAAAAGCCAAGTTCAAATCAAAAATGCAAGAACCAAAACCAAAAAACACATACCACTGGGAGACTGGAGACATACGAGGAAACACTAAGAACTCAGGGAGGGCATTACTCAAACACGAACACCAGACAGAAGCAATGAACGGACAAAGACAAGAGGGATAGCAGAGACTAAATACACAGAGACTAATGGCTAGACAAGGAACAGGTGAGGAGAGAGAGGAGGGAGGAGGCCAGGTGAGGTAACAAGGGGGGAAGCAGAGAGGAGAAAACACTGACAGACAGAGGGACATGAACATGCACAGAGGGAAGAACACAGGAGACACTGAAAGGACACAAGGGGGCATGGAAATCAAATACAAGTCACCACAAGACACAGAATCATGACACCTCTTGTTCGTAACCTGTTTTACATTTACATTTAGGGCATTTAGCTGACGCTCCGTCCAAAGCAACTTACAATAAGTACATTTGTCACAAGAAAGAAACCACAACATTTCACCATTGATTAAGTAAAAAAGTGAAAATGGAAACCATTTTTCAAGCCGGACAGCTGATGGACTACAGCGAAGGGGCTCGTGCTTGGGCGTGTGGTCTGACCAGTGAATTGTGGCAGATGGGTTCCGTTCCGTTCCGTTGATGGCCTTGAAGGCCAGCACCATTGTCTTGAATTGGATGCGTGCCACAACAGGATGCCAGTGAAAGTCTTGAAGGAGGGGGTTCACATGTAAGAATTTGGGTAGACTGAAAACGAGGCGCGCTGCAACATTGTGGTCACAAAGGCTGGGAGTCCAGCCAAGAGCGAGTTGCAGAGAAGTCTAGGCAAGAGATGACCAGTGCTTGGACCAGGAGCTGCATTGCATCCTTTGTGGGGAAAGACCGGATCCTGCTGATGTTGTAGATGGCAAAGGTGCAGGATCGGGTGAGAGCTGTGATGTTATGGGTGCAGGATAGTCCGTCGTCGAGGATCCTGCCCAGGTTCTTCATAGTGGACGAAGGCAATACTGCAATGTCCAGGAAAGTGACTGACAGGTCCATGCAAAGGCAGTCTTTCCCCGGGATGAAGAGTAGTTCAATTTCAATAAGTTTGAGCTTGAGGGTATGCACAGTTGTCCAAGCGAGATGTCTGCCAGACATTCTGAGATGCGTGTTGCAACGTGGGTAGCGGAGGATGGGGTAAAACAGAGGAACAGTTGGGTATTGTCAGTATAACAGCCGAAGAGAATCCATGTGATGTGGTTGCAGAGCCTAATGATCTAGTGTATAGTGAAAACAGAAGTGGGCCAAATACTGAGCCTTGAGGGACACCAGTTTCCAGAGAGCAGGGTTTGGACAAGGGGCCATTCCATTTGACCTGAAAGGTGTGATTTGTCAGGTATGATGTGAACCATGTTAGAGCAGAATGAGCGATGCCAAGTTCAGTCAGTGTGGAGAGGAGGATTTGGTGGTTGACTGTGTGAAACGCAGAAGATAAGTCAAGGAGAATGAGGACTGCTGAGTGAGGCGAGGCTCTAGTGGCACCGAGTGACTCAGTCACTGTGAGGAGGGCCGTCTCAGTGCAGTGAGCAGTCCTGAAGCCTGACTTTTACTACCAACATCCCAGTGACATAAAAAATAAACATTCAAAAACAGATTAGAAAAGACACATTTAATCTTGTTTCTACTGCAGCAGTATGGGATGCATTAATCACATCTGTATTTTGACTTATACCTGCCCTCTACATGTAAACTCTATGTGAACAGAGTCAGAATTTCAGAAAGTCTTTAACATATTTCAAAAACTCTTCAGAACAACTTGTTTTAATTGAACAAAGCCTAAAACTTTAGATACTTTGCTTTAATCAATGACCCCATAAAACTGAAAGGGACTTAATGCAGGATTTACAGCTCAAATATAAGTGCAGGTCAAGTAAAGTAAGTTCTCATAGTTGCAGTGTGCAGTAAATTATAAATCTGTGAGTCACAGTAAATGACATTTTGAAACTGTTTTGCCACCACATTTTGTCTCTTTATCAACACCTAAATGTTGTTTTGTTGTTTCAAATAAAAAGTTATGTATTTCAATGTCACTCTGGCAAGTGTCTAAACCTCGGCCAAAACACAAAAAGTGAGAATGTCTTACATCGAAGGCGCAATTTGTCCGGACAGTGGCAGAGCCATGGTATATCTATTGTGCTGTCTATACATCTGCAGTTTCCTGTTTCTTCCACTGTTTGAAATCAAGCAACACAATGGCTGCATTATCCAGGGTTTCCCAGCCCATCCAGGTAGAGTACACTGATTTAACTCAGAGTTCACAGCTTTGATATAGAAAAGGAATAGGAGGTGATCACTCTAAGAAGCTCTCTAGCTTCAGGGTCTCTTTGTCTGGCATCAACGTTCATATTATTGTGTTCTCCTGCTTGAGGCATCAAGATTTTTGGAAAATCCATTAGAACAACTCATATGTCATACTTTTCACATGGGAATATACACATCACACATTTTTGCTTTAACTAGACTGAATTGCTGAATTATGTCAAACAACAAGAGGGTGAAGAGGTGGTATATTGTACAGAAAACTGTGCTCGCCAAAATTGAAATGCACCACAGAGACATCGGTTTCAAATCCTAGTTCTAGTAAGGTTCTAGTAAAACAACTATCTGTGTCTGTGGATAGGAAACCAGTCAGGATTAATGTTTCATCATTCTAACGAGTCCAACAACTTCTCCCACCTGCCTCCATGCAGGTGCTCCAGCTAGGGGAAGATCAAATCAGTCAGTAAGTGAAAGAGAAGGCAATGCTAAAACATGTTACACAAATCACATTAACAGTCTATTGCAATGATTCGTGAACACTTTACATGTCCTTTATTCTGACCTATGCTAAGCCACATACAAAGCTTAATTCTGTTGTGCGTTCTGCCTAAATGTGTACACGTATGTTCTCCCTGCATTCTTGGATAAACCTGACATAAGGAATATATTTAAAAGCTCAATGTGATTCTCTTTCACAAAGATTAGTAAGAAAAATTCCCTGGATGGAAAGTGGACTAGATTCTAAATACCAAGTGCATTCTAAGCTCCGGGCATCAACATGACCTGGGTGACTGAGAACCTTCATCAACAGAGTAGACTACAGATTCCTCTGTCCATGTTTTTTGTGGTATCTGTTGATTTTGCTGTACACTGCAGCCGGCTCATCTGTAGCTTCCAGACCTCTGGTTCTGGGAGGAAAATAAGTTAAAAGAAGCGATGAACACAGTGACAAAATTGTCAGAATAAAATGATCATAAATTGTTTTCAACTTTAATTTGCGCCGAATAGATAATTTTTGTTTGAGGAGCTGCTTACCTCCAGCTTCTACTGGCACTGTTAAATGCCAAACCAGCATATTCGACTGTTTCTTCCTCATCATTTTTATCCTTGCATCTTCGGGGCTTAGCTGGTTTGATGTTGGAGTAGATGGGATCTGTTTGTTTATTTGAGAAGTAGACAGTGGAATACTCGATTTCAACCCGTTGCTCTGCTGGTTGTGTCTGTGGACAACGGACAAATAGGATGAATTATGTGGGCAGGGTTGAAGTTTTACTCCAAGCCACAAAAAAAGACAATCAGAGGCTTATGTGGAAAACTATTCTGTTATTGTTGTTGTAGTTCCTGGTCACTAACTGCAGATTATGCAGTTTATAAATGGCCTAATTACACTTTAAAGGAGTGTTGAACGATCCACTTCCACCAGGCCCATGAATTCCTCTCCAAACTTGGCTTCTCCATTCATTCACCAACAGCCATGACTTTCCTACTGGTCTGTATCACTTGACCCATGTCAACCTGCACACATGTTTCTCATTCCACACTTAACCCCCACAGTATATGCCGTCAAGTACCATCCAGTATACCAGTCCATCTCCACCTGCTTTGGGCCAGATTTTCAATGCTGTGTTGTACCTTCGGATTCCGGCCAACTGAATCTAAACCCGAACTGGTACCTACCCGCATCTTTCTCCTGCCTCATTCCTGTCAACCCGTGAATTCTCTACCACTTCTGTTTGGACTTGCCACCTTATGTGTGATCATTTAACCAATAAATAATTGGAGTACTTTGACTCTACTACCTCACCTGCTCCCTGTCGTCTGGCCTCTCTCCAGCCTCAGAGGTTTGCTTGGAAGCCCTCTTTTTTCTGATCAGGGAAATTCACGATAAAAGTTAAACTGAAATGCTACACTCACTGCTAAAAGGAACTACTTTAACAAGCATTTGTAAAACAAAACGGCTCACATGATCCATAGAAAGACAGTGGTGAGTATGATTATGAGGGAGATGGCAGGAACTGTGGCAGCAACTATTGGTTTCCATGCTCCTAGAAAACAGAGATCAAACGTAAAGACTGATGATTAATTAGAGTGTGACAAATAAAATAGTAATGTTTAATGATAATATTCTTTGTTAATAAAAATGTAATAACTGTGGCCAGCCTAAGAGGCAAATGAAGCATGTCCTCAGTTATGTTAAACTGTTGATTTACATCATTGAGGGGACAGCTATGTTTATCTGCAAACCACTGAATCTGTACGAAAGTTTCAGTAAATTCTGCAAGGGCTCATATAATGTTGCTAAAACTAGACTTTTCACAAAATGTGACCTAGATGGTGCGGTGTGACTCCTGATGATAACTTACCAGCCACAACATTCAGATCTAAGGTGGTGTTATAATCTCCTCTTCTGTTCTGGGCTTTACAATAGTAATTCCCACTGTGCTCAAATCCGATGTCAGTGATGGTGAAGCGCTGTCCTGAAGCTTTTGGTGAGTCATCATTCTCCTTGTACCAGGTGTAATTAGCTGCTGGGTTAGCATCACTGCTACAAGTCAAGTTTACTGTACTACCCTCCATTATTTTACCAGAGGGACTAACCGACACAGTGGGAGGCTTTGGAGCATCTTGGGGAGTATGAATAGAGAGACATTTGATTAAATATTAACATACACAATGTAAGGGCTCCTGTTTGGTAATTATAAAAACAATGAATCTGTTCAATGGGATTATAAACTGTCTTATTATAGATTCTAAATTATTATAATATTTCCTTATTATTCTAATGACATAAGTTTTTGTTGGTAGTAAAATTTTAATTAGACAAAGACTTTTTCTTGATACTTCATACAGGGGCTGTTACAAGTCTTACACACTGGCCATCTACAAGAGTGCTTTTTAGAACATAGATATGTATTCAGTCTCCAATCATTATCCATCACTGAGTCTCTCGCCATCTACAGATGCAAACTACAGATGTCTAGTATTACAACTTTTAAAAAAAATTTCATGTTTTTCAAATATTGTTGAGGCCCTATAATACCTTCTTCAACATATAAACAATATCTAAACTTACAAACCACTTGCAAATGTTTTGTACTTACACTGGACATTGATGAAGAGGGATGAAGAGCTGATCTGTCCATATTTATTCTCAGACTTGCAGTGATAATGCCCTCCATCCTCTGGGCTGATGGAAGGGAAATGGTAACTTCCCACTGGTGTTTGAAGCAGGTTCTCCTTGTACCAGGTGTAATTAGCTGCTGGGTTAGCATCACTGCTACAGGTCAGAGTCACTGAACTGCCTTCCATTATTTCACCAGAGGGGCTCACTGACACAGAGGGAAGCTTTGGAGCATCTTAGGAATAGTATGGATAGAAAGTCATTTGATGTTAGAATATACAATATGTAAGCGCTTCTGTTTGGGAAAGTATCTACAGTATATGTCTAGAGTATGGAAAAAAAATTATACTTAAAACTATATACTACTATAACTACTATTACAAATGTGTGTCACATGTATTTGTTTCCATTATTGTAAAGACCAAAGAATTACTCTGTCAAGAAACTGACGTCAACTCTTGTGGTGAGTACATTTAAAAACAATATCTAATCTCACTTAAGACTTGTACTAACATATGCCTCATATGCAAATGTTCTATACTCACACTGGACATCTATGATGAGAGATGAAGAGTTGATCAGTCCATATTTATTCTCAGACTTGCAGTGATAGATTCCACTGTCCTTGGAGCTGATGGAGGGGAAATGGACCTTTTCCCCTGGTCCTTGAATCAGCGTTTGGTTCTCCTTGAACCAGGAATAATTAGCTGCTGGGTTAGCATCACTGCTACAGGTCACATTCACTGAACTACCCTCTATTATTTCCCCAGAGGGGCTCACTGACACAGAAGGAAGTTTTGGAGCATCTGGAGGAGAAAAACATGAAGACATATTACATTTAATTTCGAGATACAGATTAAGGATTCACAGAAGAACTACACATTTGAAAGAGGTATAGAATAACAGATTAAATGCAAGATTGTAAAGAACCAATCATAACTCCTCCAGCATACTAATTCATCTCAACACTTATAGTCAATAAATTAAAAAATATATATAAAAACTTACTAACCACTTTAAATGTACTAAGCATATGCCTCATATACAAATGTTCTGTACTCACACTGGACATTGATAAAGATGGATGAAGAGTTGATCTGTCCATATTTATTCTCAGACTTGCAGTGATAATGCCCTCCATCCTCAGGGCGGATGGAAGGGAAATGGTAACTTCCCCCTGGTGTTTGAAGCAGTGTTTGGTTCTCCTTGTACCAGGTGTAATTAGTTGCTGGGTTAGCATCACTGCTACAGGTCAGATTCACTGAACTGCCCTCCACTATCTCACCAGAGGGGCTCACTGACACAGAGGGAAGCTTTGGAACATCTGGAAGAGAAAACATGGACACATTTTACATTTAATTTTGAAATGTGGATTAAGTATTCAGAGAAGGATTACATATTTAAAGGTTCAAAAAAGAAGGTACAGTTTATTTAGCCCCTTGGCAACACACGTTAAAATACTAGTCACTGTCTTATTATGTTATGGTATAAAATTGTAAGATTTAATTTGTGACACAGAGGGAAGCTTTAGAGTATCTTAAGATGCATACATAAATAAACAAACATAAATACACTGAATATCTGAATATCTATATTTCCTCCCAGGCCTCCTCCTGCAACTTGTGGGCTCAGATTTTGCTTTTTGCCACCCCACATTATACATTGCAATAATTTACACATGGACTTGACATGACTGATGTTCCTACAGTAGCATTCTAATGTATTCCAGCTTCCGTTTATTTTTCATTTTATGAGTACTTTGATGTAAAAGTTGGACATTTGAGGCACAGTGAAGTAAACGCACAATGAACGAAAGAAGAAATGCTCAAAATGCTCCTTTAAGTATGAGTCTCATTTACTATCATCTGACCACACTGCAGATTCAACCAGATCACTGCATCTGCTGTGAAATGTCAACTATCTACAGGTTAATTTTGGAGTGAGGAAGATTTTTGATCCACCAGCTAGAGGTCAGAGTCACTGGACTCCCTTCACTTTCTCACTAGAGGGCCTTGCTTACACATAGGGCAGCTTTGATGCGATGGGAAAAATTTAGTAACATAAATTGATGATTTGAAAACACAGAGTAAATCTGCAGAAGAAAGCAGGTATGATCAGCAAAAAAAGCATAGAATTCAGACAGTCATCAGCCAAATGTTGCTTTTAATAATCAGCTGTTTCACTCACATTTCACGTCGACAGAAATTGATTCAGATGTTGTACTCCCAAGCTTGTTCTCAACCTTACAGTAATATTCTCCAGAGTCAAGTAACTGGATGGGTCTGAAGACAAGCTGTGGTTCTCTACTGAGAGATTGGTGTTGATTCTTCTTGTACCAGGTGTAAGTAGCTGGTGGGTTAGCATCACTGCTACAGCTCAGAGTGACTGAATTGCCACTCACTATCTCACCACTGGGACAAACTGACACAGAGGGAAGCTTTGGCATATCTGGAGGAGGATATATGAATATAAATTAACTCAAGTATGAAAAGGTGTCTGTGCCTGACTAGCACAAGGGACATGCACAAGCATGTGAAGGTATTCCGAGATGCCTTCCCTAATTTTGACATATAGTACAATGTCTTGTCAGTTTAGCTTTTTAATAGTGACACTGTGAAATGAACTCACACACTGGAGGAGAGTAATCCTCTTGTCGTCTAAAAGCACAGGAATAGCTGCCATTATCATAAACAGAGACTGTATGAGAAGATGTTTCTTCATCCATTTTCTGTTCATTATTGTACCAGACATATAAAGATTGACCAGGTAAATCACAAGTGGTCCGACACTTGACTGCTAACTGGGCTGATGATCCCTCCACCTGCACCTGGACGTCTGGACATGTCAAGATAGAACCGAAATGTACATTTTACAAGATCATCAATTGCATGCATGCAAACAGACACACAAAGATAGTGTTACCAATTAATTGAATCAAATGAATCATGAATCATTTGGAATCAATATTCTGATGAAAATCTTACCTGTGACCCTCAAAGTGACTCCAGGTGAACCAGTATATCTCCCATCTGCTTGGTTTGTTATGAACCTGAACTTGTACTCAGCTGAGTCGCTCTCTCTCAGGTCTGTGATTCTCAGAGTATACTTGTTGTCATCATGACGAAGATACTCAACGCGACCTGAGTAGTTTGGATCTGTTGACAGATCCTGCGGGTCATGATTCGGTCCTTTGATAAACCATAATGTTTTAGTTATTGTTGTATTATGGCCATTTATACTGGATGGGTATGTGTAGGTGCAGCTCATGTCCACTGTTGATCCTTTAACGGCACAGATTTCAGTAGAAGTGTAAGTCACTCCCCAGTCATTCTGACCCTGTACCCCTGTAACACAGAGAACATCAGAAACTACAATCAGATTTATAACAGAGGAAAGAAGACATGAACCTGCTTCGTAACACAGAGTTAACACCGAAATTACATTGCTAACAACTAATCCTGCTTCGGAGTACAGGCACCAGATCAACCACTAACAGCTCCGAGTATAGATCATTGACACAGCACTACTCTTATTCTTTAACATTAACTACACAAAAATGGAAACAGAAAACAGGACTGAATGTGTTTTAATGGTCTGCAACATTTGGCATCATATCACACAAACAATCTAGAAGAATATTATGAAGGTTATAATTAATTTTTATATAATTCTAAAAAAATATAAATAAATATCTTTTAGCTTCCTCTGAGTAACTTAATGCCCAACAATGTAAATATAGAAATACATTACCTGGAACAGAGAGAAGGAGGATAAGGAATCCACTCGCTGTCACTTTTAAACTCATAGCTGCTCCTCTCATCTCAGTTTGACTCCTGAGAAATTAAAGCACATCAGCAGGTCAATGTATGAAAGATCAATCATATCACATGAATCATCACACTAAATATATCAATAAATAATTCTGCTTACGACAGAGAAACATTTCCTCTTTAAAGATCATGTCCCTCTGTGGTCAGCACAGTAGGCAGCAGACAAACTAGACTTTTTAATGTGCATGTAGTCAGTAACTGTCTGACTTAACTAGTCATTTTATTGTTTTGTAAACTGTATACGGACCTCTTAATGCTGATTATTTAAGAATGAGAGACTCGTTCTGTGAGTTTCTAACAGGAGTGGAGGTAACGATTGCATGTACTCTTGTAAAGGAAACTGTGTTTTTGCCTGCTGGTACTTGTTTTCTGTCAGATGCAACATCATCTCAGTCAATATCCCGCCTCACAACAACATTTGTTCGGTAACACGTCACAACTAGTAGTGTATAGACACTGAATAATTTTAATCTGGAAAGTAACTAGTAACTAAATTTATCAAGTAAATGTAGTAGAGAGAGTATTAAGTCGAATAAAAATTAAAATACTTAAGTGACTCAAAATTGTACTGAGGAGCAGAACTTGAGTAAATTGTAAATTATACTAATTGGCTCATTTCATCACTGGAATTTTGACAGAAAGAGTTTAATTTTTATTGCAAACAAATATAGGTCCCAAATATTAGTTTTCAGTCTCCTTGAGACTCTTCGCAGCCCTGAAAAGCCACATCAGTCGACCCCTTGTGCTTTACTTCCTTTCAAGTTGCAAACAAAAGAAATGTCTTCAACCAGCAGCTGCAGTGTTGAAGGGGGACAGCGCTCCATGTAAAGACAACAATATGTGGTGCAATGAGTTACAGTCTCCACCAGATGGCAGTTTGTTAGTGGAAGACTGTGTGGTAGACTCACACACCACACAGGAATAGATACCTTCAGAATAAAAGTGGTCTTTGTAAGATGTTTCTGCCTTATTTTTCTGTCTATTCTCAAACCAGGGGCAGAGGGACAAAATCTACTGTGACACTTCAGCTCTGATAGACTGTTGATCTGCTCACCTGCACCTGGAGAGCTGGACGTGTGAGGAAGAACAGACATGTAAATTCAGAGTAAACCTTCAAAAATCACTCATGCAAATATATGCACGTATGCTGACTGAATATTAAGTAATCAATACGTCCTCACATGAAGATGCTACCTGTGGCAGACAAAATGGCTCCAGGCTAACTGGTAAATCTCCCACCGGTTCCTCCATTTTAAACTTGGTGCAGTGAAACAACAGCAATGAATTATATCTTTTAATCTTAATGCAGTTTTGCAAAGCACTGTACAAGATAAAGGGTCAATGTGCTATTCATAGTTTCCTCTCTGTTCACGCCCAACTACTTATAGCAGCAATGTGATATACAGATAACAAAAGCTGACTATACTGTTAACGATAGAGTGCATGGAAATATCACACTTAGTTCAGCAAGTCACACTGTGAGGGGGAGGGTTTTTACTTCTATTGTTAAGAGTTCTTTAGCTTTTCTCAGAAAATGGATAAACACTTTCATCTGAATTGTTCAGATGAACCGCGAACATTATTCAAGCTTTAAATCCACCATAACTAACTAACGTAACTTTAAGGATACGCAACAATTTAATACACATTTTCACGTTTCCAAGACGGTTATATTTTGTGTGGAAACACATGACAAAAAAGTCACAGTGTGGCATCTATGTGACAAAACATTACAGTTCTAAAGCATGCAATTTGAAAGAAACAGGTGATTTTTACTCACATCATCACATCAGGTGATCACATTAAACATCACATTTACAGAAACTGTTCATCTGGTAATTTTACACTGAATAAACTGATATAAATCGACCTAATGTTGCTCTGAATAAGAGTGATAAATGCTTCACAGTTTAAATGAAGATATAACCTACCTTGGCACGGAGAGAAGGGAGAGATTAAATCCACTTGCTGCTGCGGGTAAACTTACCGCTGCTCCTCTTTTCTTTCTTTAAGACTTCAGAGATGTTAAAGCTCATCAGCAGATAAATCATGTACACAACAAATACAACACACCTCAATAAACGTCTTGCAGTGGAGAATGATGTGTTCTTGAAAGGCAAAGATCCTCTGTAGTCATCAGAGTGAGCATGAGACTGAAATCAAGCTGTGATGACGAGCCTGACTTCCTTCCTTCTCACATTATTAATATGCATGATGAGGATGGGCTGCAGTTTAGGCCGACACCAGGGTGTTGATTGACAACTTAAAGTTTCAGAATGACTAGTGTGGCTTCTGCTCACAGAGGAGTGGACTAGCTTCATATCTTATAACTTTACCAGAGCCCAAAACACTTTGAATCCAACTAAATATAACCGATGGATGAGTTTACCACCATTAATTATCCTTTGTTTGTGCAGGAAGAGCTTATGATTACATATTTAAGATTCTGTGATGGATTGTTTTTCAGTCACAAAAGATGTGTCCTATCTGCGACGCAATAAATATATTTAAGAATAGTTTGATGGTTATGAGGATAATCGCAACATTTAACATTTTCATAATGTCTAAGCCTACCTTTGACCTTGTTCCTGGGGGACCATTTCTGTAGTGGAGTCTCTACACAAAAGATTTTCACACGAGTGTACTTATAAAACTGGGGTGATAAACATCTTAAATCTTTAATGTTGATGGTGGTGCTGGAGCTGTTGATACAAACAAACAAATAATATTAAAACTATAACAGTGTTTTGACAAATAACAACAAAAAAAAAGATGAAAAACACACACAAGAAAAATGAAACAATGAACATGAACACAAAATGGTTTGTTATATTATAAATACTATCTTCTATCTACAAGTCAAATGTGGCTCTTCACTGCCATCTAGCAGCAGAAGTAGAAACTTCAACTAAATCAGCAAACTGCATTCTTCAAACCCCTCCATGTTTTTCTTAATTGGCAAATACTTAATTGGCATAGCAGTTTCAAATTAAAGCATATAATTTGTTAGCCAAGTGAGTACTCTGAGACTTGCCTGCTATCAGCCTCACCAAACAACATATTTTACACAAGCGCAGACTCTCATCTGCCACCACAGAGTTAGAAGCTAGTTCATGTCTTACTCCTGAGTAACTTAACAACTAGCTAACAAGAGACTACTGTGACATCACTATTTAACTAAAGTTATTATGGCTCATGTTAGAAAATAATTACTTACTTACACATCCAGCAGTCATGAAACACCTCTGGAGTTGTCTGTCTGGCTTTTTGGTAGATTTTACTCTGGTTTGCTCATCACCTGTTCCTCTGTAACATGTCCAGGTCTTAAGCTTCTAGACATTCAGGTAACTTTATGAGGTAGAAGCAAACTTTTTCTGCCTTTTGTAATGTTGAAGGAAGATCCTCGGATCAGTTAGGTAAAAGTATTATCAACAACATGCTCTCTACTTATTGTCAAGTTTTCATAATGCACATTGGACCCTTTAAAAAGTTTATATTAAACCAATTTAAGTCTTTCAGTATTGACGCATTATTGATAGACATTTAATCTAATCAGGTTGGTACCGACAGCAAACCAATAGTGAAGAAATCAGATCTCAAAGGAATCAAATCTACTCAACTACAGCTAAAAATATGTTTGTCTGAATTGTAGTCAAGTAGAAGCAGTATCTGAAGACGTAGACAAGTGATGTTAAAGCAGAATATTACACTATAAAGTGTTTTACAAGTTAATTCATGTTAAAACAAGGATGTGAATTAAACCGCAACCGTCTTACACATCATCTTATTCAAAAACACATTCACAAACCATTATTACACCAACAACAACAGAATACCCAAGAGTCTTTGCGCCATAGTCCACAGTATACTAAAGTACAAGTATAAGCTTTAGTATTAAAGTATAAGTCTAAGTATTATTGTACTTAGTCTTAGACTATTCTTTATACTTTTCAGTATAAGCCAAGTATACTTCACCATACTTTTCTTAAGTAGCTATATAAAATATAGTATATAAAAAGTACACTTCAAGTATACTGCCTCAGTTTTAGTATAAAATAAGTATACTTGTAGTACACTTGAATAAACTACTTTTTGCTAAGGGCTTGGCTTTTTATTTGATGAATATGACTTCTTATCTCATATTTATGGTTGTCTACTGGTGCTTCAAAGTTTCAGGTAAATTTTACATTAAAGGCTTTGTTCACCCAAACCACAAATACTTCCTGTGTGTTTGTTTCATTCAGATGGACAAATGAAAAATGGCTCGATACCAGAAGTGATAAATGAGAAAATATGTTATTTATTTATTCATTTATTTCAGTCAACCGACCCTTTAAGAAACAACGATTTAAAAAACAAGTCTTCACATAACCAGCATGTCTTTATTTTTGACAGGTGATGTTGTACTTGTACATGTCTGTCAGGAGGAACACACAACACTTCTACCTGCTCAGACAAACAAACCCTTCCCGTCTTTTTGAAGTCTTGTTCTGTGAAGGAAAAAAAAAATTCACACTGGCCGTTTCTTTTTTATAAGATCTTACAGTGATTTTAATGTTCCTATGAGAGGAAAGGCTCACCCTGGGACACGACCAGTGTTAGTCAGTTTTGACAATAGTGTAGTCAACACCGTCCTCCTCTTCCTCTTCCTCAGTTTGTCGGAGCTGAGCCGGTCTGAAGTTGCAGTAGAGAGCTTCTTCCTGGTTCACAGAGAGGCGGATGCTTGTGTAGTGAAGTTCATCCTCCTGCTCTGCTGGTTGTCTCTGTGCATCACCTGACACGTTGCCATACACGTCACTCAGGTTTACCTGACGGGACAAACAGAATTCAAGCATAACTACATTTATATTGCACAGTAACAGAGATCAGGTAGATTGTTCTTCATTTATATCTAGTTTCTTCATCAGGTTCTGGTGAATTACTGGTCACAATACTTGATGTTCTTTGCATAATTCTACTTTGATCCTGAATCTGAGCATGACGTGTTTTTGCAGGTGTAATCCCTGCTGCCACCAGCAGAGGTCTATAAATCCTTCTCATTTCAAGCTGGGTAAAGAGGAAACACTGAAGTTGATCCAAAGTAATGATGTGTGTGATATTGAGTTACAATTCTTCCATTTTCTTCTGTATTGAAACGATCAGAGATGTGAATTTGAGTCCCTGTGATTTGGACTCAAGTTGACTTCAGTCACAGGCTGTCAGTATTTCACTCCTTCAAGGTGAAGGAATTAAAAAAGCTTTGTTTGAATACATTTACTTCCCCTGAATCACAATCAATAAACTAATTAGGTTCTTTCTTATACTTTCTGGACAGGTTAGATCAACTGGTCAATATTATTTGACAGTTAGTAAAACTTTTCTCTTCATAAAGACTGGCTCCTGCAGGGAAAAGGAGACCTGACTTACCAGAACTCAATTTGACTTTGGACAACTTGTGACTTTACTTGACTTAAACAAGAAAAATGACCTGAGACTTTCTGTAGACTTGGATTTATTGACTTGAGTCACATGTGTGCAGATCGTAGAGCCCCCTGAGGCATTGTGATATGTGATTTATGCTACAGTATATAAATAAAGTTATTCCCTGATGAAGGCTGCTCAGAGGTGAAACAGCTCGGTGTATCCATCAGTTAATCAATACAGGACTTTTATTTTCATCAGAGTGCTCTGGATTATTTGTTCATCTGCCAACAAAGACACATCACAGGTGAGCTCGATAGTCACAGTTGTTCTTACTTTTTTACTTGACTACTGGCCCTGTTCTTAAAGAGCTCCTGATGTTTTTTACTTCCACGTCACGTTTCTTTTATATTCATGAATAAAATTCAGTACCTTCAACATCACAGACTCCAGATTTCTAGCTGATATTTCTACCGTGAGATTTTTCTAACCACTGTGCAGCTGCGATGGAGTTGAATGTGATTGTGACTGTGAAACAGTTTCCGCATTATTTAGGATAATCCACAGAGCACAGTTTTCTTTTTTCTTTTCGTATAAAATAAAGTGCTTTCCAAGTTTTAAGTGACACATATGAAATTCAAGTCACCACCATTATGTTTGGGTATAAGAGGGGTAAATGACACCCAGCACTGAGAAGATGATCTGTGATAAAAGTTGTCAAATTAGGCATGAAGATATTTTTATTAAATTTTTTGTATTAAGCTACTATTCAACCAGATTAGTCGCATGGAGATCCAATGATCTATGTCACAAGGGAAAAAAGAAAAAAGATAAACAAAGCTTTTCAGAGAGTATCCCTTTCTCACCTGTCCTCCGTTGTCGGGTCTCTTCCCACCACTCGATTGCTGAGTTAAGGACGTTTTTCTTCTGTATAGGAGGACAAAAAAATTGAATGAAATAACTCATAGAGTCAGAGAAGTGGTGACAAAATTTTAGATGCATTTGTGAACATAATCAAAGTGACACGCTATCACTTACCTGTTCCATATGTAGACAGCAATAGGAACGATTAGCAGGAGGATGACAGTGATCGTTCCTATAGCTGCTGATTTCCCAGCACCTGGATAACAGGAGGATGTACTGACAGTTAATTAGGCCAAAAATCTTTCCTGTGTGTCCCATTATCCATTTTTCAAACCTATCAAATGATTCAGTGGCTTCTTGTACCATGAAAACGGCTGCATTTGCCATGTTTGACATACCTGTATACGGTAAGAGGAACTTGTGCTTCCAAATCCAAATCAAATCTGTGCTATGTACGTATGTACATAACTCACCTGCTACGACAATCAGCTGTAAGGTGGAGTTATGACGTCCTCTTCTGTTCTGGGCTTCACAGTAATAATTCCCACTGTGTTCAGCTCTGAAGTCAGTGATGGTGAAGATCTGTCCTGATGCTTTTGGTGAGTCTTCATTCTCCTTGTACCAGGTGTAATTAGCTGCTGGGTTAGCATCACTGCTACAGGTCAGATTCACTGAACTGCCCTCCACTATCTCAGCAGAGGGACTCACTGACACAGAGGGAAGTCTTGGAGCATCTGGTGAAAGTATGTATAAACTGATTAAAGATGCCATTCACACAAGACATTCTCTGATGTGTTTCTGACATGGTTTTTTTCAGAAAAAAAGTATAATTACCAAATCAAAATCCCTTTTAAAGTAACATATCATTCCAGAAAATATGGACATGCAAATATTTTTTTATTTCACAAGCTTAACTCCTGGACCAAGACGTCTCCAGGTTCACTGTAAAGTCCACTCTCAGTGTCACTGTGCACTGAAGGCCCAAGTTTCCACATCAGACACAACCAGGATTGGCTTAGAAACTGGTGACATTATTCATCAAAGCCCCACCTCATAGAATCAGATTTTTATTGATCAGGAAGAAAATGTTCAACTTTCTTCGATGAACACAGAGAAGCTCAAATGTTCAATTACAGGAACAAGAAGACATCTAAAAATGTAAGTGAAATCTTTCCACAGCTGCACTTTAAGTCTGCAGCTGATACGACTTAAAGTCTTGAGTCCTTTTCACAAACCAAAGCTTTCATTTTGTTTATTATACACTGCTGAAATGGAAGCACACTTAAACAAACATGCATTCTCATCAGAAAAACAACCACATTAGTGGTTTTTTGTACTCACACTGGACATCTATAGAGACAAATGAAGAGTTGATCTCTCCATACTGGTTCTCAGACTTGCAGGAATAGTTCCCTCTGTCCTCAGAGCTGATGGAGGAGAAATGATAGATGCCTGTCTGTCCTCGAAGCAGTTCTTGTTTCTCCTTGTACCAGGTGTAATTAGCTGCTGGGTTAGCATCACTGCTACAGGTCAGAGTCACTGAACTGCCCTCCACTATCTCAGCAGAGGGACTCACTGACACAGAGGGAAGTCTTGGAGCATCTGGAGGAGACGTGTTAACAGAAATCATCAACAACATGCTGTGCTTCTCAGATGACTGCAGCCACAGACTGTATGTGAAGAAAGCAGTCATAATCTCATGTAGCCGCACTCTGTTTAAAAGATTCAACCTATCAACAAACAATCAACTAAAAGTACGTTGTTTTTACTCACATTTTACATCGACAATGACAGATTTGGACGTCCTCGCCAGCTTGTTGTCAGCTGTGCAGTAATACTCTCCAGAGTCAGAGGACTGGATGGAGCTGAAGACAAGCTGTGGTTCTTTACTGAGAGGATGAAGGTCTGGATCTCCATTCTTCTTGTACCAGGTGTATTTAGCTGCTGGGTTAGCATCACTGCTACAGGTCAGAGTCACTGAACTGCCCCTCATAATGTCCCCCGTTGGACTGATCAACACAGAGGGAAGCTTTGGAGCATCTGGAGTAGATAATATGAACAAAAAATGATGTTTTATTCAGTGAGTGTTTTCTACCACACACAGTTACACATTGGGTTAAACTCACAGACTGGAACAGAGCGGTGACCCTCATAGCCACAGGAGTAACTGTCTGCAGGATCGACATATCCAGCATAAGAAGGAGATGTTTCTTTTTCAACTTTCTTATCGTTCTGGTACCAAATGAAGGGAGAACGATCAGTGAGACAGCTGCTGTAACAAATCAGCTGTGGACCAGCGGGAGACAAGATCACCTGCACCTTTAAATCTGGAGCTGTAGACAAAGAACGGGAATGTCATATGAAAAAAAATAAAAATAAAAACGTCAATCACACACAGAATTGCCAGAAAATTACCTTCGATATATGAGTACAATTAATATCAGATACATTTAAGGTACGATATGTAAGAATTGGCCACCTGTCCAGTCATGCACTGAACAAATAGAGGGTGCATTTCACCATGATAACTCCTGACTGCTGCCAAATGTAGCTGCTATTAGCAAGTTAGCTTTTGTGCTTGGAGCACCGGGAAAGTGTTGTAATGTTGTTTACTCAACTAGCACAGGAGTAGACAGCCAGGGGGAGGAGGTTTTCAGGTCTAGGTTAGGAGGACCCGGCGGGGAATACTGATGAGAAGAGGCGCCAGAAGTCTTACATATTGCACCTTTAAGACTTTTATTTAAGAACTGAACTTATTGGTGACTTCACTCTTGCAAAAGTATAACTGCAGACAATATTTTTATTTTTATATGTCATTTACTTCTTGTTTAATGCTTTCCTGTGTTTTAAACTTGACTTTTCCCTCACGATGCCTGTATCAAAGTTACATTTTAATAAGAAAGCACAATCACATGATGAATTCATATATGAATACAATGATTACATGATCAGTGTGTGTTCATCAGTACCTGTGACAGTCAGAGTTGTACCAGGTAAACTACTCCTCCAATCAGACCTTGTTGTTGTGAATTTAAAGTGATACTGAGCTGAATCACTCTCTGTCAGGTCAGTGATTCTCAGAGTGGAGCGTCCTCTCTCTGATTCAAGGACCTGAACACGACCTGCAAACTGGGAGTCTTCACTAAGGTCCTCAGGCTGTGAAGGACTCTGCCACTGATGAAAACGTTCAGGACTGAACCAGAATTTAGATCTGATAGTTTGATAATTTCTGTAAATGCAAGAAATGTCCACTGATGATCCTTTGAAGGCACAGATGCTTCTGTTAGTGTACTTCACACCGGTGCAAGAATAACCATGGCCACCTGAAAATGAAATATTTTAATTACTACTTACCTTAATCACTATAAACTTTACTGCAGTAGATGGGTTAACCAGCGTTAGCAAAAAAGTCAAAAGCGTCATCATGGTCGTGGAAGAACGTTAAGTAAACTCACACACTGGAGGAGCCAGGACATCCTCATGTCCTTCTACAGCACAAGAATAACTGTATGTAGAATAAAAGGTGTCTAAATATGAAGATCTTTTTGACCAAATTCTCCGTCCATTCTCGTACCAGATGTAGGAAGTTTGACGAGGTAAACGACAACTGCTGTGACAGTTTAGTTGTGTTTTACGTGATTTTGAGTTGCCCCTCTGCACCTGGAAACCTGGATTTGTGAAGAGAGAAATATAATTTTGATAGAGTGAACTGAACATACACACATGATTTTAGACACACTGTGAATCATTTTGTTTCCTAGTGTTGAATTTTTGGAGTCAACCTTAATTGTTTCCAAGAGAAATGTTACCTGTCACCCTCAAAGTGACGCCAGGTGAACCAATATATCTCCCACCTTCTTGGTCCGTAATGAATCTGAACTTGTACTCAGCTGAGTCGCTCTCTCTCAGGTCTGTGATTCTCAGAGTGCAACTCTTCTCAGAACAACTGTACTCAACACGACCTGCATACCCAGAGTGTGTTCTCAGATCCACAGGCATGTTTCCCTGCAATGTAGTAAACCAGAATGTTTCTTCAACCATGGTATCACGGCCATCTATTCTGGATGGGTATGTGTAGGTGCAGTTTATCTCCACTGTTGATCCTTTTAAGGCACAGATCTCAGTAGAGCTGTAAGTCACTCCCCAGTCATTCTGACCCTGTATCACTGTAACACAGAGAACAACAGAAATTACAATCAGACTCATAACACAACACCCAATTGTCCGAACAAATGCTTGCAAAACCATGACTATGTTGAATCTCTACACTTAAATTTTATGTCTTGACAGTAACAGCATGGTTAAGGTCTAGTTAAGTTTAGGAATTAAAACCATTTGGTTTGGGTTAGAAAAAGTTTAGGGTGTGGTTAAAATACCTGTTGCCAGAAAAATGTTATATTCTTTTGTTTGAAAAGACAACTGTAACTGTAAAATACCTCTCCATGTCTCTAAAAAAAAATAATAATAATCTGCTTTAGCCGCATAAAAATTGCTGGAAAATGTCCGGACATCTTTTTTAAAATACCACTTTTGATGCCAGAAAGGCAAAAAAAAAAAAAATGTGCTACTGTCACCTGAGAGGTGGCTGCAAATTGTATCGATGTCTTGTCAAATCTTGCCAACTTTTGTTGCTAGAAAGACTTCTGCACAATGTCCCTATGTCTTACTGAAAAATACAGTTTTGTTACCAGAAAAATGGTGGAAACAAGTCCAGACGTCTTGCGAAAAATGGCTGCTTATGTTATCTGACAGACGGCTGCAAAAGGTCCAGACTTCCTACCAAAACTCTCACTGCTCTCGCCAGAAAAATGGTGGCAAAATGTTTTGAAGTTCTGCAAAAACTGCCCAGTTCTGTTACCAGACAAAAAGCTGCGAAAAGTCCAAATGTCATCCTTAAAATAAGCGGCGGTGACGGGACGGGAATACATCGAAACGTTGATGCACTTTCACTGGTAGAAAAGAAGGCGAAGTCTGTGAATTATTGGTGATAAAAATACACTGTGGTTTGTTTCCTGTGTGTGGTCAGGTCAGGAGTGTGAAACAACAGGGACATGCAGAATGTGGATGTGAAACTCTTCACTGACATCGTGCTGGTAACACGAAGTCTTTTGAGTGGCAGAAGGGGCGCACTGAGCTCACAACACAGTCACATTAACGGCTTGCAACATTTTATACACATGTAAAATGATAAAGAGATGATGATACCAGCACGTACATTTATTGCATGAGGAAGCATGAATTTATTTATGTGAATACTTCATGAACTATCAGGAATGTAAGAGAATGAACTGAATTTCAATCACGACTGACTGTGAGAGTATAAAGTGTATAAAACATCATATATTAGAAGTATTTTAATCAAAGTAATTGCTGAGTTATAAGTGATGTTCACGTCTTTGTTAAAGGGACAGGCCGACCTTCTGACGAGCCACCGCAGTGCTCTTGTAATCTGATTAATTCCAGGTCTTGTAATAATGATAAACGAAGCATGACATCTTCATATTTCATCCTTCAAATAAAGCCAGCATAATGTACTATTGACGCACTTTCTAAAAATACAAATGCAAAGTATTGCATCATATTGGGGCATTTTGTGCTCCACTTCCACTATCATTTCCTTATAAAGATATAATTATGCAACAAATGTTTAGTACATGATTTCACAATCACAACTTTTTTTTCAACACATGGTGCTGTATTCAGATGGCTGCCATGTGTTTGTAGTCTACACAAACCACAGTTTTTTTTTTTATATTACACACAGAGAAACTGTTAGATGAAACATGTATTTCACCACTGTTGGGGTGGAACCAACCATCCGAGCAGAGGGGAGACAGATTTTGCCCTGACTTTTTAGCGGCAAACCTTCAATAAATATAATTTCTATCCAAATATATATCATTATAAAATCAAATGTTACATCAAGGAAATTTCAGTGTTGTAGGGTTCTAATATAATAATAATCAAGCTAGATAACTTAAAATATTGCAGTAGTTGTACGGTACCTGACACTGTGAGAAGGAAGACAACAAACCCACTCGCTGCTGCTCTTAAACTCAAAGCTGCTCCGCTCATCTCTGTGTGTTACAACATCTAGATACTGTTCAGTACATCAGCTCGTCGATTTATCAGCTGTACTTGAGGATGCGGTATTGAAAGAAGACATGGGTCGTCTGGTTGATACTTGCCGACTGGCTTACTTCCTCTTTACATTATTAACATGCATGAACAGCTGAATGTTGGTACTTCCCCAGATCAAATCAGGCCTTCGGCTGTTTTCTGAACTACGTATAACCCTTCTAATGTACTTCAAAACAAAAAGAGTGGCCTTTTGGTATTCGAGCCACAACTTTGCATGAAAAACACAAGATAAAGATGCTTTCACATCCTCCAAGTCACAGTTTCTGATTATATAATGTGTAGCTGAGATGAGCAGAGGGTGTGACAACTGCAGCTGGCAACTTAATTGATCTAAAAATACGTATTGATTTGTTTAGAATGAGTACAAAATAATGTAAGCTAATGAAACGCCCTTTGTCTTTGAAAATAACCCAGGTTACTACCAGTGGTGCAAAGTAACTTAAATACATTTTTGTAGGTGCTTGTGTTTTACTTGATTGTTTTAATTGTTTTCTAATGTATACTTGTACTCCACAATATTTCAGAGGAATGTATTGCACTTTTTCCGATGGCATTCCCAAAGGGTCCATTTTGAGTCCGTTGTGACTTTCTATATTGTGCACCTAGGGTCATATAATCAGGAACCAGAATAATAATTTCGCCGCTATGCAGAAGATACACAGCTTTATCTATCTGTTCAACTTTATGATTCCAGCAACCGGGTGAATGTCTAATCATGCCTTTCTGAATTTAAGTGCTGGATGTCTCAGCATTTCCTGCAACTAAATGACTCTCAGTCAGAAAGCCTTCTGATTGACCCTGTAAATGTCTCCCCTACTTTTGAATCTATACTTGATGACCTTGCATTAAATGTGATGCCCGTCCGCCTAACCTAGAAAATGTTTTTGTCTCCTGAAAACCAAATTGCTCAAATGTGCTTTCTTCATCTGAGGAACATCTAACAACCTTTCCATTTTTATATTTTATTTATTTATGTATTTATTTATTTATTTTTTATCTCTGGTCGACCTTGAAATGATCATTCATGCTTTTACTCATCTAGATTAGAGCAGATGAACACACTGTTTAATTCAGTCTTCACGCATTTTGCAAAAAGGGAAAAATACACTATCCTGCAAGTTTTTAGATACTAATGATTTTATAATTTTTAGAAGAGATTTCAGGTGCATAGTCACATACAGGGAATAAATAATAATTCATCTGTTTTATGAGATGCCTCAAAGTCTAACTTTTGTGTTTTCAGGGGTGCTTAGGTTTCCTTTAGAGGAGCTTTGCCCTGTTGGTTCCCCAATAATTTGAACAGAGAACACCTTGCATGAACCTGCTGACAGCTGAAACATCCATCCATCCATCCATTTTCATCCGCTTATCCGGGGCCCGGTCGCGGGGGCAGCTGCCTGAGCAGGGACACCCAGACTCCCTCTCCCCGGATACTGCCTCCAGCTCTTCCGGGAGGACCCCAAGGCGTTCCCAGGCCAGCTGAGCGACATAGTCACACCAGCGTGTCCTGGGTTTTCCTCGGCGTCTCCTCCCGGAGGGACATGCCAGGAACACCTCCCGAGGGAGGCGTCCCGGGGGCATCCGAAACAGATGCCCGAGCCACCTCAGCTGGCTCCTCTCGATGTGGAGGAGCAGCGGCTCTACTCTGAGCTCCTCCCGGGTGACAGAGCTCTTCACCCTATCTCTAAGGGAGCGCCCTGCCACCCTGCGGAGGAAACTCATTTCGGCCGCTTGTATCCGGGATCTTATTCTTTCGGTCATGACCCAAAATTCATGGCCATAGGTGAGGGTCGGAACGCAGACTGACTGGTAAATCGAGAGCTTCGCCTTTCGGCTCAGCTCTCTCTTCACCACGACGGACCGATACAAAGACCGCATTACTGCGGCCGCTGCACCGATCCGTCTGTCAATCTCACGCTCCATCCTTCCCTCACTCGTGAACAAGACCCCAAGATACTTAAACTCCTCCACTTGAGGCAGGAACTCTCCTCCCACCTGGAGGGAGCAGGCCACCTTTTTCCGGTCGAGAACCATGGCCTCGGATTTGGAGGTGCTGATTCTCATCCCAGCCGCTTCACACTCGGCTGCAAACCGCCCCAGGACATGCTGGAGGTCCCGGCTCGAAGGAGCCAACAAGACCACATCATCCGCGAAAAGCAGAGATGAGATCCATTGGCTCCCGAACCAGATCCCCTCCGGCCCGTGGCTGCGCCTAGAAATTCTGTCCATAAAAGTAATGAACAGAACCGGTGACAAAGGGCAGCCCTGCCGGAGTCCAACATGCACTGGGAACAGGTCTGACTTACTGCTGGCAATGCGAACCAAGCTCCTGCTCCGGTCGTACAGGGACCGTACGGCCCTTAACAGAGGGCCCCCGACCCCGTACTCCCGGAGCACCCCCCACAGAATGCCACGAGGGACACGGTCGAATGCCTTCTCCAAGTCCACAAAACACTTGTGGACTGGTTGGGCAAACTCCCATGAACCCTCGAGCACCCTGCGGAGGGTATAGAGCTGGTCCAGTGTTCCACGGCCAGGAAGAAAACCGCATTGTTCCTCCTGGATCCGAGGTTCGACTATCGGCCGAATTCTCCTCTCCAGTACCCTGGAATAGACTTTCCCGGGGAGGCTGAGGAGTGTGATCCCCCGATAGTTGGAACACACCCACACAGCTGAAACAGCCTGGGAAAATGTTTTTTTTAACTTTATATCTTTATTTAATAAAATATCAGGTTAATTAAACAACATAAGACAGTGCAATCAGCTCAGACTATTGCCTGAGGGTTAAAACTCTGAGAAATAAATCCCAGGCTTAAAAAACACAAATCCACTGTAAGAAAAATACAAATAAATTAAATCCATTTAAACAAACACTTACTCAGTATTAAGAATATTGACAATTTTTTAACGATAAAAAATGGCAGAGCAAAGAAAGACTGTGTTAAAGTTATACTATACAGAGAGAGATTAATTTGTACAAATTGGTATTATGAGCCCCTGATTAAACCTTTGTGATAAATCCTTGGTAATATGATAAGTTTGATATCTACAAGTGTCTTGATGCAAAAATGACCAGGAAAGTCCTTAATAAACTATTTTAATGCCTCTGTGGACACCTGCGTAAACCCTGTGAAGTAAACATCACAGATTCTCAGATTTTGTTCATACTCTTTTGGTGACTGTGCTGTACAGAGCGGATAAATCCTCAACAGAGTCTTCTTGACATCTTAATCTGTGAATAGAGAAAAACAAACATTAGGAATGAATTACAAACTCATAAATGAACTCTAAAATATTCATGAAGACCAGATTTAAAATAGAGAGACGCGACAGCCATAAAGTGGTGGCTGTAACAACATTGACTGTTCTTCTCATGGACTCACTCTGGTGAAGCACTTGAACTCTTAAAGTTGACCATAGTGTACTCCACACCAGCCTCATCCTCTTCTTCCTCCTCCTCCTCTTCATGTCGTTGTCTGTTGGGATGAGCTAGGCCGACGTTGGAGTAGAGAGGATCTTCCTGGTTTTTAGAGTAGCTTACGGCGGCGTAGTAAAGGTCGTCCTGCTCCTCTGATGGATTTCTCTTTGCTGCAGCTGAATGGTTGTCGTACACTGGACTCACATTTGGCTGAAGAGTAAACATAGCATAAACAATTCAGTATTCAAGTACCTAGCTACAAAGACAATGTTAAGTAAGGGCCCATAATTTATTGATACCTTGATTGAGGTCATGTCTGTTTTTTGAAATTGTAATGACTACTGATCACCAGTAGGGGGCAATAAAGTTCATGGATATGACCCAGCAGTGAAAGGGCCAAAGCCAGACAGTCATCACCCTCAGAGTTTTTACAATTAATGACAGGTGATGACTGTGTAAAGGAAAACAAGGGTGCTTCACGTACATATGCACAGAGGATTATCAAATGAAAATGAACAGGATGGAAGAAGAGAGGGTGATGGGGACAGATGACAGGTGTTTGTTTACAACTTAGCTGCTGCGTTTTGTTTGGCTTATGAGAGAAATAAAGCAATATCAATATTAGATTTTGGGTTGAGTGGACTCGCCTGTGCGCTGTTGTCTGGTCCCTCAGCTTTTCGTTTCGTAGACCTCTTTTGTCTGGATAGGGGGACGAATAAACAAGCAAATGAATCATTAAATGAAAACAACTGACTAGATTGAAGAATCCTGCTGCATGTTAATCTGTGAACTTGAAATGCTCACCTGATCAAGAAGACCGCAAAGAGGCATATGATAACCAGTAAAATGGCAGTGATCAATCCAGCAGCTACTGATTTCAGTGAACCTGGGAAAGACTGACAATTAATTATGGGATCACAGCTTTTTGAGTTGATTAGCAACTGATAAACATGAATACCACAAAACAAAACCATACATCTTTAGACAGAAGCATTCCAAATAATTACTCATGTGAACTTCAGTTTTGCTTGTGGTTTTTGCCAAAAGTCACAAACACTCTTGGGCCAATGTCTTGGTGGTCCATAATGTTGGACTGTGAGCAATTTCGCACAGCGGGCTAAAAATCAATGATTGACTTGGTAGCCAAATTATTACATCTTTAACTATGTATCCTGAACTCATGAGGTCAGCTGAAGCCACCCTGGTGTTGAGGGAGATCACTTAATACGAGAAGCTGCTGGACAGATGTTGGGAAAACCAAATGTGTAGTGAGGGTAGACAGGGTAAATCTTGGTGAGAAGGTCACTGTGTTGGTTCAGGCTGCAACAACTGCAAAGATCCTGATTGTGGACACGTGCATTAAAGGATGTCAGAGAGCTGAAAATACACCTGAATCAGCAGACACGTACCAGTATCAGGCGGCCAGTAGTATGGCTGCCAGTGTGTGAATGCACGATTGTGGAAAGAGTTTGGGAATGTATCCAGGAGAAGGATTCAAAGAGATTCTGGCAAAGCATCAGAGGAATTGAATGGAGGCAGGCCCTTTCCAGGGCTGCTGTCAGAAGTGAAGGGGAAGTGTCACATTGACTGGGTAAGTGGAAAGCTCTGAGGAACCAAAACAAAACACCATGTGCAGACAAAGCAGAATTGGAAGACTTGTGGGAAGCCATTATTCTGGTATAGGTCAGTGAGGAAGTCGTGGTTAAGTCTTAGTGGGTAGGACTACCTTAAATATTGTTGGGCTGTGTTGGTTGAGAAGCCACTTCAGCTTGCCTGTGGTCTCGCAGATGAGGGTTGTTCCGATTTTGAACAAATACGTGTGCATTCAAACTTAAAGCCTTTGCAAGTTGCTTGAAAAACAATTCTTCCAGCACATCTTTGATTCAGGAGAAGCAGTACGAAGCTGGATCGGTATGAATTTTGTACCAAGAGAGGAATTTTCAGGAGTTTTCCATTTATCCATTTTGTGAAACTGGAGAAGATCTTGTACCTTAGGTTGGTTTTTGGGTGGCACTGTGGTTATATGGGATGATAGGGCTGCTTCTGCAAGTCATGCCTTGTCAGGGAATCAATTTGCAATTTTCATGAATGGAATCCGTGGCCCGTGAGTGGGATGGACATCTGAAGGTATGAAAAGGAACACTGTAGATAAACTAAACACAAAACAGCTTTGTCTCAGGTTTTTCTGCACAGGCACGAGTTGAGTCTCACAACACAAGCTCGTTTGGGGGAGAAAGGGGGGTCGTCATGGGTCGGATGCAGTCGTAAGGTGTCAAGTTTGGATCTACTCTGGACAAGATCAATGCCGGGCTTGGCTTGGCTCAACTCAGCATGGTAAACTGGTGATGGAAATGCAAACCGGCGCGCCTCGGTTTGACTGAGCACGGCCAGAACTGCTGGTGGAAAAGCCGCAATAGTTCTTTATTTGTTTGTGGTGTCCAAGGTGCATTAAGAGCATGTAACAGCTGGGTTAAATGTCAGCACATCAAAGCCTGAAGCCATGAGACTCCACTGCAATAAAGTGGAATGGGTCGTTTGAATGAATAACTATTATCATGACAACCATACCCAACAGGAAAAGTGTTTCTGGGCAAACATACTGTATTTGATTTCCAAATGTGTCTACGTTGAAAACCTATTTCATCTAGACTCTAAGCTCTCAGCTCAGAGATTGCAGAAATAGTAGAAATAGCAGAAATAGCAGACTTATACTGATACTGTCCGGTTAAACTGGATGGTTAAAATAATCTGGAAGTAATTGGGTGTGTTGCTATCTTAATAAGCATGACTTACGTGACACAACAATCAGCTGTAAGGTGGAGTTATGACGTCCTCTTCTGTTCTGGACTTCACAGTAATAATTCCCACTGTTTTCAGCTCTGAAGTCAGTGATGGTGAAGATCTGTCCTGATGCTTTTGGTGAGTCTTCATTCTCCTTGTACCAGGTGTAATTAGCTGCTGGATTAGCATCACTGCTACAGGTCAGATTCACTGAACTGCCCTCCACTATCTCAGCAGAGGGACTCACTGACACAGAGGGAAGTCTTGGAGCATCTGGAAGAAAAATTTACATGCATTTTTTTTTAATATTAGAAAGATTAAAAGATGTTTTCACTGACAATCAACTGTTTCTTTGAGTTTTTTTTTAAATTGAAACTTTTAACATTTATTGAGACCCTCAACTTCGGGGGAAACTGGACTGAAACGCTGCTTTCCTCCTGGGAAAAAATGTTAACTTTCTCAGCAACAAGTGGACACAAACTTACAATAACACGTTAAAAGTGTTCTGATTTTACCCCCAAGATTTGTGAGCAGAACACTATGTGACTGAATCACATTAACAGAGTAACTGGTCACCAAGGATCACCAGGATTTATCCTTCTGCTGCAGCTCAGAAACAAAGAATCACTCTCTGATTTGAAGAATTTTTACAAAACAGAACACTGGATTTTGCCCTCTACTTCTTACAGTCTTGTTGTTCTGCAACGGTATCACTTTACAGCCTGCATGGACATTGTTGGGCAGCTGGATTTGCTATGGGATCTCACTAATCAATCTCACCAGGCTTCAAGCTCTTCCTTTGGCCAAACAGCCTCCTATTGAGGAAATATTGGCACCTAAGGAAGTGGTTTAGGTGTAACAACCAACGGGAGAAGCGAGTGGTTGTTTGAGAACAATAGCATCAATTCTATCAGAGCTGGAGAGTATGTTTCATTAAAAAAAGAGCATAGAATGGCACTGAAAGCTTTTTTTGATGAAAAATCTATGATCACTCTTCTCTCTACTGGCTTCAGTAAGTGTTATTTTACAAACTGGCTTTGCTGATGGTAAGTGACTTGCAAATTAAGCATGGACAAGTGTGTTAAAGTAGTTCTGATTAAAAAGGTGTCCTTTTAACCCTTTGTGACATGTTTCTTAATTACACTGAATGCAGAATTGACTGGCAATGCTTTCTACTCACACTTGACTTTCATGTTTACAGGTGTAGAATTGAGCCAGCCATATATATTCTTTGACTTGCAGTGGTAGATCCCATTGTCCTTTAAGCTCAAAGAGTTGGAAATATAAGTGCCTTCTGGTCCCTGAATCAGTGGTAAGTTCTCCTTGTACCAGGTGTAATTAACTGCTGGGTTAGCATCACTGCTACAGGTCAGAGTCACTGAACTGCCCTCCACTATCTCAATAATTTGGATTAATTATTTTCAGGCAGGCCATTGTTGCCTTTACAAAGCCAGCAAGCATGCTACGGTAACTACTAACAGACCTGAGAAGTACTGGCTGCACTGTGCCAGGATTATAGTACCTAAATTTTTAAAAGTTGTGCCCAGAGTTTGTGCTTGATTTTAGATTTGTGCCCATTTTCAGGCAAAGAAGGGCCGCAAGAAATGTTGTCTGACTAGTACTAATAATCATTTTCTAATATTTTGTACTCACACTGGACGTCTATAAAAAGAGATGAGTTGATCACTCCATGCTGATTCTCAGACTTGCAGGAGTAGTTCCCTCTGTCCTCAGAGCTGATGGAGGAGAAATGATAGACACCTTCTGGTCCTTGAATCAGTTTTTGTTTCTCCTTGTACCAGGTGTAATTAGCTGCTGGGTTAGCATCACTGCTACAGGTCAGAGTCACTGAACTGCCCTCCACTATCTCAGCAGAGGGTCTCACTGACACAGAGGGAAGCTTTGGAGCATCTGGAGGAGATGTGATGAAAGATTATTCTAAGTTAAATGTGTTACTACAGTAGCACATATTTGAATCATACACTGTGAACAGCTGTGTGTAGCACTGTTTCAATCTGGTTGGACAACTGCATGAAAGTTATAAAGTCTCCTGAAGCTGCTTAGTAAATGACAGCTGATAATGTGGACAACTAGAACATTACACTGGATATATTAATAAGTTTGTTATCTTACAAAAAACACTCACATGTCACATCAATGTAGATGTATTCAGACGTCGTCCTCCCCAGCTCGTTCTCAGCTGTACAGTAATACTCTCCAGAGTCAGAGGACTGGATGGAGCTGAAGACAAGCTGTGGTTCTTTACTGAGAGGATGAAGGTCTGGATCTCCATTCTTCTTGTACCAGGTGTATTTAGCTGCTGGGTTAGCATCACTGCTACAGGTCAGAGTCACTGAACTGCCCTCCACTATCTCAGCAGAGGGACTCACTGACACAGAGGGAAGCTTTGGAGCATCTGGAGAAGATATGAACATGTATTATTAAAAGATATCACAGAAAAATTGCTATTTTGAATGAAATGTCAAATATTTCTTTTTGATTGTCTCAATTATCACAGCAGCTGTTCATGCTGTTGACTATAATGGGAACTGACAGTCAATAACAAGCTGTTGGACATTTTTAATTTTCAAAACCTTTACACATTGTTATCCATACTGTACATGCTGGTTGTGTTCAGGTCCTGTTTGCAGAGTCCTGACAGTGTGAATGTTGCTTCTCCTCTAGTTGTAGCAGTTTAACTTTATTCAGTTACATATAATTCTGCTGAATCTACAACTTTTAGAAGCCAGTGTGTCTGCATGTCTTCTCCTGATACAGTGGATCAAACTCACAGACTAGAGGAGAGCCGTAGTTCTCATGTCCTTTCAAAGCACAAGAGATGATGTCTCCAGGATAAACCCGGCCTTTAAAAGAAGATGTCTCCTCCCCTGTGACTTCCCGTCTGTTCTTGAACCAGACGTAGGAAAGACGACCAGCTGGACTGCAGCTGCTGTGACACTTCAGCTCTGCCTCAGTATCAGACTGGTGGACTGTTATTCTGGTCACCTGCACCTGCAGAGCTGGATATGAGAACAAGAAACAATATTATTATCACTGGTTCTAACAGAAATCACTGATAGATGTACACACACGACAACACAACAGTTACTATTCCTAGAACTAGCAGTGAACATTAGTGCCAACACAACAGTAATTATTACACAAACTCATGATGATCCATCATTTTCAACATGTTCACTGTTTCTAAATGTTCTGTGTTGATGTTTTACATCAGTGTGTGTTCATCAGTACCTGTGACAATCAGAGTTGTAGCAGGTAAACTACTGTTCCACTCAAACCATTGTGTTTTGAATTTGAAGTGATACTGAGCTGAATCACTCTCTGTCAGGTCAGTGATTCTCAGAGTGGAGCGTCCTCTCTCTGATTCATAGACCTGAACACGACCTGCAAACTGGGAGTCTTCACTAAGGTCCTCAGGCTGTGAAGGACTCTGCCACTGATGAGAACGTTCAGGACTGAACCACAATTTAGACGCGATAGTTTGATAACTGCTGTAAGTGCAAGAAATGTCCACTGATGAGCCTTTGAAGGCACAGATGCTTCTGTCAGTGTAAATCACTCTGTTGCAGGTTTGACCATCAACACCTGAAAGATAAAAACAAAGTTCTCATCATTTCTAAACCAGAGTTGATGAAGAGTCACAATGAAGGTCTCCATGTTAAAATACATATAGTTATCAGACTCCATCAGATGCTGTTATGTTAGTGTAGTAAACTCACACACTGGAGGAGAGAGGAAATCCTCATGTCCTTCAACAGCACAGGAAAAACTGTCCGCATAATTATAATATACTGAATAAGTAGAAGATGTTTGTGACTGAATTTTCTGTCCATTCTTGTACCAGATGTAGGAAGAACGATCAGGTAGACGACAACTGCTGTGACACTTCAGCTCTGCCTCAGTATCAGACTGGTGGACTGTTATTCTGGTCACCTGCACCTGCAGAGCTGGATATGAGTACAAGAAACAATATTATTATCACTGGTTCTAACAGAAATCACTGATAGATGTACACACATGACAACACAACAGTTACTATTTCTAGAACTAGCAGTGAACATTAGTGCCAACACAACAGTAATTATTACACAAACTCATGATGATCCATCATTTTCAACATCTTCACTGTTTCTAAATGTACTATGTTGATGTTTTACATCAGTGTGTGTTCATCAGTACCTGTGACAGTCAGAGTTGTACCAGGTAAACTACTCCTCCATTCAAAGCTTCCTGTTGTGTATTTGAAGTGATACTGAGCTGAATCACTCTCTGTCAGGTCAGTGATTCTCAGAGTGGAGCGTCCTCTCTCTGATTCAAGGACCTGAACACGACCTGCAAACTGGGAGTCTACACTAAGGTCCTCAGGCTGTGAAGGACTCTGCCACTGATGAGAACGTTCAGAGCTGAACCAGAATTTAGACGTGATAGTTTCATAACTGCTGTAAGTGCAAGAAATGTCCACTGATGAGCCTTTGAAGGCACAGATGCTTCTGTCAGTGTAAATCACTCTGTTGCAGGTTTGACCATCAACACCTGAAAGATAAAACAAAGTTTGGGTCATTTTAAACCAGAGTTGATGAAGAGTCACAATGAAGGTCTCCATATTAAAATACATGTAGTTATCAGACTCCATCAGATGGTGTTATGTTAGTGTAGTAAACTCACACACTGGAGGAGAGGGGAAATCCTCATGTCCTTCAACAGCACAGGAATAACTGTCTGCAGCATTATAGTAGACTGAATAAGTAGAAGATGTTTGTGACTGAATTTTCTGTCCATTTTTATACCAGATGTAAGAAGAACGATCAGGTAGACGACAACTGCTGTGACACTTCAGCTCTCTCCTGCTAGAATATGAGTATGTGCTCAACTTCACCTGGAGATCTGGATGTGAAGAAGGAACAAGAATGTTATTTTAGACAAACTGCCAACAAACACACAAAACACATTTATATTATTGTTCTTCAGATGTTGAACATTTAGAAATAATTAAAACATGATTGAAAATGTTACCTGTGACCCTCAAAGTGACTCCAGGTGAACCAGTATAACTCCCATCTGGTTGGTTTGTTATGAACCTGAACTTGTACTCAGCTGAGTCGCTCTCTCTCAGGTCTGTGATTCTCAGAGTGCAGCTCTTCTCAGAACAACTGTACTCAACACGATCTCGATAATCTGAGTCTGTTCTCAGATCCACATGTTGATATCTTCCCTCTTTGGTAAACCAGAATGTTTCCTCAACTTTAGTTTTACGGTACTTGTTCCAGGATGGGTATCTGTAGGTGCATCTTATTTCCACTGTTGATCCTTTAAAGGCACAGATCTTAGTAGAGCTGTAAGTCACTCCATAGTCATCCGAGCCCTGTATCACTGTAACACAGAGAACAACAGAAACTACAATCAGACTCAAAACAACATCAGGAGACAGATTTTCATTGTAGTGAAGGACCTTCAGTCTGTGTCTAATACATTCTAATGTTTTGAAAATCAGTATACTTTAAATCAAATTGTGAGTTGTGTACAACATAATAATAATTGCAGAGTGTCTTGTGGGGAGGAGCCGCTGCTCAGCTGCTAACAGCCGGCTGGATTCGAGGCCAAACCAGACCTGAGGGATAAACAGTCACGTCGGATTCTACTCTGATCCAGAGCCACTCACCGACGGGAGGAGAGCTCAGTAATTATTTTTTAAACGTTTTTGAACCGAACTGCAACAGTGAGTGGCAGAGGTGGTGTACAGAACATTGAACAACTACCTCTGTAAATCTGACATAACGCAAAGACAAATACTCACAAACAAGATAATGTTTTAAAGTTATATACACATTAAATGTATTATTGTTAGCTGACTTCCTTTACTCTGAAATAGCAACTGCTATTTCAGAATTTGTCTGGCAACATTGTTGGAAATATTTTTGATAATTTAAGTATAGAACTCATCAAAATATTCAACAAAGACTGAGGTGTGCTCAGGCATTTAAATGTGCAATATGTAAGAATTTTAGTGTAAAACATCACAGATTAACTAAAATGATATAAATAACAATTTTGGCGTTTTGTCAAAGATGTCAGTGTACTATGTTGAAGATAAAGCTACTAAAGCTAGCATGCTAACCAGCTAGCATCCATCTCCTATCAATTCAAAGCTCCTGTGCAAGCAGTGTAAACACAAACACTCCCCATATAATCTAGCCAGCCCCACAGCTAACTGAGCTAGCAAGCTAACAGCAGCTACAGTCATGGATGTATTAAGAAAAAGGAGCAGTTAGCAGCCGTTACCAGTTATTCTGGTGATATGCTACCCCTATTTGCTGGTAGTATAAATTTCAGGTTACAAATTCGTACATATCGCACCTTTGATTCAGAATTCCTACATATCATATCTTTAATCTGAGGCAGGACATCATACAGAGGGTGCAGGAAGGAAACAGCAGGTACTGAAACTGTACATAAGCTGAAGGTTTAATTTTAGACTTTTTGTTTGCTTGGTTGCTTAACTTTCTGTGGTCAGGCTGCAGCAGAGTGTGAAGGGAAACTGTAGAGAAAGCAGAACACAGAGGCGTGGGGGTCGACTGTGACATGTAGATAACACAAACAGACCTAAACTACTGCAGACAAATATATAGTTGTATATGAGGTAAAGTTACCAGCATCCGATCATTGATTAAACATCTGACTTGTGACATATTCAAAGATATCTGGTCTACAGTTTACTGTAACACTCCCCTGAGACAAAATACTCTTTTTGGAGTCCACTGCCAATGTCAGTATACAAATTATTAACAGTATTACTCAAACTGTTCGCTGACAGGTTGTTGGTGTTGTGACTGTGTGTTAACTGGCTGAAAAGAGAGAGAAAAGAGTTCAGTTCAGACCGAATATCACGCAGTTGTCAGCTAAAAATCAACGTCTGAATGCTAGGTGGAGTCTGATTATAAATATTAAGTAGTTCAACAGTAAGTCTCTTATCTCAATGTAAAACTGACTCATGTTATATCATTTGTATTTTCTGCAGTAATTATGCCATTGTTAAGCCACTGGCCTCTACATTTACTCGTCAAAGTTTTGTTCGGAGGACTTTGAACGATGTAGGACGTTTCACGGAGGGATGAATTCTATAGAACAAGTTGTTTCTTCCATTGTTAATGTACATACAGTCATTTATCCATCCACATGCTTAATGTCTTCAATGGTGCAGTTTATAAAGCTCATGATGTTAAGGTGTAAGTGTACTGAGAGGCTGCCGGTGTAAAAAGAACCAAGTGTCCTGTGGTACAGGGTTTTCAGCTCATCAAATCAAACATCAAATCTTTTATTAATAAAAAAACCTTTTATAAATTTCTTGGGTGTATGACCTGTCTTACAGTATAAATGTAGACGTACATTACCTTGTACAGAGAGGAGGAAGACAACAAATCCACTTGCTGCTGCTGTTAAACTCATAGCTTCTCCTCCTGTCGATCACGTTCATGAGAAATACAGTAAATCTTACAAAACAGTCCTGAATAAAAAAGGGAGGATGTGGTCTAAAGACAGTGCGTCTTGTCAAAGTGTTAAAAGCCAGCCTGGCTTCCTTCCCCTTTACGTCATTAATATGCATGAACGGACGGATGCCAGTAAGTCCCCAAGCTGAAATGAAGAAATGATTCTGACAGTTTTGTTTTGCAAATCAGGCATTGTTGACTTCTTAAAATACAGTTCATGGAAATTACAGAGAAGCTCACTTTTTGGCCTGGTCTTCTGTCACTTTGAGAAGACGATTTCAGGAAACAACCCAATTCTTGTAATAACTGGACCAGTAATAAAGGACTGTGGTCTGGGCAGGATTGAAAGCGAAAATCTAATAAACAGTTTTGTTTTCAGTGTTTGAAATCTTGTTTAGAAAGCCAAGTTGTTAAATTGTTCACCACTGCTGTTGTCTGACAGCTGACGACATTATTTTACCTCTGTGAGTTAGAACTGATTGTGTTTAATGGAGATGTTTGATTCAGTGTTGAGTTCAGATGTTAAAGTGTGATCAGGGTCTCCCACGTCACAGCTTCCTGTTTGGGGCTCTGAACAAGATGTGGGTGTATATCAAAGGAACCATAGAGGTAGAGCTGGTGGCATATGATGGCGATGGCACAGTACACTTTGAGCTTTAAGCTAACATTAGCAAGCTAACATGCTCGCTGTCACACTGTGACTATGACCGCTAACAAAAGCTTTTTATAGGTGCTAGCACATCAATTTATTTACAGACTTTATTATAAAGTTTGCCAATTGAAAAACATATATCATAACCAGAGTATACAACATGTGGCACAAAGCCTAAATACATTCTTGAACTCTTCTTCCTCACCTGTGCTCTGTGGTTTTGTCTCTGTACAAGCTCAAATTGTCCACCGGACAATCTGTATTTTTTTATATGAGAATGGATGAAAAATAGAATCAAACTCATTGATATTTCTATCAAACAAATGGCTGAAGTGTGAGTTTAGTGAACATAGATAAAGTGGTACAAAGCAGCTCGTCTAATCCATAGTAAGAGGATGAGGATGAATGCGAGGACAAGCAGGACGCACGTGACCGCCTGTGAGCGGTTTTCTCTGATGCCTGATCTCGGTGCAGCTGTGACAACGATCACATGACAAGTCAGAAAATTGAGTCCGGAAGTTACAGGATGTTTAGGTCCATTAGACTGTGTCTGCCCTCTGTAGTGACTGATTTAGTATTTAGGTATAGTATGTGTTGCATAGTCCCAAACATATTTGATGATCAAATCTAATGGAGCCAAAGAAAATCCCTCACTGCCCTGACAGTATGGCTTAAAACAAAAATGAAAACCAAGACCTCTTTTTACCACATCTAGCTCTACATGCTATTTCGTAAGCATGACATTACTCTCTACTCTGGGTTGCTTGTCTTCCTGTGGTCAGGCTGCTGCAGACACTCTGCAGCAGCCTGACCACAGTAGAGAAATGCAGAAGTCTGAAGTGTGAGCAACTTTTCTCATGAGTAACAAAACACTGACAAATTTATCCTGAAGCAAGAAATACTCACAAATACTGAGGGAAATATCTGTCTAGCAGCTAAATACTAACTCTGTTGATTGGCACTGGGCAGGTAGTGCACAAAAGACAGTGTGAAAGACACTAAAACTCTCTGTTAAGCTGAGAGGAACTGCAGCCTGGTAATATGTTTCATACAAGCATCGATTTTCAAGTTACATACTCACTTTAAACCCAGTTTTCATGTCCTGTAAAGACTTCAATATAGAGAGACAAGTGAATGATGACATCACACTGCATGATGTCACACATCAAGTCTTTACTTTAAAACTCATACTAACAGTCTTACAGTATCAATGTAGACGTACAGTACCTTGTACAGAGAGAAAGACGACAACAAATCCACTCGCTGCTGCTGTTAAACTCATAGCTTCTCCTCACGTCTGTTAAATTAGCAGGTTGATCACATACATGAGAAGTTCTGAATGTCAGGTCACCCCTGGTTCCAGAGCGGAGCTGATGTGTTTCACTTCTGCTGCTCGATGCTGGAGCACGGAGCAACAAGTCAGCCGCATTCAGCACAGAGCAGACCGGAAGTCACACAACAACAACAACAACAACAGCAACAACATCCAGTTACCTTCCAAAATAAAACCATCCATATCTATGACAGCACACACAAAAAAGAGACAAATCCAAGCACTTCCTCTGATCCTTCGGTTGGGAACACGTCTTGTTGCGTTTACTACACATACCTATAACTGGGTTTGCACATGATTATGTAATTATCGCGGGAACTCACACATGCATCCAACTCTGGTCAGTACAGTGTGTTAAACACACATTAAGGTGTTCCAGTTTAAATTATGAGCATGCATGAAGATGAATGCCTTTAAACCCTCAGGATGGAAATGAAGATAAGACTCTTCATTCTGTTGCAAACAATGCAATCAAAAATGTGGACGTATCAGCAAACTGGACACTAAATGTGATATTGTTCCAAAGGTGAGGCAGCAGAACAGCAAAGCTTCAGTCAGCCCTTGATTTTAATCTGAGCTTTTTTAAATTAAAAAGCCTAAACCAGACATTCATCAGAGTGTGTGAGCTAATGTTTAGACAATAAACAGGATGTTACGTGTAGCAACAATAGTGAGAACCCAAACAGAAGACACTCTGGAGGCAGGCAGGTAAAGAACACGAGGGAAGCTTTAATGACAAGCTGTGACGACTGGAGGCCACAGTGGCAGAGTCAGATGCCCTTGGGAATCTGGAGACCAGGACCAAAAGTTTGGTGTTTGGACAGCAGCACAAGAGCCAAGCAGCTGGACACCAGAGCAGGAGGTCAGCAACAGGGCACTGGGACTGGGGGCCAGAAACTGGGCACCAGGACTATGGCATGAGGCAAGTCTGACTGGGTGTCAGAGGAGGCTGCTGACTGATGATCTGTGGTGTCTAGTTGTGGGTCAGCAGGAGTGGAAGACTCAGGGTCTGGAAAAGGTGTTGGCTGGGCAACCAACGGAGAACCAGGGGCCAGAGGGTCATTGGCTGACCTAGGAACAAGAGCAGTGTCTGCAGCAGAGATTGGGGACTGCTGGGCAGCAGACCCTCCATGGTGCAGAACAGTTGAACCTCCACAGCACTGGCTAGCAGGCTGGTGGCTAGCTGAGACAGGAGCTGGTGCATGTGAGAGTCTAGCAGGCCTGCAAAAGTGGAGCTTCAAAAACAAAGCTGAGGTCTAAATACAAAAACAGAAAACACAAAGGGAAAATTCAGAAGGCAACAGAAACAGAATGGGCAAATCCAAGCGGAAGAAAAAAAAATACATAAACTAAATGAAGTACAAGCCAAAGAAGTGCTGGGAACACAGGCAGGATTTAAAGCTGAAATCCAAAACTTTCTGCACAGTGTCGCCCTCTGCAGCACAGAGAGGGAACTGACATGATGTTCAAACTACAGAGTTGTTGTTGGAAGCTGGATGTTTATTTCAATCAGCCACTGCAATATTTTGAACATGTTACAGCTACAGAGTGATAGAGCTGGGCTCATGTTACATTTCAATGTGTTTAATAAATCAAATCAAAATCAAATCAATTTTATTTATATAGCCCAAAATCACAATCACATTGCCTCAGTGGGCTTTATTTACAGTGAACAATATCCTCTGTCCTTAGACCCTCGATTCGAGTGAGGAAAAACTTCACATGTTGATGGAAAAAAAACCTTTTAACAGGGTAAAAAAAACAATGGAAGAAACCTCAGGAAGAGCCACAGAGGAGGGATCCCTCTTCCAGGACGGACAGACATGCAATAGATGTTGTGTGTACAGAAAAGAGCAACAATTCACAGTTTACAGGTACATCGACAGAAGATCTGATACAAGTTATGCAATGTTAGTGGAACCAGGAGACGACCGAGCAGGATGAGGCATCACCAAGTGGTGCCCGAGCCAGACGACCTCCTGTCCACCATGTTGACCTGGAAGAGGGCAGGCCACACAAGATAATTAGTAATAGACAGAGAGAGGCATCAAGATTTACAGAAATAAAGATATGAGGAGATAGTGAAGCAGAGGAGAGCAATGATCCAGGAGAGCCCGGGGTGTGACGATCCAGATCAGTCAGTATTTCAAGGCAGCAGGAGCCTGGAAATGGTGGATGGTCCCAGGGGCCCGTGGTCCATCAGAAGGGAGCCTGAAAGAAAGAGGGGAGGAGGAGGAAGAGAAGTAGGAGAGAGAAGAGGAGGGGAGGAGAAAGCTATAGAGAGTGACACAGCTTGCAGCTTGTGGGAACAGAAAACAAAAACAAAGGTTAGAGAAATGCAATATTTATCAGAATAAACAGATTGTTTCTCGTCGGCAGCACAGTGTAACTCTAGTAGTATAGGAACTCATTGAGACTGACACCGACCCACTGAAGAAGCTTACAGTTGATATCAGGGCTAATTAAAGGCTAAATCGAAGAAGTGAGTTTTGAGTTTAGATTTAAAGGCGTCAACAGAGCCAGATTGTCTGATGTCAGCTGGGAGGTTATTCCAGAGGAAAGGAGCCCGATAGGAAAAAGCCCTGCAGCCAGCTGACTTCTTCTTAGTCCTGGGAACCATCAGGAGCCCTGAATTTTGAGAGCGTAATGCCCGAGTTGGAATATATGGTTTAATGAGATCTGACATGTACAACGGGGCAAGGCCGTGTACAGTTTTGTATGTCATCAGCAGCACCTTAAAGTCTGATCTTAGATGCACTGGGAGCCAGTGCAGAGATGCTAAGATTGGTGTAATATGATCAAATTTTCTTGTACGTGTTAAGACTCTGGCTGCAGCATTCTGAACCATTTATATTAAATGTACATGCTGTGAGATACTGTGCTTCCCGTTCCACATGTCTTTCTCTGCCAGGACAGGCGTGATGTGATAGGGCTTTTCTTATCTCTTAAAAGCAGTTTCCTACATTAAAAACAGCATTGTGTATCCTAACATATGTAATGTACCTGCACAGGTAAAAATAAAGCTGCATGCTACTCAGATCTTCTGCTACGTGCTGCAGTGACACTGTTCAAGGCTGAGATGTATGATCAGGACTCCAACTGATGAGTAGAGTCAACGAGATGAAAGTTGAACTTAAATTTCTCTCTGTTACAACATAATTCTGCAGTAAATGTGGCTATAAATGTCTAAAGGTGAATACACACTGGTGGTTTCTTTAAAGGTGAACGTAAAGGTGGACCCAAATGCATGAGACAGCGGGCAGGAAATGCAAAGGATGAGGATTAATTTGATTCAACAATACCAGGAGCAGGTAAACTCAGAGGAACATCAGGGAAAGCGAACAGTAGCAGGATCTCAGAAACACAGCAACTGACTCAGCAATGACTGAACAGAAGACTGGACTAAAATACAAACTGAACAAACGAGGGGATGAGGTGCAGGTGGAGTGAGGCGGAGGAAGTCAGTTGAACAGAAAAACACTATAAACAGGGAGACGGGATGATAGGTTGGATATGTCCCATTTCACCTAAATGAACCACGTTCCCCTCACTTGTGTCTTTTCCCTTCTTCTTAGTCCCTTCAACCAACGATTTGTGGAGAGATGTGAGGAAACCACAGGAGGAGAGAGGACCAATGTGTTTTGAGAGAAATTAGATGCACCTCTCCCACACTCCCACACAGGGTTTAAAAGCCTGCAACTCCGCTCAAATTAGAACTGAAGAAGCCTCTTGGATGAGAGGTGAACATCTTCAAGAAACTGAAATGCATCCAGTTGTCTATGACACAGCACCTAGAATGACCATGACCTGGACGATTGAGAATGTTCATGAACATTTGAACTACATTTAAACTACATTAAAACAGTAAACCCCAGTTAATCTAAAATGATCTTTTTCAAAGTCAATCTATGTCCCGACATGATCGAGTGCTTTTCATATCGGAGAGAAACAACACAATGATGTGATAAAGCTTCTGTTTAATCAGACCTGAATACATATTCAATGTCAAAAGGCTGAAAATGAGAGAGAAAGAAAGAACAAAAAATAATGTTTTGGTCATTCAGCCAACATACAGTCAGAGAGATGAGTTTTTCTTTGAGTCTTATTTGCTATTTTCCATGCAGGATGATGAAAATGTGACAAATGTAAACACAGTTTTCAAAGTAGATGAATACAAACAACAGTATAGACAGTTAATTATAGCGAGCTGTGCATTCAATGCAGTAAAAATACAAATTCAGGAAATGAGCCTGTGAATATATACAAAGGATATTTGATTTGTGATATAAACAGTTGTGATCATTAAAATAGTGAAATAAAAAAATCTGCTGTAACTACAGTCAGATGGAGTTATTATATACACCAAAGCTAAACTGATACCGTCTAACAAAACAGTCCTGTAATAAATTCTGCCTTCATGAAGGTGATAATGTTCCATTTATATTCAAACAGTTGTAGGAATGTGTTGTGGTCATTGTTGGGAACTGCATGTGTTACACTGAGAGGTGTTTCTAATGTTCAGTCTGCCCTCAGTAATATAAATGACGTATAAATGAAATGTTGTTGCCCAAATGCTGTGTTCTTAGTCAAACCATCAGTGAAGAAAAGATCCATCAATACAAACCACAGAACCATGATGTCCTCACACTTGGTGGTTTTTGATAACTCTGCTGTACAGTGCAGACGGATCCTCCACAGCTGCCTGATGGTTTGTTCTGTGGAGGAATTAAACAGAAATTGAAATAGTTTGTTGAAAAAAATGGTAAAATAATAAACAAGAAACTTCAAAAAATCATGAAAAACCAGACAGTTTAGAATACAACAGACACATGCAATAGCCACAAATGTTTGTTGAAAAACTTTCAAACTTAATGTGTTTTTCATTTAAACTCAAACAGCAGCAAGGATTCTCCTGTTTGAGGAGTTGCTCACCCTGAGGCACTGACGAAGTTTGGAGTTGCGTATACAACATTCTCCTCGTCCCTGTGAGGCCGAGCTGGGCTGACGCTTGAGTGAAGAGCGTCTGCCTGGGTCCGTATGAATCGTACGCTGCTATAGTGAAGTTCTTCTATCTGCTGGTCACAGAGACAAGAGTATTTTATTCTATTTACATTTTCCATGTATTCAAACTCTTGACAAAGAAAGCCTAACCCAATATAATGGAACTAGATACTCTTGTTCTTGCGTGCCAAAAAAACTCTAAAATATTCTCTCTTTCCAGAAATAATAAGGTGGTTACTCAAGATAATCCACAGATCTTGTCGTGAGCAGTTTTATGTAGGAACTGTTTTCTTTCTACTCAACTACACCCACCAATTTAACCACAGCAGCTACTTATGGATGACAAGCTTATGGTCATGATAGTGCTGTATGTAAACATTTATGTGTCTGGTGACAGCTTGAGTAGATGCATGCTTCCTTCTGTGCGGTGATAAAAAAATTGTTCCTATATGAAACTGTTCACAACAAGGTGAAGGTGAAGTGCCATCTAGTTCCATTATATTGGAGAGAAGGCCAACATCTCTACAGCTGATAACTCCAAAACTGAACAACAACACCAAAACAATCTGGATGGTTAAATAAAGCTACGGGAAGAGAACAAACATGTAGTTTTGTTTTTAGCATAAACTGGCACTTTTATGTAGCAAATAAAACGTTTGCTACTCCGTAGCATCAAATCACCATTCAACTAACTGAAAAGTGAAAAGTTTTCAGCCTAATTTGCTAAAACATAGACGTGTGTGATCTTGAAGCTTGCTTGAGTTATTGCACTGCCTACTGCTCACCAGCAGAGGTCACAACATTCATTCCAAATTCATTCATTACAACCATATACATGGAGTCCTGTATGGTCATGAAGTCGACGTGCACATATAAAAGTATGAGAGGGTGATAGAAGGAGAAGGAAGTGATTCATCAGGGAAAGAAAGTCAGTTAAAAAAGGACAAGGTAGCCTGTTTCTGTTTATACCTGTGGTCTGTTGTCTGGTCCCTGCTCAGCCTCAGACGGGTGTTGTGAAGACCTCACTCTACTGATGAGACGATAAAAGGTCCGCACAAAGAAACAAACAAAAAACTTAACTCATCACAGACGTTAGAGGAAAGGTTCATATATTTGCTGTGCAGCAGAGGGCCACAGGTCAGATTCAAACCCAGGACCACTGCAGCCTCTGTACATGAGGGGCTGGCTCTACCAACTGAGCTACTGGGTACCTCAAAACATGTTCTTCTTAAAACAAGCTTGATATCATAGGGACTAGAGGGACAATAACTCTGTCATTGTACATATGTAAGTCTTTCCTTTAAGATGCAAAGTAAATTCTATCACAGAGAAACTGAACTGCTCACCTGATGCAGAAAAAGACAGCGAGTAGTATGAAGACCAGAATAACAGCAGTGGTTGAGAGAGCAACTGGTAACTTCCATGTAACTGGAAAACAGTGACAGAGAACAAACACTGGAAGTTACAACAAATATTGGGTCCAAACGTGACTGTAAACTGGACAAAAACAATTAAACGTGTGAGAGAAGGGTTTTTTTGTCAAAGGTTTCACAAACAAAAAAATGATTATGTTGGGGAAATAATGACTCACTTGCCACAACAATCAGCTGTAAGGTGGAGTTATGACGTCCTCTGCTGTTCTGGGCTTCACAGTAATAATTCCCACTGTGTTCAGCTCTGATGTCAGTGATGGTGAAGATCTGTCCTGATGCTTTTGGTGAGTCTTCATTCTCCTTGTACCAGGTGTAATTAGCTGCTGGGTTAGCATCACTGCTACAGGTCAGGTTCACTGAACTGCCCTCCACTATCTCAGCAGAGGGACTTACTGACACAGAGGGAAGTCTTGGAGCATCTGGAGGAGAACATGTAGAGAGAGACAACTAATTAATATTAGTTAACATTTTATTTTAGTTCCATAGTCAGTCTAATGTTACTCACACTGGATGTCTATAAATAGAGATGAAGAGTTGATCTCTCCATACTGATTCTCAGACTTGCAGGAGTAGCTCCCTCTGTCCTCAGAGCTGATGGAGGAGAAATGATAGATGCCTTCTTGTCCCTGAATCACTTCTCCATTCTCCTTGTACCAGGTGTAATTAGCTGCTGGGTTAGCATCACTGCTACAGTTCAGGTTCACTGAACTGCCCTCCACTATCTCAGCAGAGGGACTCACTGACACAGAGGGACGCTTTGGAGCATCTGAGGAAGACAACGTTCAAACCTCAATGATGTCAATATCATCATGTTATGGATGAAACAGCACAACTACAATATGTATCAAATACATGTTCCACATGAGTTTAAACACAACAAATCTCATTACATTTGAGTCTTTCTTGCCCACAGCTGTGCATAAACTACAGGTTAGAAAGCTCTTTTTATAATACACAAATATTAAAGATGACAATGTTATCTTGTCATTGTCAATCATGAGAAGCAGGAAATAACAGTTTTGTATCAGCTGAATCTTATTGTGAGTCCCTACTTAATATCTCAACAATGATGGCAAACTGTCCAAATAATAACTATCCTAAAATGATGACAGCATCTCAAACAAATTACTTGGTTTTACAAATAATGACCCAACATAATGATTGATATTGACATATATGAGGAAACAATGCATGGTCCTCTGAACATTTCATAATGTGTTCATAGTCCCTCCTGGATACATCAGAGTAACTGTCTGCAATATAAATGTGAACACACGTCACTTAGATTGTGGTCATGGTAAACGTCATCATTATCATTCTAAACCGGCTCCAATGCTGATTATAGCATTTACATTTTGATAAAATTTGAACTTACACTTGACATCTATGAATAGAGAATAGTTATAGTTGAGAAGATAACCGTAGTAAAAAACACTTTTTACACTTTGACCGAGCGTCAGATTTAAACAGTTGTATAAATCTTCACTGATTCTTTGTTAGCTTAATAGCCTGATTACAGGATGTTGAATAAGAGCATATTTATGAAAGCACTTATTGATTTATGATTTTGTATTGAAGGGACACTGATCGAAGTCATTTTTTGTTTGAGTTATTTTGACTGTTTCTATATCAAAGTTCACTGACAGTGTTAAGAGGCTGATTAATAAAACTTGTTTGATCTGTTTCACTCACATTTCACATTTATAAATATGGAATTATATGATCTCCCGAGTCCATTCTGAGCGTAGCAGCGGTACTCTGCAGAGCCAGAGGGCTGGATGTACCTCAACACAAGCTGTGCTCCATTTCTGAGGAATGTTTGGTAGGAGCTTGCATATTTGTACCAGGTGTATTCAGCCGCTGGATTAGCATCGCTGTTACAGGTCAGAGTCACTGAGCTGCCCTCCATGATTTCTCTGGAGGGACTCGCCCACACTGAGGGACGCTCCGGAGAATCTGAAAGAGACGTTGTGATACGGCCCACATTAATTAAAATAAATATGTGTACTGTGAAACAGTCTGCATTTAAATGTTCAGTTATGCACTGGAATGGGCAAGTGGTAATGTAAAAATGCACATTAAGTGGTGTAATTAAAGGCTTCATGTCTTGAATAAACGGTTTCTAAATAATACAAAATAATAAAAATTATACTTTCTTTATTGGCGACTCAAACAACTCACACAATGAAGGCGAACGGTAATCCTCATATCTCTCCAAAGCACAGGAGATTCTGTCTCCAGGGTAAAAGTTCCCTCTGTGTCTCAAGGATCCTGTAATGATTTTAGTCCCATTCTTAAAAAAGGCATAGGAAGCCTCAGAGCACCGGCTGTGACACGTCACTTCTGCCAACACATTAGATGTTTCAGTTGTTATTGTGGCCACCGTCAGCTGGAGGTCTGGACATGAGAACAAAACAGCCGTGTCACTGGTCAACATTTAACAAATCACAATCACAAATTCCTCCCGCTGAAACTCTGAGGAACACGACCACCTGAACTGATGACTAACAGCTAAGTCACAGGATGAAATGTTGCCATTGTAGGTTTCTGCAAACCACAGATGCATAAAATGTACATTTCATATCACCTTTTGTACGATACTTTTAATTTTACATTCAGATCATTTGTGTTTGTGCTGAGTTACTCATCAGGAGGAGGAGGGATTGTTTCAACTGACAAAACTGGCTAATTTTAGCAATCGTCAGATCATTTTGCAGCCAAAACATGATCTTATTAACCCCATCCAAGTGGTTTTTGTGCCTACCTAATTAGGCCTTTTAATTTTTGAATAATTGAAATGTAAAGCTGCAACATGTGGTTTGAAGAAACGTACATTGAGTACATTTATTCTAGCAATGGGCTGCAAATAATATAAAAATAATTAAAAAGTGAAGGTGGAGCACCAAGACCATGATGACCTTCACTTGTAACAAGGTTGTTTTAGTGCACTGTGTCAGTTCTTGTACGTCTGTACCTGTTACAGTCAGAAATGTTCCAGGTAAAGAGCCCCTCCATTCAAATTTTGGCGTTTTGAATTTGAAGTGATACTGGCCTTCATCGCTCTCTCTCAGCTTACGGATTTGCAGATTGGAGCGTGTTCCGTTAGATTGCTTTTCTTCAAAGACCTGAACACGACCTGCATACTGCGAATCATCACGAAGGTCTTGAATTCGACCAGGCGACCATTGGTGGTTTCGGTCAGGACGGAACCAAAATCTTGACTTAAAGTCTTTCTCGTAAGCATTGTACAGACAATAAATGTTCACCGTTGAGCCTTTGGGAGCACAAGTGCTTCTGTTGCTGTACGTCACTCTGTTGCAAGAGTCACCATACACACCTGAAAGATGAAAACAGTCTTAATGGTACAACAGAGACTTGCAGTCATTGTACAGTCAGTTAGTGAGAGGTGGAAAAAGTTCTCATTTACATTATTTAACGTGCTGTTACCACACTAGTTGTGCACGTTCACACTTAACAGGAACTAGTTTATAACGTACAGACTAAAATGAACTGGTGCATGTTCATCTCTTCCATTTTCCTTTAGATAAGCTGCTCTATGGTATCCTGCTCTGTGCAGACTTACTGTTTTTTACCCCAAACGTTGTGCTAATGAGGCGTTGCGATCGAATCTCTCTCACCAGCTGAGCTTGTAATACAGATTTTAACTGCAGTATTTTTGGAGACTGTATATAAATTCATTATGGACTTGTAATGAATTTCCATAAACTTGATTTTCAGGACTTGATAACGGTACTTTAAAACCATGACCATAGATTTTAATAGAACCAAGATAGTAGGGAGCTGCTCAGTCTTGCTTCAGTGTATGCAGGGTTTTGCTGTTATGACTGAGGCTATAACTATAGATGGAACTAGTTTTAATGGGAGAGTGCCTCTGTTCCCACATTTCTAAGATTTTTTTTCAAAATTAGGCCCTATGTTCCCATGTTTACTTTTTCCCAAATTTACCCTAACCCCTAACCAATTGCTCATTCATTCATTTATTCATTCATTCATTCATTCATTCATTCATTCATTCATTTACTATAAAGTGTTTCCAAAAAATCTTGTGGGAGGACAGGGCTTAAATTGAATGGAAATGTAGAAACACAAGACCTTATTTTGAAAATATCCTAGAAATGTGGGAACATAGGGCTGACCCCGTTTTGTTGACTTCATACACAGTTTAGTCATTAATCAGTTCCCACCTCGGAGTCGGACTCACTCTTAATGACCACAAAATAAATCTTTAGGATTGTGATATGATTAAGGGACATTTTCTACCACGAAAATCTGTATTAATTTTATTTTATTTTATTTTTGGCTGCGAAATCTTAATCTGAAAATTAACTAATGCCTACACCTGTGAGGTAAATACAGTCAACAATGTTGCCGTCTGATATAAAGTGGAACAGAAGTATAAGGAAGACTGAAATGGGAGTAAACTTACACACTGAAGGAGACGGGTGATGCTCCTGTGTCATTATGGCGCAGGCACAGCTGTCTTTATCATAGAAGTAGGCTGAATAAGTAGAAGCTGTTTCTCCTGGAACGACATCTTCGTTCTTGTACCATACGAAGCTCGTGGATGGAGGCAGATGCTGATCGGCGACACATTTGAGCTTTGCCTGGGTGCAACGATACGTTAAGCACTCGGACGATGACTCCACCTTGACCCGGAGTCCTGAGTACAGACACACACGAAACACAGTCAATGAAGATAAATAATTAAGTAAATCTTAAATACAGTATTCCAAAATGTTACCTATGGGCCGGTTGACTTGTGATGCGCTGATAAATCTCCCACCTGTTGAACATGAACATGTTGTCAGTGGAGTCAACATATAATGCTCAGATTCTCTGACAGCTTCACTGGAATAGAGCTTTTCAAAATACACCCCCCAATTTCAACAATTGGGGCATGGCCGAATTGTTGAAAAATGCATGCTAAAGTGCCCTCTTGGGTGGCAAAAACATATGCTGAAGTGCCCTCTTGGGAGCCATCACACATGCTGAAGTGCCCCCTTGGCTGGTTAAAACATAATAAACTGCCCTCTTGGTTGGCAAAAACACACGCTAAAGTGCCCTCTTTCCGAGGTTGATAAATTAGCAGTCTGCTAACTTGATCTCTCGAGAGGGAGTCTAACACAGTTTCACGGTGTGTTAGACCATGCATTAAACTTACACCGGAATATCCCTTTAAGTGGCGAGAACCCGCCGTATGTGCCCTTTTTTTTCTTTTCGCCCCTGCCCTTCAAAAAGTCTGTGCACACCACTGTTTAGGAGCTTTCTACCTTTACTCTCCTCCATGTTACGTCGCATGATTTTAAATGAAAGTAGCGATTTTCTGAGTTTGTTTCCTCCCTGTTCACTCTCACTGCAGAGAAATGCAGAACAGGTGTCGACATTTACGCCCGGCTGCTGTGTGACATTTCTGTAACTCGCATGTCTGTGAGAAGTGATACTCCACCCAAACTCTATCTTTAACGTACGAAACACTTCTGTCCTGTAAACCTGGAGGATGGCCGTAAAAATGTGTAGTTTGCTCTTTCTGCTGTAATCAGCAAACGTTCTGTTAATAACAAAGGTGAAAAGTTTGTCTTAAAGAATCAAAATATCTACAAACTTATAACGTCTTTAACTAAAGAGACATCTGAATACACAGCTTCTGGAGCACATCTTCAAGTTCCTCTTTCAAACCAGACATTGATGTAGCACTTGCTGAGAGACGTCACAGTAAAAAATGTTTGATGAAATAATTAATTAAATACTTGTTCTGATTCAGTCTCCCTAATTTCACACAGATTCATTCATGAACTGTTAGTTTAGAGCTCAAAAGACAAACATGCTTTGCAGGTATGAATGAAGAAACTTTGTAGATGACCAACATCCAGTTGATTTTTAAACGAGTGAAATATGTAAAATATAAATATACAGTACCCAGTATGGAGAGAATGAAGATACATCCTCTGGCTGCTGCTGTGAAACCCATGGTCGACCTTCTTCACATAGATTTAAACACACCAGCTCGCTGTTTTGCAGAATGCGACAACATCCAGCAAAACTAAATATTTCAAATAGTTATTGACGATTAAAACTGAGACCAAACTGTTCAACAACTGTAAAGATGTTTAACTTACAGAGCGACTTCAGGCGGCAGGCTGCTTGTTCCTCCTCATCATTTCTCAGAAGACCAGCTTCTTCCGGATTTCCTTCCTCTAAATCAAGCGTATGATGACGAATGTTTTAAGCGTAAACGTGTGAAAAAACAGAGAGACACTCAAGACACTTCCACACCACGCAAACCTTTGAAAACTGCAAAAGTGAACATCTGATACTAGACCTGAGACGCAATGATGTAGGACGTGTTTCTCGGTCGCTCGAAAAATGAGCCTAGCAAGTCCGGGCGAAACAGGCCGCAACTTCAACCCTCGGAGCCCGAGCCACCTGAGAGGCCCTGTGCTAATGAAGAGATGCTATGCAGCATTAAGGGGCAAGATTCGAGTCAATAATATCAGAGCTGGTTAAAAAGGAGGTGGACCGCTCTCAAACCGCTGCAAGAAAAAGTCTCCCTGCAAAGTAGAACTATTAGTGACTTGGAGCGCTCAGCTAATGAGCACTCGGACCAACTAACTAGCATGCAGGTAAATATAGCCAAGCTATCTGCCTTGGTGGAGTCACTGGGCAAGAAATGTGAAGATTTGGAGGCATGCTTTAGATGGCATAATATTCGACTAGTGGGACTGCCAGAGGGATCCGAGGGTCCCTAACTACAGAGTTTACTGCCAAACTTTTAATGGACTTGTTGGGACTCAACGACAAACCCGGGCTCGACAGGACCCACCACACATTGCATGCTAAACGAAAAGCGGGAGAGCCACCGCGCCCAATGGTCATCAGGGTGACACAATTTCAAGTAAGGAATGCTATTCTGCGCCGCGCTGGACAGAGCTCTCCTCTGCTGCAACAGGAAGAGGGTGTATATTTTCCCGGACTTTACACCAACTGTGGCCAAGCGGAGGGCGGCTTTCGTCCAAGTTAAAAAGGAGCTCCACGCCTGTGCTAACGTTAAATTCGGCCTCCAGTACCTAGCTACTCTACACATCACCATGTCTAGCGGCCGGACCTACCTACCAGGCGCTGGAGTTCGTCAACAACAGACTCAAAAATCCGGTCCTGGAGAGTGACTAATTCTGGAATACATAAACACTCATTGGATCTGTTTGTATTTCTGTGGCAGCAGGCTGAATATCCAGCAGGTAACACCCATGTCATGCCGCTGTTGACTTGTCTACAGACTGAATACAGTATTGACTGTGTACTGACTGTAAGTTTCATTGCTCCAGTTAGAGCATATTGGTGCTATTTTGGTGATATTTTTTATTTCCCTCAGTCAGTCTCTATTTTGGAGGAGGTTTCTGGCTCTGTAGAATGTAGTGCCTTTGAACCTGTTCTGTTTTGGGGGTTTTTTATGGCACCTTTTTCTGTTTATTACTTTAAAAAAATATATATATATTTGGGACAGCCCATAGTACCGAGAGGCTGCCGGTGTAAAAAGACCAAGTACCAAGTGTCCTGTGGTACAGGGTTTTCAGCTCATCAAATCAAACAATAAATCTTTTTATTAATGAAAAAAAACGTTTTATAAATTTCTTGGGTGTATGACCTGTCGTACAGTATAAATGTAGACGTACATTACCTTGTACAGAGAGGAGGAAGACAACAAATCCACTCGCTGCTGCTGTAAGAATCATATCTTCTCCTCAGATCGATCACATTCATGAAAAATACAGTAAATCTTATAAAACAGTCCTGAATAAAAAAGGGAGGATGTGGTCTAAAGACAGTGTGTCTTGTCGAAATGTTAAAAGCCAGCCTGCTTTCCTTCCCCTTTACGTCATCAATATGCATGAATGGACGGATGCCAGTAAGTCCCCAAGCTGAAATGAAGAAATGATTCTGACAGTTTTGTTTTGCAAATCAGGCATTGACTTCTTAAAATATAGTTCATGGAAATTACAGAGAGGCTCACTTTTTGGCCTGGTCTTCTGTCACTTTGAGAAGACGATTTCAGGAAACGATCCAGTTCTTGTAATAACTGGACCAATAAATAAGCACTGTGGTCTGGGCAGGATTGAAAGCGAAAATCTAATAAACAGTTTTGTTTTCAGCGTTTGAAATCTTGTTTAGAAAGCCAAGTTGTAAATTGTTCACCACTGCTGTTGTCTGACAGCTGACGACAGTTTTTTTTTTTACCTCTGTAAGTTAGAACTGATTGTGTTTAATGGAGACATTTGATTCAGTGTTGAGTTCAGATGTTAAGGTGTGATCGGCTTCTCCCACGTCACAGCTTCCTGTTTGGGGCTCTGAACAAGATGTGGGTGTATATCAAAGGAACCACAGAGGTAGAGCTGGTGGCATATGACGGCGATGGCACAGTACACTTTGAGCTTAAAGCTAACATTAGCAAGCTAACATGCTCGCTGTCACACTGTGACTCTGAGCGCTAACAAAAGCTTTTTATAGGTGCTAGCACATCAATTTATTTACAGACTTTATTATGAAATTTGCCAACTGAAAAACATATATCATAAACATGTGGCACGAAGCTTAAATACATTCTTGAACTCTTCTTCCTCACCTGTGCTCTGTGGTTTTGTCTCTGTACAAGCTCAAATTGTCCACCGGACAATCTGTATTTTATGACATGAGAATGGATGAAAAAAAGAATCAAACTAATTGATATTTCTATCAAACAAATGGCTGAAGTGTAAGTATTAGTGAACATAGATAAGGTGGTACAAAGCAGCTCGTCTTATCTATAGTAAGAGGATGATTGTGAATACAAGGACGAGCAGGACGCACGTGACCACCCGTGAGCGGTTTTCTCTGACGCCTGATTTTGGTGCAGTCGTGACGATGATCACATGAAAAATCAGATAATTGAGTCCGGAAGTTAAAGGATGTTTAGGTCCATTAGACTGTGTCTGCCCTCTGTTGTGACTGATTTAGTATTTAGGTATAGTATGTGTTGCATAGTCCCAAACATATTTGACGTTCAAATCTAATGGAGCGAAAGAAAATCCCTCACTGCCCTGACAGTATGGCTTAAAACAAAAATGAAAACCAAGACCTCTTTTTACCACATCTAGCTCTACATGCTATTTCGTAAGCATGACATTACTCTCTACTCTGGGTTGCTTATCTTCCTGTGGTCAGGACCACAGTAGAGAAATGCAGAAGTCTGAAGTGTGAGCAACTTTTGTCACAAGTAACAAAACACTGAAAAATGTATCCTGAAGCAAGAAATACTCACAAATACTGAGTGAAATATCTGTCTAGCAGCTAAATACTCTACTTTGGTCTTCAGCGTGATACGAACTCTGTTGTTTGGCACTGGGCAGGTAGAACAGAAAAGATGCTAAAACTCTGTGTTGAGCTGAGAGGAACTGCAGCCTGGTAATAATTTTCTGTTGTTTCATACAAGCATCGATTTTCAAGTTACATACTCACTTTAAACCCAGTGTTCATGTCCTGTAAAGACTTCAATATAAAGAGAGACAAGTGGATGTTGACATCACACTGCATGATGTCACACATCAAGTCTTTACTTTAAAACTCATACTAACTGTTTTAGAGTATAAATATAGATGTGTGTACAGAGAGAAGGAGGACAACAAATCCACTCGCTGCTGCTGTTAAACTCATAGCTTCTCCTCACATCTTTTAAATTAGCAGGTCGATCACATACATGAGAAGTTTGGAATGTCAGGTCACCCCTGATCCAACAGATCTATGTCCAGTCCGGTTCCAGAGCAGAGCTGATGGGTTTCACTTCTGCTGCTCGATGCTGGAGCACGGAGCAACAAGTCAGCCGCATACAGCACAGAGCAGAACGGAAGTCACACAACAACAGCAAAAACATCCAGTTACCTTCCAAAATAAAACCATCCATATCTGTGACAGCACACACAAAAAAGGAGACAAATCCAACACATACCTATGACTGGGGTTGCACATGATTATGTAATTATCGCGGGAACTCACACATGCATCCAACTCTGGTCAGTACAGTGTGTTAAACACACATTAAGGAGTTCCAGTTTAAATTATGAGCATGCATGAAGATGAATGCCTTTAAACTCTTAGGATGGAAATGAAGATAAGACTCTTCATTCTGTTGCAAACAATGCAATCAAAAATGTGGACGTATCAGCAAACTGGACACTAAATGTGATATTGTTCCAAAGGTGAGATAGCAGAACAGCAAAGCTTCAGTCAGCCCTTGATTTTAATCTGAGCTTTGATTAAATTAAAGAGCCTAAACCAAACATTCATCAGAGACTGTGTGAGGAATAGTTAAGATAAAAACTGTGTGAAACTGTGTTGTGGTGTTAGATGTTTTCTTTTCAGTTAAGGTGAGTCAGCTTTATTTTATCAAACAGTTCCTTGTTGTTTCAGGGTGAGCATCAAAGTTTATTATATTCAGTTTCATCAATGGACAAATGATGAGAAAGTGACAAACACGTCAGAGAAAACAAACTGATTTACATTTTATTTGTGTCCATTGCTGATGAATAGAACCTTTATTCTGAAGACTAAACACAAAAAGAGTTTGTTTAAAGCTGAAATCCAAAACTTTCTGCACAGTGTCGCCCTCTGCAGCACAGAGAGGGAACTGACATGATGTTCAAACTACAGAGTTGTTGCTGGAAGCCGGATGTTTATTTCAATCAGCCACTGCAGTATTTTGAACATGTTACAGCTACAGAGTGATAGAGCTGGGCTCATGTTACATGTCAATGTGTTTAATATATAATGTACATGCTGTGAGATACTGTGCTTCCTGTTCCACATGTCTTTCTTTGCAAGGACAGGTGTGATGTGATAGAACAATCAGTATTTCTTCAAATCAAGTTACTGCATTAGATTAAAATGTTATATTATGAGCATTAATAGATAAAATAGCATGTTGCATATCAAGTATATTCTTAACATATGTAATGTACCTGCACAGGTAAACATAAAGCTGCATGCTACTCAGAACTTCTGCCACATGCTGCAGTTTCTCTGTTCAAAGGTAAGATGTTGGTGTAATCAGGATCAGACTCCAACTGATGGGGAGAGACAACAAGATGAGAGTCAAAGGCCTCATAAATGGAACCTGGACACAAACTCAGACATGTTTAAAGCAGAGCTGTTTCCTTAACTTGATCTTTGTTATAAAAACATAGACAGTAAATGTGCTAATTTTTCGTCACTGTGGTCCAATACCTCTCTCATCTCCACAGTCTCTATGGGCTCATTTGGTTCAGTGGTGGAGCTCAGACTTTTCTTCTTCCTGAAGGAAATCAACAAAACAAAAATGATCATTAAACACTCAGAAAACATGAAAGTAAATATTCTAAGTAACAAATCAGTGATGGAACTGATTAATGTTTGTAGTTTCACCTCATCCACAGACAAAACAGAAGCAGCAGAACCGGCACCAGAACCACCAGAGTCAACCTGATGATATTTATCATAGTTGTTGTTGTTGAGCTCCCTGGAAATGGAGATAGACAGATATTAGATAGACTGTAGTGGACCTTACTAGTAGGGTTTGATTAATTAATCAGTTTCCCAGGTGTTACTGTCTGTTAATGAACTAAATAGTGTCTCACCTGCCACAACAATCAGCTGTAAGCTGGAGTTATGACCTCCTATTCTGTTCTGGGCTTCACAGTAATAATTCCCACTGTGTTCAGCTCTGAAGTCAGTGATGGTGAAGATCTGTCCTGATGCTTTTGGTGAGTCTTCATTCTTCTTGTACCAGGTGTAATTAGCTGCTGGGTTAGCATCACTGCTACAGGTCAGAGTCACTGAACTGCCCTCCACTATCTCAGCAGAGGGACTCACTAACACAGAGGGAAGCTTTGGAGCATCTGGAGAAGGAAAGAAAAGCTGTGAAATCACTACTGGTGAGCAAGAGGGAATTGTAGATCTAGTGTTGGGCTTTCTGTGAGGAAGGTTAGCTGTAATATTTAATCATGTCTAGATACTTTTTTAGTAAATTGTTGTGAAACTGTTGAAACGGCTTGAGCCTGCATGAGGTAAATCTAGCACATAAGGGCTATTCACTACAACATCAGCTGCAGCGTCAGGACAGCCGAATGAAGACTTAGGGAGTCTCTCTGCGGGAGTCTATCGAGGAAGTCAAAGTAACCTGCTGTCCACCACCGATTGTAACCATGAACTTAACATAATCCCGGTCAGGACATCAAACTGGAAAAGATTTCACCAGAGACACATCTCTGTGATCAAACAGTGTCCACCAGTACTGAACTTTAACTACTGGGGTGGCTATGGATCTGCCAGTCTGCAGTCAAGAAGGCAGACACCATTTCAGCCTATGCCTTTGTGCAGACTCTCCACTTCCTGGCCCTTGCCGAGAACTGGATCACCCCTGAAAACACTGCCACTCCAGCTGCCCTCTCATCTGCCTACTCCTTTTCACGCTCCCCAAGACAAACAGGTCGCGGAGGAGTAACTGGCCTCCTCGTGTCCCCCATGTGGTCCTACCAAGTCCTTCCCCTGGACTACCTACCCAGATCTGCTTTTGAATTCCACACTGTCTCTGTCACACTTCCATTCAAGCTCAACATTGTGGTGATCTATTGCCCTCCTGGTCCTCTCTGTGACTTCTTTGATGAGATGGACACCCTCCAGTTCAACATCCCCCCAGAGAGGCTGTGCTCACCTGAATTCTTCAACTTCTCCTCCACATTTGACCTCACACTCTCCCCGTCTCCACCGACCCACCAGGCCGGGAACCAACTCGATCTTGTCTTCAAAAGGTCTTGTAGTACCTCGTAACTCTCTGTTACCCTGTTCTCTGTGTCCAACCACCGTGCTGTCACTTCCCCTCACCCCCAGAAATCATCCCGATGAACACCACCTCCACGCTAAATTCATCAAGCAGCAGCCAAATAAATGGATTGGATTTGTATGGCGCTTTTTAAGACACCCAAAGCGCCTGACAGGGTTCCAGGTTCCATTCAGTCACACATAGTCATGGTGGTGGTAAACTAAGACAGTACCCACAGCTGCCCTGGGCAGACTGACAGAAGCGTGGCTGCCATTCAGCGCCTCCAACCACCACCTCAAACATACAGCAGTCAGACTCAGCTGACATCCGAAACTACAGACCTGTATCTCTTCTTTCATTCCTCTCTAAAATCGTGGAACATGCAGTCTACAACCAACTGTCCTCCTACCTTTCAGAAAATTACCTCCTTGACCCTAATCAGTCAGGCTTCAGGACTGCTCACTCCACTGAGACGGCCCTCCTCATGGTGACTGAGTCGCTCGGTGATGCCAGAGCCTCCTCCAACTCGTCAGTCTTCATTCTCCTCGGCTTATCCTCAGCGTTTGACACAGTCAACCACCAAACCCTCCTCTCCATTCTGGCATGGAACTTGGCATTGCTGACTCTGTTCTAACCTGGTTCAAATCATACCTAACAAGTTGCACCTTTCAGGTCACATGGAATGGCTCCTTGTCAAAACCCAGCTATCTGGAAACTGGTGTCCCTCAAGGCTCAGTATTAGGACCACTTCTGTTTTCACTATACACTAGATCATTAGGCTCCGCAAACACATCACATGGATTGTCTTTGACTGTTATGCAGACAACACCCAACTGTTCCTCTCTTTTCCCCCATCCTCCTCCAACACCCACGTTGCGTTACCATCTTGGAATGTTTGGCAGACATCTCCGCTTGAACAGCTGCGCATCACCTCAAACTCAACCTGAGTAAAACTGAACTCCTCTTCATCCTGGGGAAAGACTGCTCTCATATGGACCTGTCAGTCACTGTCGAGGATGTCACAGTATCACCTTCGTTGACAGCAAGGAACCTGGGTGTAATCCTAGACGACGGAGCCTCCTGCATCCCCAACATCACAGCTTTGGCCCGATCCTGCAGATTTGCCATCTACAACATCTGCAGGATCCGGTCTTTGCTCACAATGGATGCAACACAACTCCTGGTCCAAGCACTAGTAATATCCCGCCTGGACTACTGCAACTCCTTCTTGGCTGGACTCCCAACCTCTGTGACTAAATTGTTGCAGCCTATCCAGAAGGCTGCAGTGTGCCTTGTTTACAATCTTTCCAAAATCTCCCATGTGACCCGCCTCCTTCTTGACCTCCACTGGCTTCCTGTTGTGGCCCGCATCCGATTCGAGGCGATGGGGCTGGCCTTCAAAGCATCAACGGAACTGCACCCGTCTACCTTCAAACACTGGTCAGACCACATACCCCGGCGAGAGCACCTCGCTCATATACATCAGCTGGCTGACTGGTACCTCCATTGAAGACAGCAAACAAAGCCTGCTCAGTAAAATCGCAATTCTTCCCTGTTTTGGCACCTCAGTGGTGGAAAGAACTCCCGACCAATGTCAGGACAGTGGAATGACTCTCCATGTTCCGCAGAAGACTCAAGACTCATTTGTTCAGACTTCACCTCGACCCCACATAGCATGACTCCCTCCCAAACCCTCCCCCCAAAAAAATGTATGTACTTGTATGTTTTTATCATTAGCACTTCAATCATAGCACTTGTGCACTTAAAGAATCTTTGACAAATGGCAGTTATAATCCTCAGATGAGGGCTTGAAAATTGTTTCTATATTTAGTTGTACTCCGTTAACTGTGATATGTCATGGTTTCTCTCTGGTGACAAATTAATTCATTGTAAGACGCTTTGAACAAAAGCGCCTGCTTAATTCCCTAAATGTAAATGTAAATGTAGAAGATATGAACATGTATTTATGAAAAGTTAAAATGTGTTATCACAGACAATTGACTGTTGTGATTGAGATATATTTTTGTACTTTTAGTACTTTACACGTGTCTGTCTGCGATCTTTGGCGAATGTGTATATGTGTTTTTTCCTGATACAGTGGATCAAACTCACACACTGAAGGAGAGCCGTAGTTCTCATGTCCTTTCAAAGCACAAGAGATGATGTCTCCAGGATAAACCTGGCCTTTAAAAGAAGATGTCTCCATCCCTGTGACTTTCTGTCTGTTCTTGAACCAGACGTAGGAAAGACGACCAGCTGGACTGCAGCTGCTGTGACACTTCAGCTCTGCCTCAGTATCAGACTGGTGGACTGTTATTCTGGTCACCTGCACCTGCAGAGCTGGATATGAGAACAAGAAACAATATTATTATCACTGGTTCTGACAGAAATCAGAGATATATGTAGACACACGACAACACAACAGTTACTATTTCTAGAACTAGCAGTGAACATTAGTGCCAACACAACAGTAATTATTACACAAACTCATGATGATCCATCATTTTCAACATGTTCACTGTTTCTAATTGTACTATGTTGATGTTTTACATCAGTGTGTGTTCATCAGTACCTGTGACAGTCAGAGTTGTACCAGGTAAACTACTGTTCCACTCAAAGCTTCCTGTCGTGAATTTAAAGTGATACTGAGCTGAATCACTCTCCATCAGGTCAGTGATTCTCAGAGTGGAGCGTCCTGTCTCTGTTTCAAAGACATGAACAAGACCTGCAAACTGCGAGTCTACACTAAGGTCCTCAGGCTGTGAAGGACTCTGCCACTGATAAGTATGATCGGGACTGAACCAGAATTTGGACGTGATAGATTCAGGACTGTTGTACAAGCAAGAAATGTTCACTGATGAGCCTTTGGAGGCACAGATGCTTCTGTCAGTGTAAATCACTCTGTTGCAGGTTTGACCATCAACACCTGAAAGATAAAACAAAGTTTGGATCATTTTTAAACCAGAGTTGATGAAGAGTCACAATGAGGGACTCATTAAAAAACATGTAGTTATCAGACTCCATCAGATGGTGTTATGTTAGTGTAGTAAACTCACACACTGGAGGAGAGGGGAAATCCTCATGCCCTTTAACAGCACAAGAATAACTGACTTCCTTATTATTGGGGACTGAATAAAAAGAGGATGTTTGTGACTGAATTTTTTGTCCATTTTTGTACCAGATGTAGGAAGAACGATCAGGTAGTTGACAACTGCTGTGACAGTTCAGCTCTCTCCAGCTAGTATCTGAGGATGTGTTCACCTGCACCTGTAGATCTGGATCTGAAGAAGGAACAAACATTTTATTTTAGACAAACTGTCAACAAACACACGCAACACATTTATATTATTGTTGTCTAGATGTTGAACATTCGGAAAAAAATTAAATATATATGAAAATGTTACCTGTGATCCTCAAAGTGACTCCAGGTGAACCAGTATAACTCCCACCTGGTTGGTTTGTTATGATCCTGAACTTGTACTCAGCTGAGTCGCTCTCTCTCAGGTCTGTGATTCTCAGACTGCAGCTCTTCTCAGAACAACTGTACTCAACACGATCTTGATAATCTGAGTCTGTTCTCAGATCCACAGGTTGTTTTTCACTCAGTTTAGTAAACCAGATTGTTTTGTTAACTTCAGTATCATGGCCATCTTTTCTGGATTGGTATGTGTACGTACAGTTTATTTCCACTGTTGATCCTTTTAAGGCACAGATCTCAGTAGAGCTGTAAGTCACTCCCCAGTCATTCTGACCCTGTATCACTGTAACACAGAGAACATCAGAAACTACAATCAGACTCTAAACATCATCAGGAGACAGATTTTCACTGTAGTGGAGGAGCTTAAGTCTTTGAAGTTACACTTTCTAAAATACTGTGACTCTCATGCCGTCCATCCATCAGTGTGTTTTCTGGTTAGGGAGCATGAGCAAACTTGGTAGAACTCCGAGGTGTGAGCAACTTTTACAGAAAACACAAACATCCATATTCTAAAGAGCGACAAAGACACAGCTACTGAGGGAAATATCGTTCTCTTTAGCAGCTAAATACTTCTGTACTCTCTTTTATACCATGGTCTGGGGTAATACTCAATTCTGATTGGCTGCAGGGTGTCCATTAACCCCTGATATATGGACACCTACTAAGTAGTTCCAGTCAAATTGTCTGTTCCTCACTGTAAATTAATGCGCTAGCTGGTGTATCAAATCTGACTATTTTATTTCCAACACTGAGTCCATCAGTCCTTCAGTGCCTTATCCTCTGAACACCACAGGGTGGCGACTGTAACACACAATCTGCAGAAAGTACATTTCCCCTCTTAATTTACTGATACGCGAATAATCTGACGCTTGGCTGTTCAACTCTCTACTTCAGGCTGCGGCCAAAGTAACGTTACACACGGCCGACAGTGACATGACTGGCTAGCTAGCTAGTGTTGTTGTTAAACATACTGTCAAATTATATTTACTGTATGTCAACCATACGCAATGTTATTGACTTTGAATCTTGCTAGCGTAGCGTTAGCTTTCTGGTGCATCGCTGAGCAGACTAGAATATCTCCCGTTGCCAATTCGTATCTATGGTCCATCTTATTTACTGGAGGAGTGAACAACATTTCCGTTGCATGAGAACCTTACGGGAGGGAAATGATTGTTAGGTAGGTATTAGTCAAACCCTCAGGCGTTAGCGGGGAAACTTAGTTATGGCTTGTGAAAAACTTTATATTTTGATTGTAAAACGCATGAAAATATAAATTAATGGTCTTAATTCATTTTCTTTGGCAAGTGACCATGGTATAAGCAGGATAATGCCCTACGAGGTGTCCATAAACAGGAATTAATGGACTTCGTGGAGGTATCTGTCCTCCGCTGCGCAACGGGTTCTTTGGCCTCCGCGTCGTCCATTAATTCCTGTTTATGGACACCTTGTCGGGCATTATCCTTTACATATTCTCCAGCAAGATGCTAACTTTGTCATTTGGTGCTGGACAGGTAGCGCAACAGCTGCGTCCTGCTGCTGCTGGTAACGAGGCAGATGAGAGTCCTGAGACTGAACTCAAACACTGATGAGCTGAACAACACTCAAACACTCTGTGGAACAGAACAGCTGTGGAGCAAATCTTTGAATGAACTTCCTCTGAATTTCTGGTGTGCTTCCTGTCTTACAGTATGAATGTAGACGTACAGTACCTTGTACAGAGAGAAGGATGACAACAAATCCACCCGCTGCTGCTGTTAAACTCATAGCTTCTCCTCACGTCTGTTAAATCAGCAGGTCGATCACATACTTGAGAAGTACTGAATGTCAGCTCATCTCACCAAACACTTCTACATCAAAAAGGGAAGATGTGGGATAAGAAGACAGCTTGTCACTCTCTGGTTGGTTGACTTGTTTTAAACACACATTGCGTAGCTAACTGGCTGGCTTCCTTCCTCTTTATATTATTACTATGCATAAGAGACGAACGCCTGTGAACCCTCAAGATGAAATGAAGAAATGATTCCTACTGTTTAAAACTCCTTGTTCCAAAGGTGAGGCCAGAACAGAAAAGGTTCAGTCAGCCCTTGATTTTAATCTGAGCTTTGATTAAATTTAAAAGCCTAAACCAGACATTTATCAGAGACTGTGTGAGGAATAGTTAAGATAAAAACTGTGTGAATGTTGTGGGTTAGGGTTAGGTGTTTTCTTTTCAGTTAAGGTGAGTCAGCTTTATTTTATGAGACAATTCCTTGTTGTTTCAGGGTGAGCATAAAAGTTTATCACATTCAGTTTTATCAATGGACAAATAATAAAGTGAGAGATAAGTCAGAAAACAAACTGATTTACATTTACATATTCGTGTCCATTATTGATGAATAAAACCTTTATTCTGAAGATTAAATACAAAAAGAGTTTGTTTAAAGCTGAAATCCAAAACTTTCTGCACAGTGTCGCCCTCTGCAGCACAGAGAGGGAACTGACATGATGTTCAAACTACAGAGTTGTTGCTGGAAGCTGGATGTTTATTTCAATCAGCCACTGCAGTACTTTGAACATGTTACAGCTACAGAGTGATAGAGCTGGGCTCATGTTACATGTCAATGTGTTTAATATATAATGTACATGCTGTGAGATACTGTGCTTCCTGTTCCACATGTCTTTCTCTGCCAGGACAGGTGTTTAATTAAAAGATTCAAAGATAAAATAGCATGCTGCGGGGCGCCGTTTAGCTCAGTAGGTAGAGCAGCGTCCCATGTACAGAGGCTTTGTCCTCGCTGCAGCAGACCCGGGTTTGACTCCCGAACTGGGGCCCTTTGCTCCCCCTCTCTCCTGTTTCCTGTCATATCTTCAGCTGTCCTGCCAATAAAGCCAAGGGTCAAAAAGATATATTAAAAAAACAAAAAAATAGCACGTTGCATAGCAAGTATGATCCTTAACATATGTAATGTACCTGCACAGGTAAACATAAAGCTGCATGCTACTCAGAACTTCTGCCACATGCTGCAGTTTCTCTGTTCAAAGGTGAGATGTTGGTGTAATCAGGATCAGACTCCAACTGATGGGGAGAGACAACAAGATGAGAGTCAAAGGCCTCAGAAATGGAACGTGGACACAATTAGATTTTAAACAAACTCAGATATGTTTAAAGCAGAACTGTTTCCTTAACTTGATCTTTGTTATAAAAACATTGACAGTAAATGTGCTGATTTCTCGTCACTGTGGTCCAATACCTCTCTCATCTCCACAGTCTCTATGGGCTCATTTGGTTCAGTGGTGGAGCTCAGAGTTTTCTTCTTCCTGAAGGAAATCGACAAAGAAACAGAAAATGGTCATTAAAAACTGTAAAGTAACAGATCAGTTAATGTTAATGTTTGTAGTTTCACCTCATCCACAGACAAAACAGAAGCAGCAGAACCGACATCAGAACCACCAGAGTCAACCTGATGATATTTATCATCACTGTTGTTGTTGAGCTCCCTGGAAATGGAGATAGACAGTTATTAAATAGACTGTAGTGGACCTCACTAGTAGGGTTTGATTCATTAATCAGTTTCCCAGGTGTTACTGTCTGTTAATCAACCAATTAGTGTCTCACCTGCCACAACAATCAGCTGTAAGGTGGAGTTATGAGGTCCTCTTCTGTTCTGGGCTTCACAGTAATAATTCCCACTGTGTTCAGCTCTGAAGTCAGTGATGGTGAAGATCTGTCCTGATGCTTTTGGTGAGTCTCCATTCTCCTTGTACCAGGTGTAATTAGCTGCTGGGTTAGCATCACTGCTACAGGTCAGAGTCACTGAACTGCCCTCCACTATCTCAGCAGAGGGACTCACTGACACAGAGGGAAGTCTTGGAGCATCTGAAGGAGAACATGTACAGAGAGAAAACTAATCAATATTAGTCAACATTTTATTTAGGTTCCATTGTCAGTCTGATGTTACTCACACTGGACGTCTATAAATAGAGACGAAGAGTTGATCTCTCCATACTGATTCTCAGACTTGCAGTAGTAGTTCCCTCTGTCCTCAGAGCTGATGGAGGAGAAATGATAGATGCCTTCTGGTCTTTGAAGCAGCTTGTAGTTCTCCTTGTACCAGGTGTAATTAGCTGCTGGGTTAGCATCACTGCTACAGGTCAGAGTCACTGAACTGCCCTCCACTATCTCAGCAGAGGGACTCACTGACAGAGAGGGAAGCTTTGGAGCATCTATAAATGTATTAAGAGAAAAGGTTAAGTGCGTGTTTCAACAAAAGAATGTGTAGTATTTAAACCATAAAGTGTGAACAGCTGTGTGTAGCACTGTTTGAATCTGATCCCAGAACAGCATAAAACTCCTCAAGTCTCCTGGAGCTGCTCAGTGAATTACAGCAGACTGAGAATGTGGAGCACAAGAGCGTAGACATGACAGTAAAATCTTCTCCTGTAAAGACTGGACAGATGTAATCTGTTATTTTAAAATAAACTGTTTCACTCACATGTCACATCAATAGAGATGTATTCAGACGTCCTCCTCCCCAGTTCGTTCTCAGCTGTACAGTAATACTCTCTAGAGTCAGAGGACTGGATGGAGCTGAAGACAAGCTGTGGTTCTTTACCGAGAGGATGAAGGTCTGGATCTCCATTCTCCTTGTACCAGGTGTATTTAGCTGCTGGGTTAGCATCACTGCTACAAGTCAGAGTCACTGAACTGCCCTCCACTATCTCAGCAGAGGGACTCACTGACACAGAGGGAAGCTTTGGAGCATCTGGAGGAGATATGAACATGTATTAATGGAAAATGAGAACATGTTATCACAGACAATTGACTGTTGGGATTGAAATGTGTCTTTCTCTGTTTCTGTTGTAATTGTCTCTATTTCTCACAGTGGCTGTCTAGAGAGCTGATTATGGAGCTGTCCCTCGTCAGACTCCTGCTGGTGGAAACTGACAGTCAATAAATATGATTTGTACTTTTAGTTCTTTACACGTGTCCATCTGCAATCTTTAGCCAGTGTGTATATGTGTTTTTTCCTGATGCAGTGGATCAAACTCACAGACTGGAGGAGAGCCGTAGTTCTCATGTCCTTTCAAAGCACAAGAGATGATGTCTCCAGGATAAACCCAGCCTTTAAAAGAAGATGTCTCCACCCCTCTGACTTCCCGTCTGTTCTTGAACCAGACGTAGGAAAGACGACCAGCTGGACTGCAGCTGCTGTGACACTTCAGCTCTGCCTCAGTATCAGACTGGTGGACTGTTATTCTGGTCACCTGCACCTGCAGAGCTGGATATGAGAACAAGAAACAATATTATTATCACTGGTTCTAACAGAAATCACTGATAGATGTACACACACGACAACACAACAGTTACTATTCCTAGAACTAGCAGTGAACATTAGTGCCAACACAACAGTAATTATTACACAAACTCATGATGATCCATCATTTTCAACATCTTCACTGTTTCTAAATGTTCTATGTTGATGTTTTACATCAGTGAGAGTTCATCAGTACCTGTGACAGTCAGAGTTGTACCAGGTAAACTACTCCTCCATTCAAAGCTTCCTGTTGTGAATTTAAAGTGATACTGAGCTGAATCACTCTCTGTCAGGTCAGTGATTCTCAGAGTGGAGCGTCCTCTCTCTGATTCAAGGACCTGAACACGACCTGCAAACTGGGAGTCTTCACTAAGGTCCTCAGGCTGTGAAGGACTCTGCCACTGATGAGAACGTTCAGGACTGAACCAGAATTTAGATCTGATAGTTTCATAACTGCTGTAAGTGCAAGAAATGTCCACTGATGAGCCTTTGGAGGCACAGATGCTTCTGTCAGTGTAAATCACTCTGTTGCAGGTTTGATCAACAACACCTGAAAGATAAAACAAAGTTTGGATCATTTTTAAACCAGAGTTGATGAAGAGTCACAATGAAGGTCTCCATATTAAAATACATGTAGTTATCAGACTCCATCAGATGGTGTTATGTTAGTGTAGTAAACTCACACACTGGAGGAGAGGGGAAATCCTCATGTCCTTCAACAGCACAGGAATAACTGTCTGTAGAGTTCAACTGGACTGAATAGGTAGAAGATGTTTGTGAATGAACTTTCTGTCCATTTTTGTACCAGATGTAGGAAGAACGATCAGGTAGAAGACAACTGCTGTGACACTTCAGGTCTCTCCAGCTAGAATACGAGGATGTGCTCACCTTCACCTGGAGATCTGGACGTGAAGAAGAAACAAGAATGTCATTTTAGACAAACTATCAACTCCAAGCTTCAGTCCATCTTGGATAATGTCACACACCCTCTTTATGACACACTGGCCCAGCAGATGAGCACATTCAGCGGTAGACTCCTCTCACCCAGATGCACCACTTAGCGCCACAGGAAATCATTCCTGCCTGTGGTCGTTAAACTTTATAACGCCTCCCTAAGAGAGGCAGACACCCCTCCTTATGTAACCTGACTCAAACATGGACAGTCATTTCATTTTTTGTACTTCTTACACATTATTTAACTGTATATTTGATCTTTTGTATATATATATATATATATTAGGGCCGGGACTCGATTAAAAAAATTAATCGAATTAATCAGAGGCTTTGTAATTAATTAATCGAAATTAATCGCATTTTAATCGCATATGAATATTTGACCTGAGAACAGTGAGAAGCAATTTTTTTCACATGGATTTTAGTATACCATTGAATAATGACTGAATACAGAAGCTTAAGCAACAAAAAATTGTTTTTGTTTTTTCAAGACCAACAGACCAGTGCAATTTTTTAATATTTTTTTGGACTTTTATGGCTTTATTGACAGAACAGCTGAAGATATGACAGGAAACAGGGAGTGACACGCAGCAAACAGACCCAGGCCAGGAGTCGAACGCGGGTCCGCTGCAGAGCCTCGGCACATGGGACGCGCGCTCTACCCACTGAGCTAAACGCTGCCCCGACCAGTGCAATTTTTGCCATAAAGTGCAGCAATAGCATGCTCTTATCTACGCTGCCATCCGTCCGCTTTTGAAAACAAAATTTCCCATCCACGGGGCCAACCAAAGCAGTCTCATCTGCTTCTTCGTTCATTGTTGTTGTCTGAAGTCATGAACGTTAGTTGGTGCTCCAGTATAATCGGTACCCCTGAAACTCTTCCAGTAAGAAACGTTCAACGGTGCAAAAATAAGTGCGATTAAAATGCGTTAATTTTTTTAACGCGTTAATTTTTGTGTAATTAATTAATCGTAATTAACGCGTTAAAGTCCCGGCCCTAATATATATATATGTGTGTGTGTATATATTGATTCTGATTCTGATTCTGATTCTGAAACAAACACAACACATTTATATTATTGTTGTGTAGATGTTGAACATTTGGAAATGATTAAAATATGAATGAAAATGTTACCTGTGACCCTCAAAGTGACTCCAGGTGAACCAGTATATCTCCCATCTGGTTGGTTTGTAATGAACCTGAACTTGTACTCAGCTGAGTCGCTCTCTCTCAGGTCTGTGATTCTCAGACTGCAGCTCTTCTCAGAACAACTGTACTCAACACGATCTTGATAATCTGAGTCTGTTCTCAGATCCACAGGTTGATATCTTCTGTCTTTAGTAAACCAGAATGTTTCCATAACTTCAGTACCACGGCCATATTTTCTGGATGGGTATCTGTAGGTGCAGTTTATCTCCACTGTTGCTCCTTTTAAGGCACAGATCTCAGTAGAGCTGTAAGTCACTCCCCAGTCATACTGACCCTGTATCACTGTAACACAGAGAACATCAGAAAACACAATCAGAGTCAAAACATCATCAGGAGACAGATTTTCACTGGAGCTTCAGTCTGTGATGCTGCACTTCCCAACATACTGTGGCTCTCTTGCCGTCCATACATCAGTGTGTTTCCTGGTTGGGGAGCATGAGCAAACTTTAAAAGACTATTTGATGTAAAAAGAAAAAAAAAAGTGTTATTCTTCATTCTGATTCATGACAAAGTGAAGAGAGGTGGACAAGCTGGAGTGACTATGTCACTCAGTAATTTTTACAAGGGAAAAAATTATGCCGAGATAAAATCAAAGATGTGCACATGATCTCTGCAGTTAATCTGTACGAGCACTGAGACAGGAGGTCAGACAGAGGGTGCAGTGAAGGAACAACATGTCCTGAAGCTGTGTGCTTAAAAGGATAGTTCGGGTTTTTTGAAGTGGGGTCAAATAATCTATAGTCGATCTGTTCCCTACCATAATCACCGATCAGCGCAGCCTCAGTTTGGAGAAGTAGAGAGCCACTCCAGCTCAGATGCGCAGCTTTGAACTGCAGTGAACGGGGTTCAGCAAAAAAAGTGAAATTAACCACCTAAAACAGAGAGAGAAATGCAGAACTCTAAGGTGTGAGCAACTTTTACAAAAAACACAAACAGACTTATTCTCAAGAGGGACAAAGACACAACTACTGAGGGAAATATCTGTCTCTTTACAGCTAAATACTTCTGTAGTCTCTTATGTTCTCCAGCGAGATGCTAACTTTGTCGTTTGGTGCTGGACAGGTAGTGCAACAGCTGCATCCTGCTGCTGCTGGTGACGAGGCTGATGAGAGTCCTGAGACTGAACTCAACAGTGATGAGCTAAACAACACTCAAACACTCTGCAGAGCTGTGGAGCAAATATGTGAAATTCCAAGGCTTTTTTTAAACCCATGGTTATAAAATATAATACTGACTGAAGGTATTTTCACACAGTTGTTCCTGTGTTAATTGTGCTATCAGAGAGCAATATTCAATTCTTGTCTGCTGCTGTAGTTATCACATCACATGACAAAACATTGTACATCAAATTGTTCTGTTAACTTAAAAACCCACCTTCGTCTGAAAGTGTGCTAATGGTCTTACAGTGTAAATGTAGACGTACAGTACCTTGTACAGAGAGAAGGAGGACAACAAATCCACTCGCTGCTGCTGTTAAACTCATAGCTTCTCCTCACGTCTGTTAAATCAGCAGGTCCATCACATACATGAGAAGTACTGAATGTCAGTTCATCTCACCAAACACTTCTAAATAAAGAGGGAAGACGTGGTCACGAGACAGTTTGTCTCTCTCTGGTTGGTTCACTTGTCTTAAACCCACTTTGCGTTGTTAACTGGCTGGCTTCCTTCCTCTTTATATTATTAATATGTGTAAAAACATGAATGTCTGTGAACCCTCAAGAAGAAATGAAGAAATGATTCTTACTGTTGCTTTACAAATACATGGTAAAACATGGACGTATCAGTAAACTGAACACTAAATGTGATGTTGTTCCAAGTGTGAAGCAGCAGAACAGCAAAGGTTCAGTCAGCCTTGATTTTAATCTGAGCTTTGATTAAATTAAAGAGCCTAAACCAGACATTAATCATAGACTGTGTGAGAAATAGTTAAGATAAAAACTGTGTGAATGTTGTGGTGTCAGGTGTTTTCTTTTCAGTGAATGGGAGTCAGCTCTATTTTATCAGACAGTTCCTTGTTGTTTCAAGGTGAGCATCAGAATTTTTTTACATTCAGTTTCATCAATGGACAAATAATAAGAAAGTGAGAAACAAGTCAGAGAAAACAAACTGATTTACATTTTATTTGTGTCCATTACTGATGAATAAAACCTTTATTCTGAAGACTAAACACAGTAAGAGTTTGGTTAAAGCTGAAATCCAAAACTTTCTGCACAGTGTCGCCCTCTGCAGCACAGAGAGGGAACTGACATAATGTTCAAACTACAGAGTTGTTGGAGGCTGGATATTTATTTCAATCAGCCACTGCAGTACTTCAGAAAATATCACAACTAAAGAGTGTAAAAGAGCTGGGTTTGACGCCAGTCTATTAAAATGTATACTGTACATGCTGTGAAATACTGCTTCCAGTTGGAAACAGATTGTCTTATGCCGGGATCAGACTATACCAGTTCAGGCAGATTTTCACACAATTTTCATGGCTGACAAGTTTCCAGCGCTGGGCCTGATTATGAACATTGGGAATGACGAACGACCTGTAATAGGCTATAACATAACTTTTTAAGGGACGAATATGACAGAGTCAAAAAAGATAAATGTTGTTAAGAAACAGTGGAGGCACTCACAACAACCGGGTGACTTATTTGCTTGTTATCTTTGCTAGCTTCGTAGCCATGATTGAAATTTTCCTGTCCCACTTCCCCGATGACGTATGAACTTGCAGTGACTGGTCAGGGCTGCACTCACGAGTGTTGCCAGTCTCCCGAACCAAGACATGGCACAAATTGATGCCACTGTGCCAGTGTGGCCAATCAAAAATGTTGAAATTGTAAACACTGTTTTAACTCCTATTTATCCCATGTCTGAATGAGGGATTTGTCTTTTTTCCCGGGTTGTATGTGCCCCCTAACAAAAAAGTTGGACCCAACCTGGCCCTGCTATTAAAACTGGTCTAGAACAGCCACTGCTCTCATCTCCATAGTCTCTACGGGTTCATCTGGTTCTGTGGAGGAGCTCAGACTTTTCTTCTTCTGACACTGAAAAAAACAAACAAAAAGAAAGTTTAACTCAAACAACTGAAGTCAGTATTCAAAGTAAAATATCAGTGATTGAGCTGATTAGTGTGTGTAGTTTCACCTCAACCACAGACGGAATAGAAGCAGAGGAATCGGCATCAAAGGCACCAGAATCAGCCTGATGATATTTATTTTCATTGTTGAGTTGAAGTTGAAGTTAGCATTACTGCTGCAGGTCATATTCAGTTTCCTACCATCCACTATCTCAGCAGAGGGACTCACTGACACACAGGGAAGTCCTGGAGCATCTGGAGGTGAGGTGTTGAGGTTATACTGCAGTAGCATGCACATGACATCATGAAATTCTGTAAAAACTCGACTTTGTTGATCTTCGTTTCACTCACATGTCACATTAATAGAGACGTATTTAAATGTCCTCCCCAGCTTGTTCTCAGCTGTACAGTAATACTCTCCAGAGTCAGAGGACTGGATGGATCTGAAGACAAGCTGTGGATTTTTATTGAGAGGTTGAAGGTCCGGACCTCCATTCTCCTTGTACCAAGTGTAATTGGCCACTGGGTTAGCATCACTGCTACAGGTCACAGTCACCAACCTGCCCTCCACTATCTCAGCAGAGGGACTCACTGACACAAAAAGGAACTTTGGAGCATCTAGAGAAGATATGAACATGCGTTACTAAAACATACAATATGTCATTTACCCAACTGGGACTCCCTGTCAGAGCAAAACATAAGACATTTGCAGTGTAACGGTATATTCAGACCAGTGAAACAGCACAATAGTGCTATATTGTTATGCTACTAGCATGCTGGTCTTAGGCCATGGCAACACATACCAAACAATCTTTTTTTCCCCCATCTTCCTTGGCATCGTTTCAAGAATTTTTGCATCCAATTGGATCCATTGTAAACAACTCAACAAACTTTCGTTCACATTCCAGGCCGATAGGTGGTGCTTGAAATTCACCAAAAACAGAGAAGAAGAGACAGAGCATGTGCATAAAGCTTGCATGCTGTATACAAACAGACAGTAGAAAGACAAACCGAACACAACAAAAAAAAGATGATGTGGTGTATGCGGTTGTCCATAATCCTTTGTTGCTCAGCGTAGTGGCAGAGGAGCAGAATATTTTGCCCTAGTAAACCTGAGGGCTGTACTGCGAAGCCAGTTTAGTGGGTTAGCGAGGTATGTTGAGTCTAAAGCCAGGCTTTCCTGTACTACGAAGGTGGCTCTCTTTTAACCCGGCTAGATCACCATGGTAACTTATGCTTAGCTCATAACCTGGTCCCGACCAGGTTCTGTTCAGAGTTTCAGCTTAAAATCGGCTATAAAAGCGCCGCTGTTTCACTGTGTAACTCATTCGGAGATGGCGTCACCATTCATTGAGAACCCGGTGGACCTGGGAGCAAGAATAATTCGGGCAGCACTACGACGTGAGCGGCTTCTTCGAGATCGCGCTGATCCGCAGGCATTTCCTGATGAAATTCTCTATGAGCGATATAGATTTTCAGCCGAGGGAATACGGTACATTTGCTCACTTATTGAGCCGAGTGTCAGGAATGCCACTGGAAGAAGCTGTGCGCTCACTGTCGGGCAAACTGTTTGTGTAGCCCTTCGTCTTTTTTGCCACGGGAACCTACTTACATTCAGTTGGTGATGCAGAAAATCTGAGCAAGAACACACACTGACAAAATGATGGGGCAGCTTGGCTACATATCACTGCGAATGATGTTTTTGTATTTGCAGATCAGTAAAATGTTAAAACAATATAGACATCATTCAGAAATGAAAAAAGATAGTTGTTGCTTCAGTGTATTTATTTTTTAAATGGATTAGGGTTAATATGTAAAAGTTGCACAATGTTGAGCTTTCAGAAATTAAAACACTAAGGGCTTAATATAATATTTATCTTAATATTAATCATTGTTAACTTACGCATTTACACGGTCAGCTATTTTCTGCCAGCAGCCCTCCCTCGCTCTACTGGCGGCGACAGTGTTACTTTTTGCCGTGATTGTGTCCTTGAATTCTTCATAGTCCTGCATAATAAGAATCTGCTCATCTTGAGTAAAATATGTGGCCCGGGATCGATCCATTTTCGCACGGAAGTAGAATAATATGACGTCAAACGCCCCCTTTTACATGTACGCGCGCAGAGCACAAAGCAGAGAACCGGACTTGACAAAGTAAGTTGATAACCACCGTCGCAGTACCGTTTAACTCTGTTTGGGGACTTGGGGCTTTGTTGAGCTGCATCATGAGCACAAAGCCTGGCTATGTTGAGCCCCCTTCGCAGTACAGGCCTCTGATAGGCTCAATATCTTGTTGTTGTTGTTGTTGTTGTTGTCGTTATAAAACGTCAAAGGGTTAAGAGGGCAAAGGCTAGAGGTCGAGGGGTGGGGCAATGGCATCATTTTTATGCAAAGAATGCAGATTCACTGTCCACACGAGAACGCAAGAGCAGCGTTTTCGAATGTTTTCATCCTGAGACCAGGTTTCAAAAAAGTAAGTTTACAGGAACAATTTGGATGATCAGCCAAAATGATGCAAAACATGTGCGTTTACACAAAAAAGTATTTCCTTACTAGTGACAGTAGTGATCCTCATGACAGATTAAAATATTACTGTGTGTTTTAAACTGGGGCACAAGACCAAACAGAATGATCACAAGTGAAATATAGCACTATACAAAGAAATGTCCATTGTGTTCCCTCTGTAGCATTTAATGGATCAAACTCACACACTGAAGGAGAGGGCAATTCCTCGTGTCCTTCCAAAGCACAAGAGATGATGTCTCTAGCATAAACTCTGCCTTTATAAGTTGATGTCGTCAACCCCAACATCTTCTTTCCATTCTTGAACCAGACGTAGGAAAGACGACCAGCAAGACTGCAGCTGCTGTGACACTTCAGCTCTGCCTTGGTATAATATTGATTGACTGTTATTCTGGTCACCTGCACCTGCAGAGCTGGATATGAGAACAAGAAACAATATTATTATCACTGGTTCTGACAGAAATCACTGATAGATGTACACACACGAAAACACAACAGTTACTATTCCAAGAACTAGCAGTGAACATTAGTGCCAACAGTAATACAACAGTAATTATCACACAAACTCATGATGATCCATAATTTTCAACATGTTCACTGTTTCTAAATGTACTATGTTGATGTTTTATATCAGTGTTTGTTCATCAGTACCTGTGACCCTCAAAGTGACTCCAGGTGAACCAGTATATCTCCCATCTGGTTGGTTTGTTATGAACCTGAACTTGTACTCAGCTGAGTCGCTCTCTTTCAGGTCTGTGATTCTTAGACTGCAGCTCTTCTCAGAACAACTGTTCTCAACACGATCTTGATAATCTGAATTTGTACTCTGATCCACAGGTTGATTTCTATTCAGTTTAGTAAACCAGAATGTTTCTTTAACTTCAGTATCACCACCATCTATTCTGGATGGGTATGTGTACGTGCAGTTTATTTCCACTGTTGATCCTTTTGAGGCACAGATCTCAGTAGAGCTGTAAGTCACTCCCCAGTCATCCTGACCCTGTATCACTGTAACACAGAGAACATCAAAAAACTACAATCAGACTCATAAGAACTGTTGACAGATGTCTATTTGTAGCAGAGGAGCTTCTAATTTGGCTCTTATCAACAACTTGTCTGAAACTACTTTCTCTACCTTTTACATTAAAAACATAACATGACGTTCACATCCACGGGACACAATAAAACATGTTCAATAAAAGTTATCAAAAGAGTACCAGGTACTCGATGTTTAGGATTGAATCAGGAAAATAAACAAATAAAATGTTGTGGTTCAGGGGAATGTGGCCAGACTTCAAAAATCGCAAGACTATTTTGCAGCAGATCTAATTGAGCTGAAGACATTCTGTATCTCCCAATTCACTTGTATGTTCTGATGTTGCTTTTAAAGATATGTGTATACTGTAAATAAAGTTTAAATTTAAGATAACAACGAGGAAGTGTAAGTTGCCTGGAATGGCGTCATCAGGGCCCCACCCTGGAGCCAGGCCTGGGGTTGGGGCTCACAGATGAGGGGCCGGGCGCAGCCCGAACGAGTGACTTGGGCCCGCCCTCCAGTAGACTCACCACCCGCAGGAGGGTTCAGAAGGGGCCGGTGCAGTGTGATTTGGGTGGCGGTCATGGACGTGGGCCCCGACGACCCAATCCCTAGAGGAGGGTGACTCTAGCCATGGGGACATGGAATGTTACCTCGCTGGGGGGGAAAGAGCCTGTGCTAGTGCGGGAGGTTGAGCGGTACTGGCTGGAGATAGTTGGGCTCACCTCGACAGACAGTCTAGGCTCTGGAACCCAACTCCTGGAGAGAGGCTGGACTCTCTTCTACTCTGGAGGAAGCTGGACAGACCTGGCAGACCCAAATGCATTGTGAGGGTCTGCTGGGAACGTCTGGCAGAACCCTCTGTCAGGGAGGTCTTTAACTCCCACCTCTGGTAGAGATTTGACCAGATCCCGAGGGAGGCTGGGGACAATGAGTTCGAAAGGACCATGTTCTCCCCTTCCATTGTTGACGCGGCTATCCGGGGTTGTGGCCATAAGGTCTCCAGTGCCTGTTTTGACAGCAATCCCCAAACCCGGTGTTGGACTCCAGAAGTACGGGATGCTGTCAAGCTGAGGAAAGAGTCCTATCTAGCCTGGTTGGCTCGGGGGACTCCAAGCGTGTGGCAGCACGGGCGGTCACGGAAGCAAAAACTTGTGTCTGGGAAAAGTTCGGGGAGGCCATGGAGGAGGACTACCGGTCGACCATGAAAGTATTCTGGCAAACCATCTGGCGCCGCAGGAGGGGGAAGCAGTCCTCCACCAACACTGTTTACAGTGGAGGTGGAGAGCGGTGGAGTCACTGAGGTAATCCGGAAGCTCCTCACTGGCAAGGGGAGGATGAGATCCGCCCTGAGTACCTCAAGTCTCAGGATGTTGTGGGGTTGTCTTGGCGGACACGTCTCTGCAGCATCGCGTGGCAGTCGGGGACAGTGCCTCTGGACTAGCAGACCGGGGTGGTGGTCCCCCTATTCAAAAAGGTGTGTTCCAACTATCGGGGGATCTGGAAAGTCTATAACAGGGTACTGGAGAGAAGAATCTGGCCGATAGTCAAACCTCGGATTCAGGAGGAACAAAGCAGTTTTTGTCCTGGCCGCCGAACACTGGACCAGCTCTACACTCTCCGCAGGGTGCTTGAGGGTTCATGGGAGTTTGCCCAACCAGTCCACATGTGCTTTGTGGGCTTGGAGAAAGCATTTGACCTTGTCCCTCGTGGCATTTTGTGGGAGGTGCTCCGGGAGTATGGGGTCGGATGCCCTCTGCTAAGGGCTGTACGGTCCCTGTACGAACGGAACAGGAGCTTGGTTCACTTTGCCAGCAGTAAGTCAGACCTGTTCCCAGTGCATGTTGGACTCCGGCAGGGCTGCCCTTTGTCACCGGTTCTGTTCATAATTTTCATGGACAGAATTTCTAGGCGCAGCAAGGGGTCCGAGGGGGTCTGGTTGGGAGCCACTGGATTTCATCTCTGCTTTTCGCAGATGATGTTGTCTTGTTTGCTCCTTCGAGCCAGGACCTCCAGCATGTCCTGGGGCAGTTTGCAGCTGAGTGTGAAGCAGCTGGGATGAGAATCAGCACCTCCAAGTCCGAGGCCATGGTTCTCGACCAGAAACAGAGACCCTGAGGAAGACCCAGGACACGCTGGACTGACTATGTCGCTCGGCTGGCCTGGGAACGCCTTGGGATCCTCCCGGAAGAGCTGGAGGAAGTGTCCGGGGAGAAGGAAATCTGGGTGTCCCTGCTCAAGCAGCCTCCCCCACAACCTGGCCCCGGATAACGCGGAAGAAGATGGATGGATGTAAATAAAGTTTGAATGTTATTTCAGGTTTATTCCAAAGTTAACAGATTCATGGAAAAATTGACAACTCAGTCAATTTTACAGGAGAATTTCAAAGGAAAAGGAAAATCAAAGATATGCACATCTGCAGTTAATCTCTGAGAGCACTGAGGCAGGATGTGACACAAGGTGTAGTGAAGGAACAGCAGTGTATTGACACTTAAACACAGAGAAGTACTTAGAAGATGGGTGTGACGCATGAAAAAAAGTGCTGCTTATCTTCCTGTGGTCAGGCTGCTGCAGCGTGTGAATGAGAACTGTAGAGAAATGCAAGCAACACCTCCACTATACACACTTATTTTAATCCCATTCTTTATACAAAAGTCTGCAATTGTGTGACTTGCTCTTGTTATTCATTTTGTGACTCTAACGGTATTTCATTTCTTGTGACATGAAACACATGATACAGACTTGTGTTATTATGCTATCGGAGCATATCGACCAGCCTCTAACACATACTAAGGCAGGCTCAAGTTGAGTTTGGAGGAAGTCTGAGCGATGGAGGAAGTTCCTCAGAGTGATTAATTTCTTTGTTAATGTACAGTATGTTCTGTTACTGACCATCCACACAAACACAGCTTCACTGCATCTACCTGTGCAGTTTATAAAGGTACAGAGATGTCTCAGGTGTAAAAAAAACAAAAAACAGACACAGCTCTGAGTTGGTTGTCCTTTAAAGACTTCAATATAATGAAAGATGAAGGAATGTCTGGTGTATCAGAGATCACATCACACTGCATAACATCATAATCTTTACCATAAACATACTAACTGTCATACAGTATAAATGTAGACATACAGCACCTTGTACAGACAGAAGGACGACAACAAATCCACTTGAACTCATAGCTTCTCCTCACGTCTGTTAAATCAGCAGGTCGATCAGATACACGAGAAGTACTAAATGTCAGTTCATCTCACCAAACACTTCTACATAAAGAGGGTGGATGTGGTCATGAGAGAGGATGTCGATCTGTGGTTGGTTCATTTGTCCTAAACACGCAGTGAGGTGTTAACTGGTGGGCTTCCTGTACACTCTCGCTCCTGCACACCACAGTTGCCTAGCCCACTGACACCAGCAGCACTTTAGGTCACCCAGCCTACGTGGCAAGTAAGATCAGATGTGGGCCTCCACATGCAGGTAAGGGGGAGAAGATATGCAACGCAAAAATACAACACAAACATAGCCTACAACACTGGGGCTGTAACATGAATGATAAGACAAATGTCTGTAAACCTTCAAAACCTTCTGTCGCCCTCTGCAGCACAGAGAGGGAACTGAACTCATGTTCAAACTACAGAGTTGTTGTTGGAAGCTGGATGTTTATTTCAATCAGCCACTGCAGTAATTTGAAAATGTTACAGCTACAGAGTGTGATAGAGCTGGGCTTATGTTACATGTCAGTGTGTTTTAATATATAATGTACATGCTGTGAGATACTGTGCTTCCTGTTCTACATGTCTTTCTCTGCCAGGACAGGTGTGATGTGATAGGGCTGTTCTTATCTCTTAAAAGCAGTTTCCAACATTAAAAACAGCATTTTGCATCCTAAACATATGTAATGTACCTGCACAGGTAAAAAAAATAAAGCTGAATGCTACTCAGATCTTCTGCTACGTGCTCCAGAGATGCTGTTCAAGGCTGAGATGTTGGCGTAATCAGGACCAGACTGGAACAGATGGGGAGAGACAACAAGATGAGAGTTGAACTTAAATTGCTCTCTGTTACAACATAATTCTGCAGTAAAGAAATTAGATGCACCTCTGGATCCACCTAGCCCTCAGGACTGACATGAATGCCGGTCAGATCAACAACTCACAGGTGGCCCTAACAACTCTCTATGGACAGTCCCACGCAGGGTTTAAAGCCTAAAAAGTGGAGAGTTTTAAGCCTAATTTGCTAAAATATCCTGATCCTTGATTTTTTTTTGTTATAACTACCTACTTCATACTTGATGACCCATGATTTATAAAATGCTATCACTTATATAAAAGGGGTCCTGTAGGTACCTCAGCTTCAATGGGTCAATCCTGTGAGATAGAAACCAATTAAAGTATGAGGGATCTTAAAGGATCAGTCCAAAAGTCAAATTCTTTCCAGTATCACATTCATCTCCTTTTTGTCCTTTCACTGCAGCTCAGCTAAATTTCACACTAAAATGACTGTACCTTTGAAAGATAAGCGCTTGATTTGTCAAACTAATTGGCTTCTGATAAACTTTTGAATACATCTTTGCAAACAGGATGGCAAGTGCATTTGGAAGAGACGGCAGTCAGAACAGTCAGCAGGCTGGTACATGTACAAACAGGGGCTGGTTCCATTATCCATACTATCATAACTATATAGTATGCCAGATAAGGATTTAGTGTGTCTCAGTACACAGCATGTCATATGTAGTATGCCAAAAATAAGAGGACTACTTTGAGCAACAAGTCCACATCCATTGTTAATATAAAGATATTAATGACTGTGATGTTAACTTACTAAACCACTGTGCAACTCACCGTGCAATAATTTTCTTATAATCTAAAAAACATGATACAAATGCCTGTTGTCTGTTCTGAAATGTACATTAGTTTTCTGGAATTTAAATTTGTTTCGGTACTTGTAAATGTCTTATGGTAATGTATTTTTGTTTTATGATACATAAAAATGTTTTCCAAAATGGAAATTTGTCTCAAGCTTCATAAAAGTGTGTCACATTTTGTAATTTTGGTTTGCACCTCCCAGCCACCATAGTCTGCTAATTAATTGATGAATTAACTGAATGATTCGTCAATAAATTAATCGAGTATATAAGGAATTCATTCATTGATTATTCACATAATTGATTTTACCAGCGGAACTCTGATCACATTGAAGGAATTTCAAAATAAAAGCCGCTTAATAGTCAAATATTTTCAATGTTGAGGGGAGTTATTGTAAGCAGAAGAAGCAGAAGAACAATGTTGAAGTGTATTTGTCTTTATTAAAGTTGCACAAAAATTATGAAAGACAAAAATAAAATAAAATAAAAACATTTTTAAAGCTGCAATCTTTTTTTTTTTTTTAAGTATTTTTTTGGCCTTTTTTGTTGCTTTATTGAAAGTACAGCTGAAGATATGACAGGAAACAGGGGAGAGAGAGGAGGAGTGACACGCAGCAAAGGGACCGGCACATGGGGCGCGCGCTCCACCAACCGAGCCAAACGGCGCCCCTTAAAGCTGCAATCTTAAGTTTTCTGTACTGTTGCCCTCTGCAGCAGTGAGAGGGAACACCAATGGTTATCTATACAGTTTTTGTGGAAGCTTTTTTTTTTAATTTCAGCCAGGGCAATATTAGGAAAGTTTAGAATCTAGTTAACTACAATACTACTGACTTTATTTAGAATTAAACATTTTACACACCTGCTGTAACCCTAAACACATTTGAAGCAAAATAAAAATGAAAGCTTGCATTCTTAACGTTCTGCTACATGCTGTTGCTCACTGTCTGTTGCTGCTTTTGAAAGCTGGAGTATCGAATCTTACATATAACATCAATAGGGATGCTTGTATTTGTTTCGTAGAACAGCATAGCCCGGATTGACCAAACTCCATTCAGGGAACATGCATTTTAAAAGTAGTTTGTTTGTCCTGTCGCCGACAGACCTGACAAAGATTGAATTAAGGGTTAGGTCTAAGGCTTTTCACAAGCCTACATCATGATGTTATTTCAGATAGATCACAGAAAATTGCTTTATTTTGGGTTCATACCTTTGTGATAAAACAGATTAATTCAGTCCCATGTCTACTTGCCTGTGTTCACAGTTAGTATTTAGGTGCTCTGCAGCTGAGAACTGGGTACCAGTCAGCCTCAGGTAGCGTTAGAAGCTGCAGTTGTCTCAACGCAGCTCCAGACAATCAAATCCAGAGCTGTGTGCCATGCAAGTGATGCGAATTAAAAAAAAAGAATAATTCTCTGATCAAACTTGTGCATGTTGATCTGAATTTACCATTATAAGAATATTATCCAGTGATTAACCAGTGATATCAAGCCAACATACAGTACTGTAAAAAATATCATGAAAGCCCAGGATGTCTCTCCCTCATCTCCATCTCTTCATGGATATTTTCTTCCGTGGTCAAGCTCACTGGAGTTTTCTTGTGCCTGGATTGAATCCAACAACACAAAAACAAACTACTTAGGAAGATGTGCTTTGGAGTTATAAAAAACAATGAATGCATTTACATTCACAATTAGAAGTGATGGATTTTTTTGTTTACCTTGAGCATATAATTATTAGAATCAGAGGAATCAGAATCAGGACCACCAGCGTCAACCTGACAATGTTGATTATGGTTGCTGAGTTCAAAACTGGAGATACAGTAAAGAGAGATTTGAATTCTGATTTGTTTTATTTGTATTAATGTTACAACAATACGGCCAAAACATCAAGAAGCAATTGAAGAAAACGAATACTTTTCAGATATTTCATCACTAAAGCAGTTGCACAGGATTGTTAAAACTTAACAAGCAAGAAATAATCAATAAAAGATCAAATAGGAATAATAATAAACAACAAACAATAACCAAATATTATTAATAATTATTTCACATTTTGAGATTTCTCCTAGTAGGTACATAGTTTTTCTATGTCTGTCTTGGATTTAAAGGTGTTATATGTAGTGTTGGGCTGGAAGTTTTGATCGGAACTGAATAAACTGAATAAAGGAACTGACGTTAAAAGAAAACATGAATTCATACTGTTTTACTTTGTTTATATGTGGCAGACCCTGCCACTTTTTAGCTTCAAGCTGTGTTCTGAGAACCTATTTTCCTCTGATAACCGTTTGTTTATTTACTTATGGCATAAATAAATGTTTTGTTTGTATTACTACCTCATTAATATTGTAAATATCTTCTCCAAACTACGTAGTACCCCTTTAAATTCAGGATAATTATGGTCGTATCGTAGAAGTGTTTCGTCTTCTCGGAATGAAGTGAGAAAGGTTACCTCTGTCTCTAACTGTCCTCACAATTGCACCAGTTATAGGTTTAGTTAGTTAAAGTTAAAAATGATCCATAATAACATGGATGAATATGCACTCCCCTTAAAATTAGTGCACTGGTGTAGTTAATCTTTAAAATGTAACTCTAATGGGGCGTTCAGACCGAACGCGACAGATGCGAATACAATCGATTCAGACACTTCATTCACGCAGATTGATCATTTTGGACTATTCGCTTCATTCGCTTCATTCGCGCTTCAGAAAAAGAGACGACGCGCTTGGCGCTCATTTTGGAACCGGTCTTTCTCAACAAATTCTGGGGGAATTTCACTGTCTCCTCCAGGAGCTCCGTCTGGATGACGACCGGTTCCAGCGGTACCTCTGGCTGACCGGAGTCCAGTTCGAGGACCTGTTAGCCTGGGTCGGTGCCAGGATCTCCCGCCTGGATTACACAGATATACCTAATCTTTTACATATGGATGATATACATTGACTTTTTTCTTAATAACAAAGCTTGCAGTTTTCCAATAAATGAATAATAAAGTGTAAATGTTAAATCTTTGGAGAATTTTTAAGTGATTTTCCATGGGCTGTTTTTACGGTTTTCAAGAAAATTAAAGCCTGACCCATTATTTATTCTATGTTGCAGGTTCCTGGCCACAGGAGACTCCTACAGGAGCATTGCCAACAGTTTCCATGTGGGAATTTCTACGGTTCCTGTCATAGTTCCTGCCGTGGTCAGTGCCATCTGGGATTGCCTGGTCGAGGACTTCATGGCTGTGCCTACCACAGAAACCTGGAGGTCCATTGCAGAGCAGTTTGAAGAGAGGTGGAACTTTCCTCTCTGCTGTGGAGCTCTGGATGGCAAGCATGTGGTGTTAAAGGCCCCTCCCAACTCTGGATCCCAGTTTTTTAATTACAAGGGGACATTCTCGATTGTCCTCTTGGCCGTGGTCGATGCCAATTACAGGTTCAGGGTGATTGACTTCGGGGGCTTCAGGAGAACCAGTGACGGAGGTATCCTGGCTAACTCTGCCTTTGGCCGGGCACTACGTGCTGGAACCCTCCACTTGCCAGCGGACCAGCCTCTACCAGCCGCAGAACACAGAGGACCCCAACCTCATTGTTTTGTGGCTGATGAAGCGTTCCCACCCCGGGGGAACCTCATGAGGCCATTCCCTGGGTGCATCCTCCCCAGAGACAAGAGGATCTTCAACTACCGTCTGTCCCGGGCCCGGTTGGTGGTGGAGAATGCCTTCGGCATCCTGGCGGCTCAGTGGAGGATGTACCACCGTGTCCTCGAGGTCCAGCCGGAAGTGGCAGAGAAGTGCGAGAAGGCGACTTGTGTTCTTCACAACTTCCTGCACATGACAGTCCAGACACCAGGAGTTGGAGGAAGCGTCACAGGGAGTGAGGTGGAGCCACTGCCAGGTCTGGGAAGAGTTGGGGCGAACAACTCGGCGAGAGAGGCCATCAGGGTTCGGGAGACCTTCTCAGCCTTCTTCTCCACGGAGGGAGTGGTCCCGTGGCAGCATAATGTTTAGTGCACAAGCACCCCAAAAACGGCTCTTTTAAGAGCCATCCAAATAAAAGTATTGAGCAATAATCCTGCACTATAACTACCACAATTCATGTCTACCAGTCACTGTGCATGTAACATCAATTCATACAATACTGACCCCTCTGATATTACACCATTAAACTTTTTCTTACTTTAATTATCATTTTGAAACTGGCCAGTCTACAATCTCATTGTACTTGAAAGAATGTGTGAAAGAATGACATGAGAAATAGTAGTCATTAAGAAATAATGACTTCCATTTCTTACGACACACCTCAACTGCAAACACACACACACAAAGACATGCACATTGCATAAATTAGCTTCTAACCAAATAAAATACTACAAGAAACATTCACACAAACTGGAAGTGGTATCCTGCAAAGGGGGATAATGCTATACAAGTGCTAACTGATGCTAACATTTCATAGAGAAACACGGTCAGTAACATAGTAAAACAAGCCACAGATAGCTTCAAAACTTACCGGGGAGTCCCACCTCCTCGGCTTTCACCCACGCCTCCTCTTTTATGTATCAATTGCGGTAGAACACCGCTGTGGTGTCGTACAGCACCAGGTGCCCACGCACAGCTACAATCAGCTTCTCCTCCATTGTTGCTCTGAGCGACCGTAAACAACCGTACGTGAGGGAAGTGACGTCGTTGGCTTGAACTCGTCGCTGATTGGATGTCGCGGCGCGATGCCACCTGAAAAGTTGAATATTTTCAACTTCATTCGCGTCGCTTCAGACGCTTCAGACGCTTCAGACGCGCCGCTCGCTTCATTCGGGCCACGCCAAACGCTCCATTCGCGCCGCCGTCGCCTGAATCGCATGTCATCGCGCCATTTACATTGATTTTTAATGTAGAGTTGCCGCTCCATTCGCGTCTATCGTGTTTGGTCTGAACGCCCCTTTAGAATATATTCATATACTTAAATCCTAGATGAAGTAAATTAAGTTTCTTGTACTGATATTAGTGCATGCAGTCAAACTACCTCTGATTTGCAGGTAAAACATCATTTATTCTGCATTGAATTGGCAAAAATTGTTTTTGTAATTTCAGTATCACAGTGATATGTTTAATTATTGATGACATCAAAGTTAATTATAAACTTCAGAAGGAAACAAAGACAGTTTCCTTGGTACACAAACTATGATAGGTGAAAGAACGGGTACAGGCAGTTATGCAGTTTATGGAAGCCCCCTCTTTGATAGGTCGATGTCATTGAAAACACAATTGAAGTAATATTTGGGGAAAAAACCTTTAAAGTAACATTTTCTGCTGTATTTTTTTTTTTAAATGACCACTAGAGACAAAGGTCCACACTTGGTCAGTAAAGAAACTTGGTCCACAGTTTGTAATATTGATGTGTGTGTGTGTGTGTGTGTCTGTGTGTAATTTACCTGTCACACCCAGATATAATTCAGATTTAGAACGTCCTCTTGAATTGTGGATCTCGCAGGAATAATACCCACTGTGTTCAGCTCTGAAGTCAGTGATGGTGAAGATCTGTCCTGATGCTTTTGGTGAGTCTTCATTCTCCTTGTACCAGGTGTAATTAGCTGCTGGGTTAGCATCACTGCTACAGGTCAGAGTCACTGAACTGCCCTCCACTATCTCAGCAGAGGGACTCACTGACACAGAGGGAAGCTTTGGAGCATCTGGAGGAGAACATGTGCAGAGAGACAACTAATCAATATTAGTCAACATTTTATTTTAGTTCCATTGTCAGTCTAAGTGACTTCCTGATGTTACTCACACTGGATGTCTATAAATAGAGATGATGAGTTGATCTCTCCATGATGATTCTCAGACTTGCAGGAGTAATTTCCTCTGTCCTCAGAGCTGATGGAGGAGAAATGATAGACACCTTCTGGTCCCTGAATGAGTTCTCGGTTCTCCTTGTACCAGGTGTAATTAGCTGCTGGGTTAGCATCACTGCTACAGGTCAGAGTCACTGAACTGCCCTCCACTATCTCAGCAGAGGGACTCACTGACACAGAGGGAAGCTTTGGAGCATCTGGAGATGTATTAAGAAAAAAGGTTAAGTGTGTGTTACAATAATACAATGTGTAGTATTTAAACCATAGAGTGTGAACAGCTGTGTGTAGCACTGTTTGAATCTGGTCCCAAAACAGCATCAAACTCCTCAAATTCCTGGAGCTGCTCAGTGAATTAGAGCAGACTGAGAATGTGGAGCACAAGAACGCAGACATGACAGTAAAATCTTCTCCTGCAAAGACTGGACAGATTTAATCTGTTATTTTAAAATAAATTGTTTCACTCACATGTCACATTAATATAGATGTATTCAGATGTCCTCCTCCCAAGTTCGTTCTCAGCTGTACAGTAATACTCTCCAGAGTCAGAGAACCGGAAGGACTTGAAGACAAGCTGTGGTTCTTTACTGAGAGGTTGAAGGTCTGGATCTCCATTCTTCTTGTACCAGGTGTATTTAGCTGCTGGGTTAGCATCACTGCTACAGGTCAGAGTCACTGAACTGCCCTCCACTATCTCAGCAGAGGGACTCACTGACACAGAGGGAAGCTTTGGAGCATCTGGAGGAGATGTGAACATGTATTAATGAAAATTATAATATGTAATCAGACAATTGACTGTTGTGATTGAAATGGATATGTTTTTTTCCTGATACAGTGGATCAAACTCACAGACTGGAGGAGAGCCGTAGTTCTCATGTCCTTTCAAAGCACAAGAGATGATGTCTCCAGGATAAACCCGGCCTTTAAAAGAAGATGTCTCCACCCCTGTGACTTTCTGTCTGTTCTTGAACCAGACGTAGGAAAGACGACCAGCTGGACTGCAGCTGCTGTGACACTTCAGCTCTGCCTCAGTATCAGACTGGTGGACTGTTATTCTGGTCACCTGCACCTGCAGAGCTGGATATGAGAACAAGAAACAATATTATTATCACTGGTTCTAACAGAAATCACTGATAGATGTACACACACGACAACACAACAGTTACTATTCCTAGAACTAGCAGTGAACATTAGTGCCAACACAACAGTAATTATTACACAAACTCATGATGATCCATCATTTTCAACATGTTCACTGTTTCTAAATGTTCTATGTTGATGTTTTACATCAGTGAGAGTTCATCAGTACCTGTGACAGTCAGAGTTGTACCAGGTAAACTACTGTTCCATTCAAAGCTTCCTGTTGTAAATTTGAAGTGATACTGAGCTGAATCACTCTCTGTCAGGTCAGTGATTCTCAGAGTGGAGCGTCCTCTCTTTGATTCAAGGACCTGAACACGACCTGCAAACTGGGAGTCTTCACTAAGGTCCTCAGGCTGTGAAGGATTCTGCCACTGATGAGAACGATCAGGACTCAACCAGAATTTAGATCTGATAATGTTAAAACTGCTGTAAGTGCAAGAAATGTCCACTGATGAGCCTTTGAAGGCACAGATGCTTCTGTCAGTGTAAATCACTCTGTTGCAGGTTTGACTATCAACACCTGAAAGACAAAACAAAGTTTGGATCATTTTTAAACCAGAGTTGATGAAGAGTCACAATGAAGGTCTCCATATTAAAATACATGCAGTTATCAGACTCCATCAGATGGTGTCATGTTAGTGTAGTAAACTCACACACTGGAGGAGAGGGGAAATCCTCATGTCCTTCAACAGCACAGGAGTAACTGTTTTCATAATCATAGTTGACTGAATAAGTAGAAGATGTTTGTGACTGAATTTTCTGTCCATTTTTGTACCAGATGTAGGAAGATCGATCAGGTAGACGACAACTGCTGTGACACTTCAGCTCTCTCCGGTCATACGAGTATGTGCTCACCTTCACCTGGAGATCTGGATGTGAAGAAGGAACAAGAATGTTATTTTAGACAAACTGTCAACATACACACACAACACATTTATATTATTGTTCTTCAGATGTTTGGAATTAATTTGAATATTATCGAAAATGTTACCTGTGATCCTCAAAGTGACTCCAGGTGAACCAGTATATCTCCCACCAGGTTGGTTTGTTATGATCCTGAACTTGTACTCAGCTGAGTCGCTCTCTCTCAGGTCTGTGATTCTCAGAGTGCAGCTCTTCTCAGAACAACTGTACTCAACACGATCTTGATAATCTGAATCTGTTCTCAGATCCACACGTTGTTTTCCACTCAGTTTAGTAAACCAGAATGTTTTCCCAACTTTAGTATCACGGCCATCTATTCTGGATGGGTATGTGTAGATGCAGCTTATTTCCACTGTTGATCCTTTTAAGGCACAGATCTCAGTAGAGCTGTAAGTCACTCCCCAGTCATCCTGACCCTGTATCACTGTAACACAGAGAACATCAGAAAACACAGTCAGACTCATAATAACTGTAGACAGATGTCCATTTGTAGCAGAGGAGCTTCTAACAACTTTTACATTAAAAACATAACGTGACGTTCACATCAATGAGACACAATAAAACGTGTTCAATAGAAGTTATCAAAAGAGTCCCAGGTACTCGATGTTTAGGACTGAATCAGAAAAATAACTAAATATATAAAATGTTTTGGTTCAGGGAAATGTGGCCAAACTTTAAAAAACTCATTCTGTATCACATATTTCACCTGTAGTTTCTGATGTTGCTTTTAAAGATGTGTGTATATGTCACAGGGTGACTATGTCTGGCGGTGGGACCAGGAGGAGGGCGTTGTTTAATTTTACCCTCACAGGGTTTGGCGCCATCGAGTGCTGCCTAGAGCTGGCAAATAATGTTCCTTTGAAGGATTCGAGTCATTATGAGCAGTGGCGGTCCTGTAACTGAGTCCGGACCCCCCTGTGGCCGCCCTGACAGGGAGTCTATATCAGTAATACAATGACAGATTTTTTGCAATGATTTTGAACTTAAGGGAAAGGCGAAAATAAAGTGTCTCAGCAGTTTACTACCCAATCAAAATTGTAGAAATTGTAAACAATGTTTACAACAAAGTCCCATTCATCCCTTGTCTGAATGAGGGATTTGTCTTTTTTTCAATTATTATTTTTTTTTTGTTTACTTTAATTGATTGAACTTTATTTGCATGCCGCATTGTTTTGGTTTACTTTGTGCTTTATTTACAAGTGCATGTCGTGTTTTTAGTTATTATTTGTTAAAGGGGTTCCGTAGGGCGCAAACCAGAATATAGAGCTCAACAGTTAGGTTCCGGAAGTGAAATTGCCACTCATATTCTGAATAGAGTATTTTGATTATTGGCCATAATGTCGTAACCATCCAAGGTAGACCTGCCACGAGTTATGAGATAGTGAAACGATGGAACATGATCCCGTAGAAGCCTCAAGTCCGTATCATATCAACCTTGTTTTAAGAAAAACATGTTTTATTCGAGATGTCATGGAAAAGTACGACACTACCCCCAATCTTATAGTGTAACAGTGACATCTCTGATTGGTGGAACTCGCTGTTACCATAACCTGCAAATTTCATGTTCGCTAGTTACTGAACTCTGCGATCATTTACCACAGAGCCACCATGATTTCACTTCCTGACCTAATGCGTTTTTTTAGAGCTGAAGAGAAGAGTTTATTAAGAGTTCACCCAAACATGAAATTCGCAGGTTGGGTCAACATTTCCATGGTAACAGCGAGCTCCACCAATCAGAGATGTCGCTGTTACATTCGCAATGGTTTATGGGATTTACTCTTAAGATAATTATGTACACAGTCTTGTACCTTTGCTTTTTTCTCCATTTTCCAACATTTTTTTGTGCACAATTAAATGTTCTATGGTAACGATTCATCCCATAGTTTATTGGCTTGGTTCTAGGCTTAAAACTCTTTTTTAAGAGGATTTATGAAACGTCAATGGAGTGAATGAATTGGAAATTCACTTCTGGAACCGGAGCCGTCAAAAAAGTGGGCAGTGACTGTTGAGCTCTACTGACTGGCTATATTCTCGATACGTGCTAGTTGGAGGTGGCACAGCGACCAGGCTGATGCACGTGTACGATGAAGAGAGAGACAGTGATAAGAGGACAGGAGATGAACTGTTACCTGGACCTGCTCTTCTACCACCAGCTCCATCTCACTCATCAGCACGCAGTGGACTCTTGTCTAGCTTGCCTTGTTTTAATAAAATGGCTATCATTCTCCATTGTAACGCCTGCTTGCTGTTGTTTGTGGCCAGTGGCTCCCCAGTAGAACCTCATTCAGTTCTTTTGATTGCTCTATTTAACACACACCCCCGTGAAATATGCTGTAAATTAAGTTTAAATGTTATTTCTGGTTTATGACAAAGTAAACACATTCATGGAAAACTTGACAACTCAATTTTACAGGAGAATTTAAAATGCAACGGAAAATCAAAGATGTGCACACCTGCCGTTAATCTCTGAGAGTACTGAGGCGGGACGTCACACAGAGGCTGCAGTGAAGGAAGACCAATATATTGACATGCGTACACAGAGAAGTACTTATAATAAGGGTGTGACACATGAAAAAAAGTGTCTGCTAGTTGTTCATCTTCCTGTGCTCAGGCTGCTGCAGAGTGTGAATGGCAGTATTCACACTCTGCGGCAGCCTCACTATAGAGAAATGCAGAACTCTGAGGTGTGAGCAAACTTTCTCACAGATAGAAAACACTGACACATTTATCCTAAAACAAGAAATACTCTCAAATACTGATAAAATATCTGTCTAGCAGCTAAATACTCCACTTTGGTCTCCAGCGAGATGCTAACTCTGTTGTTTGGTGCCGGGCAGGTAGTGTACAGCTGGTTTTTAGAATTAACTAAAACAATAAAGTTCTCTGTGGCTTCATTACTACAAGCAGCACATCCACTATTTTCACTCATACACTTTTAATCAAATTCTTTACACAGATTTGTGTGATGTTATTCATTTTGTGACTCTAACGGTATTTAATTTCTTGTGATGTGAAAGACATGATACAGACTTGTGTTATTATGCTATCGGAGCACATCGACCAGCCTCTAACACCTACGAACGCAGGCTCAAGTTGAGTTTGGAGGAAGTTTGAACGATGGAGGAAGTTCCTCAGAGTGATTCATTTTATTTAACAGATTTTCTCTTCTGATTTTTCGATTGTTAATGTACAGTATGTACTGTCACTGTACATCCACACAACTTTACTGTCTCTAACTGTGCAGTTTATAAAGTTTAAGGTAGAAGTGTACAGAGATGTCTCAGGTTTAAAAAACAGACCCAGCTCTGTGTTGGTCATTCTGTAAAGACTTCAATTTAAAGAAAGAAAAGTGAATGTCTGGTGTATCAGGGATCACATCACACTGCATGACATCAAACATATTCTTATCTTCACGATAAAACACACCATGCTTCCTGTCTTACAGTATGAAGGTAGACGTAAAGTACCTTGTACAGAGAGAAGGACGACAACAAATCCACTCGTTGCTGCTGTTAAACTCATAGCTTCTCCTCACATCTGTTAAATCAGCAGGTCGATCACATACATGAGAAGTACTGAATGTCAGCTCAATTCACCAAACACTTCTACATAAAGAGGGAAGACGCGGTCACGAGACAGTTTGTCTCTCTCTGGTTGGTTCGTTTGTCTTAAACACACATCGAGGTGTTAAATCGCTGGCTTCCTTCCTCTTTATATTATTAATATGTATGTAGAGATGAGTGCCTGTGAACCCTCAAGATGAAATGAAGAAATGATTATTACTCTTGCTTTACAAACAATGCAGGTAAAACATAGATGTATCAGCAAACTGAACACTAAATGTGATATTGTTCCAAAGGTGAGGCTAGCAGGTCTGTAAAAGTGGAGCTTTAATAACAAAGATGAGGTCAAAATACAAAATCAGAAAATACAAAAGGAAAATTCAAAAGGCAACAAAAACAGAATGGGCAAATCCAAGAAGAAGAACATAAAAAATGCAAAAACCAAATGAAGTACAAGCCAAGGAAGTGCTGGGAACACAGGCAGGATTTAAAGCTGAAATCCATTTCTGCACAGTGTCGCCCTCTGCAGCACAGAGAGGGAACTGACATGATGTTCAAACTACAGAGTTGTTGTTGGAAGCTGGATGTTTATTTCAATCAGCCACTGCAGTACTTTGAACATGTTACAGCTACAGAGTGATAGAGCTGGGCTCATGTTACATGTCAATGTTTTCCAATATATAATGTACATGCTGTGAGATACTGTGCTTCCTGTTCCACATGTCTTTCTCTACCAGGACAGGTGTGATGTGATAGGGCTGTTCTTATCTCTTAAAAGCAGTTTCCAACATTAAAAACAGCATTTTGCATTCTTAACATATGTAATGTACCTGCACAGGTTAAAATAATAAAGCTGCATGCTACTCAGATCTTCTGCGACGTGCTGCTGTGACGCTGTTCAAGGCTGAGACGTATAATCAGGACTCCAACTCAAACACGTCAAATTGTGAATCTATATCCCAAAATGATCGAGTGCATTTGATATCACAACATAACACAACAACTAAATGATGGGATAAAGCTTCTGTTTAATCAGACCTGAATATAGTCAATGTCAAAAGGCTGAAAATGTTAAAGAAAGAACAAAAAATAATGTTTTGGTCATTCAGCCAACATACGATCAGAGAGATGAGTTTTTCCTTTGAGTCTTATTTGCTATTTGCCATGCAGGATGTTTAAATGTGACAAATGTAAACACAGTTTTGAAAGTAGATGAATACAAACAGCAATATAGTTAATTATAACGAGCTGTGCATTCAGTGCAGTAAAAATACAAATTCAGAAAATGAGCATGTTAATACATACAAAGGATATTTGACTTGTGATATAAACAGTTGTGATCATTAAAATTGTGAAATATAAAAATCTGCTGTAACTACAGTCAGATGGCGTTATTATATACACCAGAGCTAAACTGATACAGTCTAACAAAACAGTCCTGTAATAAATTCTGCCTTCATGAAGATGATAATGTTCCATTCATGTTTAAACAGCTGTAGGAATGTGTTGTGGTCATTGTTTAGAACTGCATGTGTTACACTGAGAGGTGTTTCTAATGTTCAGTCTGCTCTCATTAATATAAATGATGTATAAATTAAATATTGTTGCCCAAATGCTGCGTTCTTAGTCAAACCATCAGTGAAGAAAAGATCCATCAATACAAACCACAGATCCATGCTGTCCTCACACTCGGCGGCTTTTGATAACTCTGCTGTACAGTGCAGACTTATTTGGAGCTGTATATACAACACTGTCCTCCTCGTTCCTGTGAGGCCGAGCTGGGCTGAAGTCTGAGTGACGAGCGCCTGCCTGGGTCCGTATGAATCGTACGCTGCTATAGTGAAGATCTCCTCTCTGCTGGCCACAGGGACAAGAGTACTTTTACATTCTCCATTTATTCAAACTCTTGACAAAGAAACCCAATACAATATAATGGAACTAGATACTCAGCTTGTGTCCCAAAAAATGAATTTAAAAAATTACCGCAATCTCTTTCTAGAAATCATGAGCTGGTTACTCAAGATAATCCACAGAACTTGTGATCAGTTTCATGTAGGAACTGTTTTCTTTCTACTCAACTACACCCACCAATCGAGCCACAGCAGCTACTTATGGATAGTGTTGGATGGAAACATTATTGGTGTCCTGGTGACAGCTTGAGTAGATGCATGCTTCCTTCTGTGCAGTGATACAAAAATAGTTCCTATATGAAACTGTTCACAACAAGGTGAAGGTGAAGTGCCATCTTGTTCCATTATATTGGAGAAAAAAACGACATCTCTACAGCTGATAACTCCAAAACTCAACAACTCACACCAAAACAATCTGGATGGTTAAATAAAGCTACGGGAAGAGAACAAACATGTAGTTTTGTTTTTAGGGTGAACTGGCCCTTTAAGGTAGAAAATAAAACATTTATTGTGCTGCAGCATCAAATCTCCATTCAATAAACTAAAAAGTGGAGATTTCAGCCTAATTTGCTAAAACATAGACGTGGGATCCTGAAGCTTGTTTTTGTTATTGCACTCCCTAATGCTCACCAGCAGAGGTCACAACATTCATTCAAAACACATTGTTTACAACCATATAAATGGAGTCCTGTCTGGTCTTTAAAGGAGCACTACGTAGTTTTGGGGAGGGACTTTTAATCAGAAGAGAAAGATCTTCATTGACTGATTATTTTTCTGTCCAACCAAACTAAATAAACAAACTGACCTGAAAGGAAAATACAATTTCACACTTTGTGTATACCTTGTTTATCCACTTAGGGAAATGATAAATATTTCTGAGATTGTGTTTTTACCTCATTTATATTGTAAATATGAAAATTCTGAGTTTGAATTTCTTCTCCAAAAACTACAAAGTGACCTTTTAATGAAACAGTTGAACCCTGTGCTGGGTGCATTGTTGGACTGACAGTTCTTAATTTATTGTGGGTATTCAAAGGACAAGTTCACAAGCTTTAAAGTTGTTTCGGTGTAACATTCTGCCCTTCTACTGAAGTTAATCCTTCAGATTATCTTGATTTTTGGTCATTAGTTGAGGCGCACACAGAAAAGTATGTGAGGGTGATAGAAGGAGAAGGAAGTGATTCATCTGGAGGAAGAAAGTAGGCAAAGAAGGACAAGGTAGCCTGTTTCTGTTTATACCTGTGGTCTGTTGTCTGGTCCCTCCTCAGCCTCAGACGGGTGTTGTGGAGACCTCACTCTTCTGACAAGACGATAAAAGGGCCGCACAAAGAAACAAACAAAAAACTTAACTTATCACAGACTTTAGAGGAAAGGTTCATATATTTGCTGTGCAGCAGAGGGCCACAGGTCAGATTCAAACCCAGGACCACTGCAGCCTCTGTACATGAGGGGCTGGCTCTACCAACTGAGCTACTGGGTACCTCAAAACATGTTCTTCTTAAAACAAGCTTGATATCAGAGGGACTAGAGTGCCAATAACTCTGTCATCTTACATATGTAAGTCTTTCCTTTAAGATGCAAAGTAAATTCAATCACAGAGAAACTGAACTGCTCACCTGATGCAGAAAAAGACAGCAAGTGGTATGAAGACCAGAATGACAGCAGTGGTTGAGAGAGCAACTGGAAACTTCCATGTAGCTGGAAAACAGTGACAGAGAACAAACACTGGAAGTTACAAGAACTATTGGGTCCAAACGTGACTGTAAATTGGACAAAGAAAATTAAACGTGTGAGAGAGGGGTTGGTTTTGTCAAAGGTTTTAAACAGCTGTGTGTAGCACTGTTTGAATCTGGTCCCAAAACAGCATAAAATTCCTCAAGTCTCCTGGAGCTGCTCAGTGAATTACAGACATGACATGAATGTAGACATGATAGTAAAATCTTCTCCTGCAAAGACTGGACAGATTCAATCTGTTATTTTTGTATAAACTGTTTTACTCACATGTCACATTAATATAGATGTATTCTGACGTCCTCCTCCCAAGCTCGTTCTCAGCTGTACAGTAATACTCTCCAGAGTCAGAGGACTGGATGGAGCTGAAGACAAACTGTGGTTCTTTACTGAGAGGTTGAAGGTCTGGATCTCCATTCTCCTTGTACCAGGTGTATTTAGCTGCTGGGTTAGCATCACTGCTACAGGTCAGAGTCACTGAACTGCCCTCCACTATCTCAGCAGAGGGACTCACTGACACAGTGGGAAGTCTTGGAGCATCTGGAGGAGAAACATGTATGTGGCAGTGGAGTGTAGTGAAGGCACCGGCTGCTGGAGGAGAGGGAGGAGTGGCTCTGCCGGTGATCAGACAGCTAGACAAAATCAGGTAATCATTCAGCTATATAAGCACGTTTGTAACCTGGTTCTGGTCTCTTGCAGTAGGCTGGGTCCAGAAACAGGACCGGAGCGGACACAGGCAGCAGAGACCAGAGTATCTGACCCTCAACCGTTGGAGTGACGGCTGTACCTTTGTGTTTTGTTTTACAAAACAAGACACTAAAGAACGGTTTAACAAGACACTAAAGAATGTGCACGAGGATAGCCGTAATTGAGATAAATGGTTGGACCCTGTGTTGTTCACAGTGCGTTCACAACCCTATCGGCTGCAGGAACACGAGAGGAAAATTGTTTGGGCGGAGCTTAAGGCCATGTTGGAGATGGGAGTAATGGAAGAGTCCAACAGTGCCTGGTGTTGCTCCATCGTGCTGGTTTGCAAGTCTGATGGGTCAATACGGTGATGTGTGGACTATCGCAGGGTCAACGAGGTGTCCAAATTCGATGCCCATCCAATGCCCCAGGTCACGAACCCCTGGATCGGCTGGGCACGGCTCGCTTTTACACGACACTGGATTTAACTAAGGGCTACTGGCAGAGTCCCTTGTCGCTAGAGTCCATGGAAAAGATGGCCATCTCCACTCCGTACGGTTCGTACCAATTTGTCATGATCCCGTTTGGATTGTTCGAGGCCCCAGCTACATTTCAGCGCCTCATGGACTGGGTACTGCAGCCTCACTCTACATATGCTGCGGCCTACTTGGATGATGTAATTGTTCACAGTGAGACCTGGGATTAGCATATGCAGCAGGTGGGAGCAGTGCTCGGGTCCCTGAGGAAGGCGGGGCTCATGGCCAATCCGAAGAAGTGTGCGGTTGGACAGAAGGAGGTACGGTATTTTGGGTACCACTTGGGGGGCGGGCAGGTGCGGCCACAGGTACAAAAGACTGCAGCGGTTGCAGCCTGCCCAATACCCAAGACAAAAAAGGAGGTCAGGAGGTTTCTGGGGCTGGCCGCTTACTGTAGGAGGTTCATTCCAGCCTTCTTGGAGCTGACCAGCCTCCTAACCAACCTGACCCGAACACCCAAGGTACCTCAGATCCGGTCCAGTGGATGGAGCTGTGTCAGCTGGCGTTTGAGAGGGAAAAGCGAGCCCTCTGTGGGGAGCCACTCTGATACACTCCTAACTTTTCTCTCCCTACAGATCGATGCCTCGAACACTGGGCTGGGGGCCGTTTTGTCCCAGGAGGTGGAGGGGGTCGTCCGCCCCATACTGTACATTTGCCGAAAGCTGGCTCAGCGGGAGGTGAACTAAAGTACGGTGGAAAAGGAGTGCCTAGCCATATGGTGGGCGGGCGGTGCCCTCCGCTACTACCTCCTGGGTCGCTCATTCACCCTCTGGTCGGACCATGCCCTGCCCAATGGCTCCACCGCATGAAAAATGCCAACGCACGGGTCACCCACTGGTATCAGTCAGCTATATAAGCACATTTGTAACCTGGTTCTGGTCTCTTGCAGTAGAGTGGGCTGGGTCCAGGAACAGGATCGGAGCGGACACGGGCAGCAGAGACCAGAGTATCTCACGTTTTCGGCCTGTGCCCAAATAAACGGTCCTAACACCCAAGAAACACTGACTTCCTTCCGTGCTTCCTCCCTTCCCGAATGAGCAGTGAGCAGTGAGGCTAACAATGTATTAATGAAAAATTAGAATATGTTATCAGACAATTGACTGTTGTGATTGAAATGTATGTGTTTTTTCCTGATACAGAGGATCAAACTCACAAACTGGAGGAGAGCCGTAGTTCTCATGTCCTTTCAAAGCACAAGAGATGATGTCTCCACGATAAACCCGGCCTTTAAAAGAAGATGTCTCCACCCCTGTGACTTTCTGTCTGTTCTTGAACCAGACGTAGGAAAGAAGACCAGCTGGACTGCAGCTGCTGTGACACTTCAGCTCTGCCTCAGTATCAGACTGGTGGACTGTTATTCTGGTCACCTGCACCTGCAGAGCTGGATATGAGAACAAGAAACAATATTATTATCACTGGTTCTAACAGAAATCACTGATAGATGTACACACACGACAACACAACAGTTACTATTCCTAGAACTAGCAGTGAACATTAGTGCCAACACAACAGTAATTATTACACAAACTCGTGATGATCCATCATTTTCAACATCTTCACTGTTTCTAAATGTTCTATGTTGATGTTTTACATCAGTGAGAGTTCATCAGTACCTGTGACAGTCAGAGTTGTAGCAGGTAAACTACTGTTCCACTCAAACCATTGTGTTGTGAATCTGAAGTGATACTGAGCTGAATCACTCTCTGTCAGGTCAGTGATTCTCAGAGTGGAGCGTCCTCTCTCTGATTCAAGGACCTGAACACGACCTGCAAACTGGGAGTCTTCACTAAGGTCCTCAGGCTGTGAAGGACTCTGCCACTGATGAGAACGTTCAGGACTGAACCAGAATTGAGACGAGATAGTGTCATAACTGCTGTAAGTGCAAGAAATGTCCACTGATGAGCCTTTGAAGGCACAGATGCTTCTGTCAGTGTAAATCACTTTGTCGCAGCTTTGACTATCAACACCTGAAAGATAAAACAAAGTTTGGGTCATTTTTAAACCAGAGTTGATGAAGAGTCACAATGAAGGTCTCCATATTGAAATACATGTAGTTATCAGACTCCATCAGATGGTGTTATGTTAGTGTAGTAAACTCACACACTGGAGGAGAGAGGAAATCCTCATGTCCTTTAACAGCACAGGAAAAACTGTCTGCAGAGTTAAAATAGTCTGAATAAGTAGAAGATGTTTGTGACTCAATTTTCTGTCCATTCTTGTACCAGATGTAGGAAGCACGAGCAGATAGACGACAACTGCTGTGACACTTCAGGTATTTCCAGCTAGGAATTAAGAAAGTGTTCACCTGTACCTGCAGATCTGGATGTGAAGAAGGAACAAGAATGTTAATTTAGACAAACTGTCAACATACATTGAAAACACATTTATATTATTGTTGTCTAGATGTTGAACATTTGGGAAAATAATTAAAATATGAATGAAAATGTTACCTGTGACCTTCAAAGTGACTCCAGGTGAACCAGTATATCTCCCACCTGGTTGGTTTGTTATGAATCTGAACTTGTACTCAGCTGAGTCGCTCTCTCTCAGGTCTGTGATTCTCAGAGTGCAGCTCTTCTCAGAACAACTGTACTCAACACGATCTTGATAATCTGAGTCTGTTCTCAGATCCACACGTTGTTTTCCACTCAGTTTTGGAAACCAGAATGTTTCCTGAACTTCAGTATCACCACCATCTAGTATGGACGGGTATGTGTACGTGCATCTTGTCACCACTGTTGATCCTTTTAAGGCACAGATCTGAGTAGAGCTGTAAGTCACTCCCCAGTCATCCTGACCCTGTATCACTGTAACACAGAGAACATCAGAAGACTATTTTGCAGCAGCCTGGTATCTTAACAAGATCTAACTGAGCTGAAGACATTCTGTATCACACATTTCAATTGTAGTTTCTGATGTCTTTTTTAAAGATGTGTGTATACTGTCAATTAAGTTTAAATATTATTTCTGGTTCATTCCAAAATGAACAGAATTATGGAAAAATCAACAGCTTAGTCAGATTTACAGGAGAATTGACAGAACATTACAAAGGAAAATCAAAGATGTGCACATCTGCAGTTAATCCCTGAGAGCATTGAGGCAGGACGTCAAACAGAGGGTGTAGTGAAGGAACAGCTGTGTATTGACACTTTAACACAGATAAGTACTTATAAGGAGGGTGTGACACATGAACAAAAGTGTCTGCTGGTTGCATATCTTCCTGTGCTCAGGCTGCCGCACAGTGTGAATGAGAACTGTAAGCCAAGCTAAGCGTTCTCTTTAAAAAATAGTGTTCATATAGAAATATTCACAAGTGTTACTCAGACTTTTGTTATCCACCTTGTAACTGTAAATCATTCCTAGTGATCTGAATGTTGTTTTCACACTGTAGTTCCTGTGTTAATTACACTATCTGATAGCATCAACCGTCTCTATATTTACTCTAACATGTACAAACGCTGTAGGTTGAGAATGCAGGAAGTCACAACAATGGAGGAAGTTCTACAGAGCGATTAATTTTATTTCTTGATATTTCTTTGTTAATATATATATTCAGTCACTACATACATCCACACAAACACCACATCCACACAAACACCACCTTTAAGGGTGCAGTAGATAAAGTTTAAAGGGATATTCCAGTGTAAGTTTAATCCATGGTCTAAATCACCATGAAACTGTGTTAGACTCCCTCTCGAGAGATCACGTTAGCAGACCGCTAATTTACAGAGTTTTATCAACCTCAGAAATGACCGCACGACAACAATACACTGCAGTAAATGGATCCAAATATAAACCGCCACCAAAAAGCCACAAATAATGCTCAGAACAGCACCAAACTTCAGCAACAGTACAAATAGGGTCTCAGCACATAGTCCGGGGCATCTAACCTCCACTAGCTTAGCTGGATTTCTATTGTGAAGCTAAAAACAGATTTCAACTCTCCTCCATCAGCTTCCGGGTCGGGGAAGTCCCGACGCGACGATTACCGAGTGCGGTTAGAAACGCTCAATTCCGTTCTTTTTCCTGTCCGCTCACGATAATAACTGTTATAAACTGACAGGTAAGACACATATGAACTTTGATTGCTTTTCCATGGAGTCATAATCATACATTTTCATCCATGAGCCGCGGAACTCTACTGCACTCGGTAATCGACTCGTCGGGACTTCCCGTCAACAGGAAGCTGCTGCAGAAGAGTGGTAAATTTAGTCAGCTTTTCAGTAGAAATCCAGCTAAGCTAGCGGAGGTTAGATGCCCCGGACTATGTGCTGAGACCCTATTTGTACTGTTGCTGAAGTTTGGTGCTGTTCTGAGCATTATTTGTGGCTTTTTGGTGGCGGTTTATATTTGGATCCATTTACTGCAGTGTATTGTTGTCGTGTGGTCGTTTCTGAGGTTGATAAAACTCCGTAAATTAGTGGTCTGCTAACTTGATCTCTCGAGAGGGAGTCTAACACAGTTTCATGGTGATTTAGACCATGGATTAAACTTACACCTGAATATCCCTTTAAGGTAGAAGTGTACAGAGATGTCTCAGGTGTAAAAACAGACCCAGCTTTGTGCTGGTCGTCCTGTAAATACTTCAATATAAAGAAAGACAAATGAATGTGTGGTGTATGTATGGCTGGAAAACAGTGACAGAGAACAAACACTGGAAGTTACAAGAATAATTGGGTCCAAACGTGACTGTAAGTTAGACAAAAACAATTGAACATGTGAGAGAGGGGTTGGTTTTCTCAAAGGATTCACCAACGAAAAAAGAAAAGGATCATGTTGGGGAATTAATAACTCACCTGCCACAACAAGCAGCTGTAAGGTGGAGTTTTGACGTCCTCTGCTGTTCTGGGCTTTACAGGAATAATTCCCACTGTGTTCAGCTCTGAAGTCAGTGATGGTGAAGATCTGTCCTGATGCTTTTGGTGAGTCTTCATTCTCCTTGTACCAGGTGTAATTAGCTGCTGGGTTAGCATCACTGCTACAGGTCAGAGTCACTGAACTGCCCTCCACTATCTCAGCAGAGGGACTCACTGACACAGAGGGAAGCTTTGGAACATCTGGAGGAGAAAACATGTACAGAGAGACAACTAATCAGTATTAGTCAACATTTTATTTTAGTTCTTTAGTTTTATTGTCAGTATAAGTGACTTCCTAATGTTACTCACACTGAACGTCTATAAAAAGAGATGAAGAGTTGATCTCTCCATACTGATTCTCAGACTTGCAGTAGTAGTTCCCTCTGTCCTCAGAGCTGATGGAGGAGAAATGATAGACGCCTTCTGGTCCTTGAATCAGTTTTTGTTTCTCCTTGTACCAGGTGTAATTAGCTGCTGGGTTAGCATCACTGCTACAGGTCAGAGTCACTGAACTGCCCTCCACTATCTCAGCAGAGGGACTCACTGACACAGAGGGAAGTCTTGGAGCATCTGCAGGAGATATGAACATGAATTAATGAAAAATTAGAATATGTTATCAGACAATTGACTGTTGTGATTGAAATATATGTGATTTTTCCTGATACAGTGGATCAAACTCACAGACTGAAGGAGAGCTGTAGTTCTCATGTCCTTTCAAAGCACAAGAGATGATGTCTCCAGGATAAACCCGGCCTTTAAAAGAAGATGTCTCCTCCCCTGTGACTTCCCGTCTGTTCTTGAACCAGACGTAGGAAAGACGACCAGCTGGACTGCAGCTGCTGTGACACTTCAGCTCTGCCTCAGTATCAGACTGGTGGACTGTTATTCTGGTCACCTGCACCTGCAGAGCTGGATATGAGAACAAGAAACAATATTATTATCACTGGTTCTAACAGAAATCACTGATAGATGGACACACACGACAACACAACAGTTACTATTCCTAGAACTAGCAGTGAACATTAGTGCCAACACAACAGTAATTATTACACAAACTCATGATGATCCATCATTTTCAACATGTTCACTGTTTCTAAATGTTCTATGTTGATGTTTTACATCAGTGTGAGTTCGTCAGTACCTGTGACAGTCAGAGTTGTACCAGGTAAAATACTCCTCCATTCAAAGTTTGTGGTATTGAATTTGAAGTGATACTGAGCTGAATCACTCTCTGTCAGGTCAGTGATTCTCAGAGTGGAGCGTCCTCTCTCTGATTCAAGGACCTGAACACGACCTGCAAACTGGGAGTCTTCACTAAGGTCCTCAGGCTGTGAAGGACTCTGCCACTGATGAGAACGTTCAGGACTGAACCAGAATTTGGATGTGATGGATTCAGGACTGTTGAACAAACAAGAAATGTCCACTGATGAGCCTTTGGAGGCACAGATGCTTCTGTCAGTGTAAATCACTCTGCTGCAGGTTTGACCATCAACACCTGAAAGATAAAACAAAGTTTGGATCATTTTTAAACCAGAGTTGATGAAGAGTCACAATGAAGGTCTCCATATCAAAATACATGTAGTTATCAGACTCCATCAGATGGTGTTATGTTAGTGTAGTAAACTCACACACTGGAGGAGAGGGGAAATCCTCATGTCCTTTAACAGCACAGGAATAACTGTCTGCAGAATTATAGTGGATTGAAAAAGTAGAAGATGTTTGTGACTGAACTTTCTGTCCATTCTTGTACCAGATGTAGGAAGAACGAGCAGGTAGACGACAACTGCTGAGACACTTCAGGTATTTCCAGCTAGGAATTAAGAAAGTGTTCACCTGCACCTGGAGATCTGGATGTGAAGAAGGAACAAGAATGTTATTTTAGAAAAACTGTCAACAAACACACATAACACATTTATATTATTGTTCTTCAGATGTTGAACATTTGGGAAAATAATTAAAATATGAATGAAAATGTTACCTGTGACCTTCAAAGTGACTCCAGGTGAACCAGTATATCTCCCACCTGGTTGGTTTGTTATGAATCTGAACTTGTACTCAGCTGAGTCGCTCTCTCTCAGGTCTGTGATTCTCAGAGTGCAGCTCTTCTCAGAACAACTGTACTCAACACGATCTTGATAATCTGAGTCTGTTCTCAGATCCACAGGTTGTTTTCCACCTAGTTCAGTAAACCAGAATGTTTCCTGAACTTGAGTATCACCACCATTTATTCTGGATGGGTATCTGTAGGTGCAGCTTATTTCCACTCTTGATCCTTTTAAGGCACAGATCTGAGTAGAGCTGTAAGTCACTCCCCAGTCATCCTGACCCTGTATCACTGTAACACAGAGAACATCAGAAGACTATTTTGCAGCAGTCTGGTATCTTAACTAGATCTAACTGAGCTGAAGACATACTGTATTCACTTGTAGTTTGTTGTGGTACAAACAACATTTCTAGTGATCTGAATGTTGTTTTCACACTGTAGTTCCTGTGTTAATTACACTATCTGATAGCATCAACCGCCTCTATATTTACTCTGACATGTACAAACGCTGTAGGTTGAGAATGCAGGAAGTCACAACAATAGAGGAAGTTCTACAGAGCGATTAATTTTATTTCTTGATATTTCTTTGGTAATGTATACACAGTCACTACATACATCCACACAAACACCACATCCACACAAACACCACCTTTAAGGGTGCAGTAGATAAAGTTTAAGGTAGAAGTGGACAGAGATGTCTCAGGTGTAAAAATAGACCCAGCTCTGTGCTGGTCGTCCTGTAAAGACTTCAGTATATTAAAAAGACACGCGAATGTCTTGTGTATCAGGGATCAAATCACACTCTTTAACACACATCACACATCAAATCTTTACTATGAAAACCACCATGTCATCTGTCTTACAGTGTAAATATAGATGTACAGTACCTTGTACAGAGAGAAGGACGACAACAAATCCACTCGCTGCTGCTGTTAAACTCATAGCTTCTCCTCACATCTGTTAAATCAGCAGGTCGATCACATACATGAGAAGTACTGAATGTCAGCTCATCTCACCAAACACTTCTACATAAAGAGGGAAGACGCGGTCACGAGACAGTTTGTCTCTCTCTGGTTGGTTCACTTATCTTAACACACATGGAGGTGTTAACTGGCTGGCTTCCGTCCTATTTATCTTATTAATATGTATGAAGAGACGAACGCCTGTGAACCCTCAAGATGAAATGAAGAAAGTAGGTAAAACGTGGACGTATCTGCAAACTGAACACGAAATGTGATATTGTTCCAATGACTGGGCAGCACAACAGCAAAGGTTCAACAGAGTCTTGGGACAGTCGGAAGCCCTCGGGAAGCTTGAGACCAGGACCAGAGTCTGTTGTTTGGACTGCAGCACCAGAGTCTCGGGATCTTTGTAAGTACTTGACGCTGGGCTGGAGGACTACAGGACCAGAGCCTAGCAGCTGGACACCAGAGCAGGAGATTGGCAACAGGGCAGCAGGACTGAAGGCCGGAAGCTGCGCACCAGGACTATGGCATGAGGCAGGTGTTGTTGGGTGTCAGAGGAGGCTGCTGACTGATGATCTGGGAGATCTGGTGGTGGGTCAGCAGGGGTGGAAGACTCGGGGTCTGAAAAAATTGTCGGCTGGGCGGTCAACAGAGAACCAGGGGCCAGAGGGTCATTGGCTGACACAGAAACAAGAGCAGCGTCTGCAGCAGAGACTGGGGACTGCTGGGCAGCAGATCCTCCATGGTGCAGAACAGTTGGACCTTCACAGCACTGGGCAGCAGGGCTAGCAGGCTGGTGGCTAGCTGAGACAGGAGCTGGTGCAGGTGAGAGGCTAGCAGGACTGCAAAAGTGGAGCGTTAATGACAAAGCTGAGGTCTAAATACAAAATCAGAAAATACAAAAGGAAAATTCAAAAGGCAACAAAAACAGAATGGGCAAATCCAAGAAGAAGAAAAAAACAAATACAAAAACCAAATGAGGTACAAGCCAAGGAAGTGCTGGGAACACAGGCAGGATTTGAAGCTGAAATCCAAAACTTTCTGCACAGTGTCGCCCTCTGCAGCACAGAGAGGGAACTGACATGATGTTCAAACTACAGAGTTGTTGCTGGAAGCTGGATGTTTATTTCAATCAGCCACTGCAGTACTTTGAACATGTTACAGCTACAGAGTGATACAGCTGGGCTCATGTTACATGTCAGTGTGTTTAATATATAATGTACATGCTGTGAGATACTGTGCTTCCTGTTCTACATGTCTTTCTCTGCCAGGACAGGTGTGATGTGATAGGGCTGTTCATATCTCTTAAAAGCAGTTTCCCACATTAAAAACAGCATTTTGCATCTTTAACATATGTAATGTACCTGCACAGGTAAAAATAAAGCTGAATGCTACTCAGATCTTCTGCTACGTGCTGCAGTGACACTGTTCAAGGCTGAGATGTTGGTGTAATCAGGACCAGACTGGAACTGATGAGGAGATTCAACAAGATGAGAGTTGAACTTAAATTGCTCTCTGTTACAACATAATTCTGCAGTAAAGACATTAGATGCACCTCTGGACCCAGTGGCCCTGACAACTCTCTAAGGACACTCCCACGCAGGGTTTAAAGCCTAGAAAGTGAAGAGTTTTAAGCCTAACTTGCTAAAACATCCTGATCTTGAGGTTTGATTTTATGTTATTGAACTCCCTTCTACTCACCAGCAGAAGTCATCATATTCATACTTCATACAAAATGCTATCACTTATGGAAAGGGGGTCCTGTAAGTACCTCAGCTTCAATGGGTGGACCCTGTGAGACAGAAACCAATTAAAATATTGAGGGAGCTGAAAGGATCAGGATCAAAAGTCAAATTCTTTTCAGTATCACATTAAGTCATTCTGCTTTTGTCCTTTCACTGCAGCTCAGCTAAATTTCACAATAAAATGACTGTACCTTTGAAAGATAAGCACTTGATTTGTCGAACTAATTGGCTTCTGATTCTGACTTTTTAATACATCTTTGCACACAGGATGACAAGTGCACTTGGAAGAGACGGCAGTCAAAACAGTCAACAAAACCCGAAAGGTAACGACTGGTGAGCAGGTCAGCAACAGGCAACAGGGGTAACAAACTGAGTAAAGAGGACTGGTACATGTACAAACAGGGGCTAGTTCCATTATCCATACTATCATACTATCATAGTATGCCAGATAATGATTTAGGGTGTTTCAGTACACAGTATGTCATATGTAGTATGCCAAAAATACAATCCTCTGCACAGCGGAATATACATCGACTGAGCCGCTGAGAAAGCACAGACAGATGAAAGCTCATTTGCATTTCATATCGTATTATATTTTTTTCTTTTTGCACTATGGACTGTGACAGATGTACAAGCAAGAGGGTCAAAGTTCAGGGTGCAATGTTAGGACAAAATATGTCATTTGAAAAGCAGCAGGGTGATTAGGGAAGACACAGGAGAGGAGGAGGACGTGGCAGTCAGGTGACCAGAATTGACTTGGAAAGTAATGCGGTAGACAAGGACAACAAACAAGGCTAAATAGAGATTCGGGGACCTGTGGGAATGTGGCTGAAACAAAAGACAGAGAAGGGAGGGTGAGAACAAACACAGATATGAGTGTTAGCAAATAAATATGGTCAAAGTCCGTAATCTTAAAACTTATCTGAAGCCTGACATTATATTCATAGCCAAACACGGACATGATGCACCCGTGGGATGAGTTTTTTAGGAGCATGTTTCAGTTTATACCTGTGCTCTGTTGTTTGGCTTCTCGTCAGCCTTACATTCATGAGGACTTCAGTCTTCTACATGTACCAACAAAGAAACAAATGGATAACTTAACATATTTTTCAACCATGCAATTACACAATGTTTAAATGTCCATTTGTACAATGAGAGAGTTATTGGCTGCTGTTGCTCCTCTTGTCCATAGAGGCCAAAAATGTATCTATCCCCAAAGTAGCTCAAGTGTTTGATGAGTCCTAATACTGTGGAAAAACTGCACACTGATGCTCTGCTAAAGCTAATGACCTTCCAAATTTATCCTCCCCTCTCTGTCTTGATAATAGGGACAGAAGACTGTGGATTTTGTCCTGCCTGCACCTCAACTGAATTTGCTTTAAAAGGGCCAATATGGACAGCAGCATCTGAAAACTCTGCCATTGTACATGTGTAAGTCTTTCCTTTAAGATGCAAAGTAAATTCAATCACAGAGAAACTGAACTGCTCACCTGATGCAGAAAAAGACAGCGAGTAGAATGAAGACCAGAATAACAGCAGTGGTTAAGAGAGCGACTGGTAACTTCCATGTAGCTGGAAAACAGTGACAGAGAACAAACACTGGAAGTTACAAGAACTGTTGGGTCCAAACGTGACTGTAAGTTGGACAAAAACAATTGAAAGAATGAGAGAGGGGTTGGTCTTGTCAAAGGTTACACAAACAAAAAAAAAGATCATGTTGGGGAATTAATAACTCACCTGCCACAACAATCAGCTGTAAGGTGGAGTTATGACGTCCTCTGCTGTTCTGGACTTCACAGTGATAATTCCCACTGTGTTCAGCTCTGATGTCAGTGATGGTGAAGATCTGTCCTGATGCTTTTGGTGAGTCTTCATTCTCCTTGTACCAGGTGTAATTAGCTGCTGGGTTAGCATCACTGCTACAGGTCAGAGTCACTGAACTGCCCTCCACTATCTCAGCAGAGGGACTCATTGACACAGAGGGAAGCTTTGGAGCATCTGGAGATGTATTAAGAGAAAAGGTTAAGTGCGCTCCTCCTTGAACCGGCACCTTATCGTGGTGGAGGGGTTTGAGCACCCGAATGATCGGTAGCAGCTATGTTGTCCGGGGCTTAATGCCCCTGGTAGGGTCTCCCAAGGCAAACAGGTCCTAGGTGACGGGTCAGACTAAGATGGGTTCACTCGCCCCTAATGACAGCAAGAACAGCAAGGATGTGCACATCGCCCGGATCGGCGTCACCGGGGCCCCACCCTGGAGCCAGGCCTGGGGTTGGGGCTCGCAGGCGAGCGCCTGGTGGCCGGGTCTTTGCCCACGGGACCCTGCCGGGCGCAGCCCGTACGAGCAACGTGGGTCCGCCCTCCCGTGGGCTCACCACTTGCGGGAGGGTTCAGAAGGGGCCGGTGCAGTGGGATATGGGTGGCAGTCGTGGGCGGGGGCCCCGGCGGCCCAATCCCCGGATGGTGACTCTAGCCACGGGGACATGGAATGTCACCTCGCTGGGGGGGAAAGAGCCTGAGCAGGTGCGGGAGGTTGAGCGGTACCGGCTAGAAATAGTCGGGCTCACCTCCACGCACAGTCTGTGCTCTGGAACCCAACTCCTTGAGAGAGGCTGGACTCTCTTCTACTCTGGAGTTGCCCGCGGTGAGAGGCGGCGAGCTGGTGTGGGCTTGCTTATAGCCCCCCAGCTCAGCCGCCATGTGTTGGAGTTCTCCCCGGTGAACGAGAGGGTCGTTTCCCTGCGCCTTCGGGTCAGGGATAGGACTCTCACCGTTGTCTCGGCTTATGGGCTGAACAGTGGTGCAGAGTACCCGGCCTTCTTGGAGTCCCTGGGAGGGGTACTGGAGAGTGCTCCAACCGGGGACTCCGTCGTTCTCCTGGGGGACTTCAACGCCCACGTGGGCGACGACAGTGTTACCTGGAGGGGTGTGATTGGGAGGAACGGCCTCCCCGATCTGAACCCGAGTGGTGTTTTGTTACTGGACTTCTGTGCTAGTCACGGTTTGTCCATAACAAACACCATGTTCAAGCATAAGGGTGTCCATATGTGCACGTGGCACCAGGACACCCTAGGCCGGAGATCAATGATCGACTTTGTGGTCGTGCCATCTGACCTCAGGCCGTATGTCTTGGACACTCGGGTGAAGAGAGGGGCTAAGCTGTCAACTGATCACCACCTGGTGGTGAGTTGGATCCGCTGGCGGGGGAGGAAGCCGGACAGACCTGGCAGACCCAAACGTATCATGAGGGTCTGCTGGGAACGTCTGGCAGAACCCTCTGCCAGGGAGATCTTTAACTCCCAACTCGGGGAGAGCTTTGACCAGATCCCGAGGGAGGCTGGAGACATTGAGTCCGAATGGACCATGTTCTCCACTTCCATTGTTGACGCGGCTGTCCGGAGCTGTGTCCGTAAGGTCTCCGGTGCCTGTCGCGGCGGCAATCCCCGAACCCGGTGGTGGACACCGGAAGTAAGGGTTGCTGTCAAGCTGAAGAAGGAGTCCTACCGAGCCTGGCTGGCCCGGGGGACTCCTGAGGCAGCTGACGGGTACCGGCAGGCCAAGCGTGCGGCAGCACGGGCAGTCTCAGAAGCAAAAACTCGGGTCTGGGAAGAGTTCGGGGAGGCCATGGAGGAGGACTACCGGTCGGCCTCGAAGAAATTCTGGCAAACCATCCGGCGCCTCAGGAGGGGGAAGCAGTCCTCCACCAACACTGTTTACAGTGGGGGTGGGGAGCTGTTGACCTCGACTGGGGACATCGTCGGGCGGTGGAAGGAATACTTCGAGGATCTCCTCAATCCCACTGACACGCCTTCCATAGAGGAAGCAGAGGCTGGGGACTCAGAGGTTGACCCATCCATCACCCAAGCCGAAGTCACTGAGGTAGTCTGGAAGCTCCTCAGTGGCAAAGCACCAGGGGTGGATGAGATCCGCCCTGAGTACCTCAAGTCTCTGGATGTTGTGGGGCTGTCTTGGTTGACACGTCTCTGCAGCATCACGTGGCAGTCGGGGACAGTGCCTCTGGACTGGCAGACCGGGGTGGTGGTCCCCCTTTTTAAAAAGGGGGACCGGAGGGTGTGTTCCAACTATCGGGGGATCACACTCCTCAGCCTCCCTAGGAAAGTCTATTCAAGGGTACTGGAGAGGAGAATTCGGCCGATAGTCGAACCTCGGATTCAGGAGGAACAATGCGGTTTTCGTCCTGGCCGTGGAACACTGGACCAGCTTTATACCCTCCGCAGGGTGCTCGAGGGTTCATGGGAGTTTGCCCAACCAGTCCACATGTGTTTTGTGGACTTGGAGAAGGCATTCGACCGTGTCCCTCTTGGCATTCTGTGGGAGGTGCTCCGGGAGTACGGGGTCGGAGGCCCTCTGTTAAGGGCTGTACGGTCCCTGTACGACCGGAGCAGGAGCTTGGTTCGCATTGCCAGCAGTAAGTCAGACCTGTTCCCAGTGCATGTTGGACTCCGGCAGGGCTGCCCTTTGTCACTGGTTCTGTTCATTATTTTTATGGACAGAATTTCTAGGCGCAGCCACGGGCCGGAGGGGATCTGGTTCGGGAGCCACTGGATCTCATCTCTGCTTTTCGCGGATGATGTGGTCTTGTTGGCTCCTTCGAGCCAGGACCTCCAGCATGTCCTGGGGCGGTTTGCAGCCGAGTGTGAAGTGGCTGGGATGAGAATCAGCACCTCCAAATCTGAGGCCATGGTTCTCGACCGGAAAAAGGTGGCTTGCTCCCTCCAGGTGGGAGGAGAGTTCCTGCCTCAAGTGGAGGAGTTTAAGTATCTCGGGGTCTTGTTCACGAGTGAGGGAAGGATGGAGCGTGAGATTGACAGGCGGATCGGTGCAGCGGCCGCAGTAATGCGGTCGTTGTATCGGTCTGTCGTGGTGAAGAGATTTACCAGTCAATCTACCAGTCAATCTACGTTCCGACCCTCACCTATGGCCATGAACTTTGGGTCATGACCGAAAGAATAAGATCCCGGATACAAGCGGCCGAAATGAGTTTCCTCCGCAGGGTGGCAGGGTGCTCCCTTAGAGATAGGGTGAAGAGCTCTGTCACCCGGGAGGAGCTCGGAGTAGAGCCGCTGCTCCTCCACATCGAGAGGAGCCAGCTGAGGTGGCTCGGGCATCTGTTTCGGATGCCCCCTGGACGCCTCCCTCGGGAGGTGTTCCTGGCATGTCCCGCCGGGAGGAGACCCCTAGGAAGACCCAGGACACGCTGGTGTGACTATGTCACCTATCTGGCCTGCGAACGCCTTGGGATCCTCCCGGAAAGAGCTTGAGGCAGTGTCCGGGGAGAGGGAAGTCTGGGTGTCCCTGCTCAGGCAGCTGCCCCCGCGACCCGGCCCCGGATAAGCGGACGAAAATGGATGGATGGATGGAGGTTAAGTGCGTGTTACAACAATAGAATTTGTAGTATTTAAACCATAAAGTGTGAACAACTGTGTGCAGAACTGTTTGAATCTGGTCCCAAAACAGCATAAAACTCCTCAAGTCTCCTGGAGCTGCTCAGTGAATTACAGCAGACTGACAATGTGGAGCACAAGAGCGTAGACATGACAGTAAAATCTTCTCCTGTAAAGACTGGACAGATTTAATCTGTTATTTTTATATAAACTGTTTTACTCACATGTCACATTAATATAGATGTATTCAGACGTCCTCCTCCCCAGCTCGTTCTCAGCTGTACAGTAATACTCTCCAGAGTCAGAGGACTGGATGGAGCTGAAGACAAGCTGTGGTTCTTTACTGAGAGGTTGAATGTCTGCATCTCCATTCTTCTTGTACCAGGTGTAATTAGCTGCTGGGTTAGCATCACTGCTACAGGTCAGAGTCACTGAACTGCCCTCCACTATCTCAGCAGAGGGACTCACTGACACAGAGGGAAGTCTTGGAGCATCTGGAGGAGATATGAACATGTATTACTTACAGATTAATTGATTCACTACTGCTGTGAAAAATCATGTTGAAACGACAGACATTAAAGGTTACATGGACTGTCTGTCCACATCCCTACACTCATATAATGAATGTTATTTATCTGACAAAAGACACAGTAAACAAAGTTAAGATAAAACATTTCTTCACAATAATATTGTTGTTGTCTTGGCCGGGATGATCATCAAGTGAAAATCTGATACTGTGACAGCCTGAGTCTGAACTTGTAATTTGTATTTTATTGTCAGTGTGTATGTGTTTTTATTTTTCTTTACACAGTGGATCAAACTCACAGACTGAAGGAGAGCCATAGTTCTCATGTCCTTTCAAAGCACAAGAGATGATGTCTCCAGGATAAACCCGGCCTTTAAAAGAAGATGTCTCCACCCCTGTGACATTCTGTCTGTTCTTGAACCAGACGTAGGAAAGACGACCAGCTGGACTGCAGCTGCTGTGACACTTCAGCTCTGCCTCAGTATCAGACTGGTGGACTGTTATTCTGGTCACCTGCACCTGCAGAGCTGGATATGAGAACAAGAAACAATATTATTATCACTGGTTCTGACAGAAATCAGTGATATATGTAGACACACGACAACACAACAGTTACTATTCCTAGAACTAGCAGTGAACATTAGTGCCAACACAACAGTAATTATTACACAAACTCATGATGATCCATCATTTTCAACATGTTCACTGTTTCTAAATGTTCTATGTTGATGTTTTACATCAGTGTGTGTTCATCAGTACCTGTGACAGTCAGAGTTGTACCAGGTAAACTACTGTTCCATTCAAAGTTTGTGGTATTGAATTTGAAGTGATACTGAGCTGAATCACTCTCTGTCAGGTCAGTGATTCTCAGAGTGGAGCGTCCTCTCTCTGATTCAAGGACCTGAACAAGACCTGCAAACTGGGAGTCTTCACTAAGGTCCTCAGGCTGTGAAGGACTCTGCCACTGATAACTCTGATGAGAACTGAACCAGAATTTGGATGTGATGGATTCAGGACTGTTGTACAAGCAAGAAATGTCCACTGATGAGCCTTTGAAGGCACAGATGCTTCTGTCAGTGTAAATCACTCTGTTGCAGGTTTGACCATAAACACCTGAAAGATAAAAACAAAGTTCTGATCATTTTTAAACCAGAGTGGATGAAGAGTCACAATGAAGGTCTCCATATTAAAATACATGTAGTTATCAGACTCCATCAGATGGTGTTATGTTAGTGTAGTAAACTCACACACTGGAGGAGAGAGGAAATCCTCATGTCCTTTAACAGCACAGGAATAACTGTCTGCATAATCATAGGTGACTGAATAAGTAGAAGATGTTTGTGACTGAATTTTCTGTCCATTTTTGTACCAGATGTAGGAAGAACGATCAGGTAGACGACAACTGCTGTGACACTTCAGCTCTCTCCAGCTAGAAAATGAGGATGTGGTCACCTGCACCTGAAGATCTGGATGTGAAGAAGGAACAAGAATATTATTTTAGACAAACTGTCAACAAACACACACAACACATTTATATTATTGTTGTCTAGATGTTGAACATTTGGAAATAATTAACATATGAATGAAAATGTTACCTGTGACAGACAAAGTGACTCCAGGTGAACCAACATATTTCCCACCTTCTTGGTCTGTAATGAACCTGAACTTGTAAACAGCTGAGTCGCTCTCTCTCAGGTCTGTGATTCTCAGAGTGCAGTTGTTGTTAACAAAGTTGTACTGCACACGACCTGAACACTCTGGGTCTGTTCTCAGATCCACATAAACACCATTACTCACTTTTGTGAACCAGAATCCGTTCTCAACTCTCTTTACAGTGGATGGGTATGTGTAGGTGCAGCTCATCTCCACTGTTGATCCTTTTAAGGCACAGATCTCAGTAGAGCTGTAAGTCACTCCCCAGTTATCCTGACCCTGTATCACTGTAACACAGAGAACATGAGACTCAAAACAGCATCAGGAGACAGATTTTCACTGTGAAGTCTGTGAAGTTACATTTCCCAAAACATTTGTTCTGCTGCCAGTGTGACAAAAAAAAAATCTTATAGTAGAATTTTGCTCATGGGCAGGGGAGCATAAGACTTAAAGGGGCGGTATGTAACAATTTATAGCAGTGTACATTTTGAATCAATTTCTTATTGGCCATATATTGGTGTAGAGGATGTATACAAAATGTATATGTTGAAGCCAAAATTCTAAGTAGAATCAACACAGAGCCGGGGTTGTTAAAAGTGGGTTCCGTTTATTCCTGGACTGACAAAGCATTATGTACCTCAGAATTTGTTCATCTGTTTCCACTGTTGCGTAGTGATGACCTGGATCATCATTGTTCCTTATCTTTCCTGAGAATCACATAAATTCCAGTAATCGTTCCGAAGCTTGTGTGCATGTGTGCATATTTACTCGTGCATGTATGTGTGTGTGCTATTCTTTTTGGCTGGAGTCATGAGGTTCCCTGTTTTCGTCATCTTGGATCGATTTGGCACCCCTACTTCTGCTGATAACATTCCTATTTCAAAAATCTTCTGTTTATCTCAGCCCCAAAACAGATTAAAACACGTTCATATTCAAAGGTCAATACCGGTCACCTAGTCGGGCCAGATTTCTCAATAATATGAGCAGATTGTAACGTCTCTATCGGTTGTCTATACAATCTTGTGGACACCTTGTTGTTTTGAAGGACTCAGGGTCAGATGCAAGTTCTTGAGCGTATTGTCTCTGCAGTTTATCTGTAAAAACACTGAGGCAGGAAATTCCACAGAGGGTGTGGAGAAGAAATGTTGACGTAGTCTTGGTGAAGTTGCTTATTTACACATCCAGCAAACACAGAACAACATGAAGTAATACTTGGAGTAACAAGTCCACATCCACTGTTAATACAAAGATATTCATGACTGCGATGTAAAAGTTTAGTTATCCACCTTGCAACTCCAAAAGTAAGGATTTTCTTATAACATAAAAAAAACCTGATACGGACCTCTTTTTTTATGCTACCATATACAAATGCCGTCTAAAGTTGTGTTTGGTGGAGGGACGATGCAGAAAGTTCCACAGAGAAGCATGAATTTTATTCAACAGATCATTCAGAGCATTTGTTCTGTGTTAATGTAAGTACAGTCACCACTTCCACCCACACAAACTCAGCTTTACCATCTTCAATGATGGAGTTTATAAAGATTAAAGGTGTACAGAGATGCTGCTGGTGTACAAAACAGACATGGCTCTCTGCTAGTCTTTAAAAGGACAAATGAATGTCTGGTGCTGCTGGGATCACATCGTATCACAACATCACACATCTTATCTTTTTAATGTACTTAAAACCTCTCATGCTAACTGCCGTACAATATAGATATAGATGCACATGTACAGTACCTCTTACAGAGAGAAGAAAGACAACAATTCCACTCGCTGATGCTGTTGAACTCATCACTTCTACTCACAATCACGATGCATGAGAAATATACGTGGTCTCTGAAGAAGTTAGTGCTGGTGTGTGTCTTCTGTGGCTGTGTTTGTGTTTAACAGACATCGAGGGGGTTCACACCCAGCCTGATTTCCTTCTTCTCGATCATATCACTATGACTGCTGTCAAGCCCGCCTCCACTCTGAAAACCCCGGTCAAACTAGCCCCCTGTTATTTTGTGGTGCCTGTATATAGTAGATATTACGGTAATGCAATGTAAGAACAGAATTCAGTGTGCACAGTGTGTGCTAAAGTATCACCTGTACCTAGCAGCTACTTTTCACAAATGTCAGTGTACTAAACTGCAAATGATACATAGCATCACTCAATTGCCAACATTCATATACTCATTCTTCATATTTCTTGAACAGTCTGTAGTCTAAAGTTTTTATGCCATGTATAAAGATTCTTCATAGTGTTGATTTTGCAAACTTTAAATCAGAGGTGTATGTTTAATAAAACATTTTAAACACCTACCAATGTGTTATACACACAGTGATCAGCAGAATGTGTGTGTGTGTGTAGGTTTGAGCCGCTGCCAGAGGGAGTTTCATTTTCTGCCATGAATTTTAACAGATAAGGTCTCTGTCCTTCCTGCAGTAAAACATGTTTAATCACGTCAGTAGTCAGTGAGAGCCAGAGCCAGCCCTGGGCATAGGCAGTATGTCCATAATCAGGAATTAATGGCCTCTGCGTCGTCCATTAATTCCTGAATGTTAGCATTGGGAAATTTTGTCTGCACTTTCTCTGCCTCTCTTGTGCCACCAGCTCACTAACAGCTTTAGATTTTCATCTTAACCACTTTAGCTTTTACAAAGTCAGTTGTCCTTTTTAAGTGACTGTGTTGTTTTTCTTCATGTGCCTTTTTTTGCTCTTAACAGTTCTCAGTGATTCCTAAGCTTTCATGGGTCTATGCAGCAGCAAGTGTTTACATGATGAGGCTGCTGAATTTGCAAGAATCCATCTTGCCAGGCGTAAAGTTATTTTTCTTGTGACTGTGTAACGACCAGCCAGATAAGCGACTGTTTGCAAAAAAACAATGTTGGCTTCTGAGGAGGTTAGTTTAGCTTGTTATAGCATCAGTTATATCAGAACTGGAACATTTATTTCATTAAAGAAAAACAAAGTGAACTCAAAGAGTTTGATTTACCAACTGGCTCAGCTGGTGCTCTCTTTGATCTGATTGGTTGAGGTTACCGTGAGATAGCCGGTGACAGACGAGTCTGTTTTAAAAAATAACCAGAGACAAAATAGGCTTTGAGAGACGTCTGTTTTTATTAGACCAGGACACCAATACAACAGCTTTTATCAGTACGGTACTGCATTCAGCACAAAAGTTAGACAGATATTTAAGTAGATGATACATGTCAAACAATCTGAGTTCAGTAATAATTGTTTTGATTCTAACTCCAAAAACAGAAATAACCAAATAAATCACAAATCCTATATACGAGTTTACTTGTGAAAGTGAAAAATACACAACAGGTGAGATGCAGTGGACATAAAGGTGCGCTGTCCACAGGCGAGACACAGCAAACTGCAAACAAGGTGAGCTCTGACTGGTTGCCATACATAGATGTCCTCTACATCTAAAAAAACCTGCTGTGTGACTGGTGTTTTCATCGAAACGACACGATTACAGACAACTGCAGAGAGAAGAAAAAGTTAGTGGCTGTTAGTGTGCGTGTGTGTGTCTTCTCCTGCTTCATGGTGTCTTTTGTCTCGTTGCCGTGGTTACCGTGCATCAACCACATAAACATTTTCCTCCAGAGGACCTGAATCAGGAGAGCAGATTATAATCCAATTATTTTATATTAAAGTGAATATGTTGAGATTTTCTGATTTTTTTTTCTGATTGGCTTTTGTACCTGTGTTCGTCATCTGGCTACTCCTCCTCCTCCTCATGAGGATGAAGAAGATGATAGGGAACAGCAGCAGGAGGAAGCAGCAGATCAGCACAGACACCACCACCACACTGCTGCTGCTGCTGCTGCTGCTGCCATCTGCTGACAGACAGACAGTGTTTCTAATTCTCAGCAGTGTAGAGAATGTGAAAGGTTTGATAGCTTTCAAAAGCATCAGTGAGAAAACATCAGAGCGGAGTCCATTTTATTTATTTATGTAAAAAGCATCTTTGTCACAATGTTTTTTATAGTATATAAAAGTGAAATACAACGACAATGTATCTGTATTGGATTTTAGACTTTGGAAAACATCTGAACCATTAACTAGTTGCTTACTAGCATGTTCATAGCTGCATGTCTGTTGGCTCTTTATTAGTCATTATAATGCACTTATTGCCTTATTCTGCATGACCATATTCTACAACTACCAGGTCAATAACTTAGAGTTAATTACCTCTAATCAATGGTAAGTAATTAAGTTGTTATACATAAATTACAATATAAAAAAATACTTTTCTCATTGTGGGCATCAGTATTGTAATTCATGTTCAAAAACATCCATACTTACTATCAGGAAGCAGAAATTAGAAGGTTAAAGAGGAAAAACTCCCAGTTTAAGGAACAGTTCACCAGAGGAGGGTAGCTTAGCTTAATTTTATGCTTCTGTGTTGAATCCAGCCATACCTGCAACGTAACTTCTGCACCCTGACAAGTTAGGGTTTTTTTTTTAAGTACGTCTTTACTCAAGTAGTTCAAGTTTGAGTAGTAGCATTCATCCTCATGCTGATATAAAGTCACGTGAGGGTTCATAGTCCACAAACCATTTCTGGAGCGTCACAGCAAAACAGTGTTGCAGCATTCTCATAAACAACTGTAGCTTCCCAAGTTACACAAATTGATTTGGAAAGGCATTATTTACATCCTTTAGTGGGTTGAAATCTTCACTGTAGCTGCTAAGCTAAAAGCATTAGCATGCGTGCACCCACTTAAGACGGGGTACTCGCATGATTACACTGAACCAGGCACCAAAGGATCTGTGGGATCAGTTTTTAGTATAGTATATTGTTATTTCCTGTATTATTTTGTAAGTTTCATCCTCATGTGTCATATTGTGTTACTTCCTTCCCTTCATCTTGTTTTGCCTCCCTTGCGATCGTCCTTATTAGTTTCAGCTGTCCCTGATTTTTTGCTTTTGTGTCTTTTGTTCTGATACCTGCTGCCTCTGTGTGTGTTTTGTGTTTGGGTCCTGTTTTGATATGGATCACACAGACTAACTGTATGGAGCAATTTCATTGTTGTTGTTTTTTTCCCCAAGTAGTTTTAAAACAAGTCCACAGCTACTTCAGTTGTTCAGGAGAATGCTGAAACTCTGTTTTACTGTGAAGCTCCAGAAACATTTTGTGGACAAGGCAAGAAGTGCAATGTAAGTATAAAAAAAACTAGGTCCAATATGCTTCTTATATATATGATAATAAGCAACTAGTTCGTGGTTTATTTGTTCCCTCATCTAAAGTGCTAACAGATCTTGAAGCAATGACAAAACTGTATATTTGTAAATACTATGTTGTGGGAGAAAAATGAAATGGGATATGTGTGGGTTGATATTCCTCAGTTCTGGACTCACCCTCCACTCTGAGCAGGAAGACTTTCGTGCTTTGCAGATAACCAGTTTTATTGAACACCTGCAGGCTGTACCTTCCTGAGTCTGCAGGCTGAACTCGGCTGAATCTCAGGGAGCCATTTCTCAGCAGTTCGCAGCGTTTGTGGTGGCATGTGTAATTGTTCTTCGAAGAGACCACCAGGTGGGGGTGAGTCCACCTGAAGTCCTGTCCGGCCTCAAAATTAGTCTCCTGCGGGTCTAAGGACAGCAGGACGGCTTCACCACTGCGTGCAGTGATACTCTTTGCAGAGGCAGCTGGGGTCAAAGGTCAGACAACAACAGTTCAGCTCATTCATCACATGACTGCACTAATGTAGAGTCAAAAATGTATTATATGTATTCAAGATTGCCAAGCAGGTGGCCTGCAATTTGACCTAAATGTAAAGCAGCAACATAAAGAAAAATTCAGTTAACTTATCTGTGGTAGAAAATGTTCATAACATTCTTGTGATTGGGTTGCAAAAGTCAGAGTAGACAAAAACAAAAACAAAAAGAAACAGGTATTACTGAGCAGTTAAGTGGTGAGTTGACCGGTTGCAATTCTTGAGGTATATATGTAGGTTGAGAAGAAGTTTACTGATTGCAGTTTTGAACCATTTCTTATTACTGGAAATGTATATAATATTATCCAAAAATGAAACGGTGAAACGGTGCCAAAGCAGCCTTGAAGAGGCTTAACGTACTGTTCACCCACACCCCCATTCTTCAACATCCTGACCCAGCTCCTCAGTTTCTGGTGGAGATGGATGCCTCTGACTCCAGAGTAGGGGCCATTCTCTCCATGCGCAATGCCTCTAAACACAAGTGTCCTCCATGTGCCTTTTTCTCCCTTGTGCAGAGAAACTACGACGTGAGAAATAGTGAGCTGCTGGCAGTAGTTTTGGCTCTCTAGGAGTGGCAACACTGGCTGGAGGGGACTCTGGAGCCATTCCTCATTTGGATAGACCACAAGAACCTTGCTTACCTGTACTCTGGCAGAAGATTCAACTCCCACCAGGCCTGCTGGTTGCTATTCCCAAGCTGCTGTAATTACACCCTGTCCTACCTACCCGGCCCCAGAAGTGGCAAACCAGCTGCCCTTTCTCGCTTTTTCTCCTATGACGCACCCCCTGCTAACCCTGATCCCATCGCGTCTTTTCCCCGGATCACTGGAGCTGCCACCCGGGATATCAAGATCATACTCTGAGAGGCACAACGCAGTCACCTGTCACCTGGCGATTCAGGTCCACCAAATCGCTCATTCGTGCCAGAGTAGTCCCGGTCCCAGGTGTTACAGTATTACCTTACATACTATTCCCTGCCTCATTGTCCGCTTTTGGGTCTACAATCCACTAACCAAGTGTAACATTGTGGTTAATTCAGATCAATGTTAGTGTGTCGTTTTGCCCCATATTGATGAAAGCCTTCAGCATTTCTAGTGGTATCTCATTGACCCCTGAGGCGTTGCCACTGTGGAGTTGTTTGACTATCGCAGTGACAGGGAAAATCGGCAGTGATACCCTGTCATCCTCCAGCTCTGTCTCCATTACAGAGGGTGGCTGGGTGAGATTCAGAAGGTCACCAAACTACTCCGTCCACCGCCCTAGGACCTCCTTAGTTGAAGTCAACAAGGTCCCATCCTTGCTGTACACTGCTTGGATGGTTCCCCGTCCCCCCCAAGGTGCCAGACGGTTTTCCAAAAGCGCTTTGGTGCTGCCCAAAAGTCCTTCTCCATGGCCTAGTCAAACTCCTCCAACACCTGCTGCTTTGCCTCTGCCACAGCTGTGGCTGCTGCCCTTCGTGCCCGTCGGTGCCCAATACTGCCTCAGGAGTACCCCGGGACAACATGTCCCTAAAGGACTCCTTCTTCAGTCTGACAGCTTCCCTTACCACAGCTGTCCACCGCGGTGTCCGAGGGTTGCCGCCCCTTGAAGCACCTTAGACCCTTTGGCCACAGGACACAGCTGCAGCTTCAACAAAGGAGGCTTTGAACATCGCCCATTCAGGTTCGATATCCCCAGCCTCCACAGGGATGCTAGAGAAGCTCTTTCAGAGGAGGGAGTTGATGGCTTCTCGGACAGGGGCCTCCCCCAAACGTTCCTAGCTTACCCGCACCACTCGTTTGGGCTTACCAGGTCTGTCTAGGGGTTTCCCCTGCCACCAAAACCAACCCACCACCAGGTGGTGATCAGTGGACAGCTTTGCCCCTCCCTTCACCCGAGTGTCCAAAACACACGGCGTCAGATCAGATGATACGATCACAAAATCAACCATTGACCTTTGGTCTAGGGTGCTCTGGTACCACGTACATTTATGACCATCCTTGTGTTCGAACATGGTGCTCATTATAGACAGACCATGACTGGCACAGAAGTCTAATAATAGAACACCACTTGGGTTCAAAAAGGGGAGCCCATTCCTCCCAATCACGCCCCTCCAAGTATCTCCATCTTTGCCAACGTGCACGTATAAGTCTCCCAGTAAGACCACGGAGTCCCCCACTGGAGCCCCATGCAGTACCCCAGCCAGGACCTCTAAGAAGGCCATTTACTCCGAACTGCCGTTCGGTGCATATGCATATGCATAACAACAGTCAGAGTTTTCCCCCCAGCCCTAAAGTGTAAGGAGCCGACCCTCTCGTTGGGTAAACTCCAACACGGCGGCACTCAGTCGGGGACTTAGTGAGTATCCCCACACCCGCCTGGCGCCTCACATCTTTTGGCAACTTGGATTTGTGCAAAAATCATAAATTGCCAAACATGAATGGCAGCATCACTCTTGATACAGGGGATATATGTCACATATTACAGTTTGACTGTCCGACCCTAGGACAGTCAAACTGGGACACCACCTCTCCTCCACCGGGACACTGAGCACGGGCTCCCCACAAGGGTATGTGCTGAGTCCGCTGCTCTACACCCTCTACACCACAGACTGTAGACCCGCCCACTCCAGTAACACCATTGTTAACTTCGCAGACGACACGATGGTGGTGGGACTGATCACGGGGGGAGATGAGTCTGCCTAAAGGGTCAAGGTCCTGAAACTGTCTGAATGGTGCTCAGCAAACCTGTCTCTGAACACCACAAAGACCAAAGAAATCATCCCGGACTTCAGGAAACACGGGACAGATCCATCTTCCCTCTGCATACACGGCGCCTGCGTGGAGAGGACCCACAACAGTTCGCACAACAGTTCCATCATAACCAGAACAAACAGACTCAGGAACAGCTTCTTTCCACAAGCCATCACTGCGCGTACGCACGCACACACACAAACACACACATAATTGTAAAGACTATTTTACGGTACTTACTTATACTCCCACATTCCATACTTACAATCTGCACCACTGTACATATTTATTTATTTTTTATACTTACATTGCACTACTTGACTTGTACTTTTTACTCTATTTTATGTTCTGTGAACCACTCGGATGCTGCTAAAATTTGACAATGACAACAAAACGATTCTGATTGTGATCTGATTCAGATTTCCATATGAGGAAAAAATGCCGCAAATATATTTGTCTGGCTAAAAATAATGAGTGGTGAACATTTTTAAATGTTTTGTACTCACACTGGATGTCTATAAAAAGAGTTGAAGAATTGATCTCTCCATACTGATTCTCAGACTTGCAATAGTAGTTCCCTCTGTCCTCAGAGCTGATGGAGGAGAAATGATAGACGCCTTCTGGTCCTTGAAATAGTGTTTGGTTTTTCTTGTACCAGATGTATTTAGCTGCTGGGTTAGCATCACTGCTACAGGTCAGAGTCACTGAACTGCCCTCCACTATCTCAGCAGAGGGACTCACTGACACAGAGGGAATTCTTGGAGCATCTGGAGGAGAGGTGTTGTTCTTTTTAAGGGTTTGTTACTAAAGTGGCATTCATGGGATTTAAAGAAAGTTCATGTAATCAGAAGAATCTTCTCCTGTAACAACGGATGTAATTAAGTTAGTTTTTATTTTTAAATGAACTGTTGCACTTACATGTCACATTAACATTGATGTATTCAGACGTCCTCCTCCCCAGCTCATTCTCAGTTGTACAGTAATACTCTCCAGAGTCAGAGGACTGGATGGAGCTGAAGACAAGCTGTGGTTCTTTACTGAGAGGTTGAAGGTCTGGATCTCCATTCTCCTTGTACCAGGTGTAATTAGCTGCTGGGTTAGCATCACTGCTACAGGTCAGAGTCACTGAACTGCCCTCCACTATCTCAGCAGAGGGACTCACTGACACAGAGGGAAGCTTTGGAGCATCTGGAGGAGATATGAATGTAGTCATGAAAAATTAGAATATGCTATCACAGACAATTGACTGTTGTGATTGAAATGTATGTTTCTCTGGTTCTGTTGTAATTGTCTCTATTTATCACAGCAGCAGTCTAGAGAGCTGATCATGGAGCTCTCACTGGTCAAACTACTCCTGGTGGAAACTGACAGCCAATATAATTTGTACTTTTAGTTCTTTACACATGCGCCTATCTGCAATTTGTAGCCAGTGTGTGTATTTGTGTTTTTCCTGATACAGAGGATCAAACTCACAGACTGAAGGAGAGTTGTAGTTCTCATGTCCTTTCAAAGCACAAGAGATGATGTCTCCAGGATAAACCCGGCCTTTAAAAGAAGATGTCTCCACCCCTGTGACTTTCTGTCCGTTCTTGAACCAGACGTAGGAAAAACGACCAGCTGGACTGCAGCTGCTGTGACACTTCAGCTCTGCCTCAGTATCAGACTGGTGGACTGTTATTCTGGTCACCTGCACCTGCAGAGCTGGATATGAGAACAAGAAACAATATTATTATCACTGGTTCTAACAGAAATCACTGATAGATGTACACACACGACAGCACAACAGTTACTATTCCTAGAACTAGCAGTGAACATTAGTGCCAACACAACAGTAATTATTACACAAACTCATGATGATCCATCAGTTTCAAGATGTTCACTGCTTCTAAATGTTCTATGTTGATGTTTTACATCAGTGTGAGTTCATCAGTACCTGTGACAGTCAGAGTTGTACCAGGTAAACTACTGTTCCATTCAAAGCTTCCTGTTGTGAATTTAAAGTGATACTGAGCTGAATCACTCTCTGTCAGGTCAGTGATTCTCAGAGTGGAGCGTCCTCTCTCTGATTCAAGGACCTGAACACGACCTGCAAACTGGGAGTCTTCACTAAGGTCCTCAGGACGTGAAGGACTCTGCCACTGATGAGAACGTTCAGGACTGAACCAGAAATTAGATGTGATAGTTTCATCACTGCTGTAAGTGCAAGAAATGTCCACTGATGAGCCTTTGAAGGCACAGATGCTTCTGTCAGTGTAAATCACTCTGTTGCAGTTTTGATCATAGACACCTGAAAGATAAAACAAAGTTTGGATCATTTTTAAACCAGAGTTGATGAAGAGTCACAATGAAGGTCTCCATATTAAAATACATGTAGTTATCAGACTCCATCAGATGGTGTTATGTTAGTGTAGTAAACTCACACACTGGAGGAGAGGGGAAATCCTCATGTCCTTTAACAGCACAGGAATAACTGTCTACAGAGTTAAAATAGTCTGAATAAGTAGAAGATGTTTGTGACTGAATTTTCTGTCCATTTTTATACCAGATGTAGGAAGAACCATCAGGTAGATGACAACTGCTGTGACACTTCAGCTCTCTCCTGCTAGGATCTGAGGATGTGCTCACCTTTACCTCGAGATCTGGATCTGAGGAAGGAACAAGAATGTTATTTTAGACAAACTGTCAACAAACACACACAACACATTTATATTATTGTTGCCTAGATGTTGAACATTTGGAAATAATTAACATATGAATCAAAATGTTACCTGTGACCCTCAAAGTAATTCCAGGTAAACCAGTATATCTCCCATCTGGTTGGTTTGTTATGATCCTGAACTTGTACTCAGCTGAGTCGCTCTCTCTCACGTCTGTGATTCTCAGAGTGCAGCTCTTCTCATAACAACTGTACTCAACACGATCTTGATAATCTGAGTCTGTTCTCAGATCCACAGGTTGTTTTCCACTCGGTTTGGTAAACCAGAATGTTTCGTTAACTTCAGTATCACCACCATTTATTCTGGATGGGTATGTGTAGGTGCATCTCATGTCCACTGTTGATCCTTTTGATGCACAGATCTCAGTAGAGCGGTAAATCACTCCATAGTCATTCCAGCCCTGTATCACTGTAACACAGAAAACATCAGAAACTACAATCAGACTCAAAACAGCATCACAAGACAGATTTTTACTGTGAAGTCTGTGAAGCTACATTTCCCAAAACATTTATTCTGCTGCCAGTGTGACAACAAAATAATCTTATAGTAGACATGTACTCATGGGCAGGGGTGATAAAGGGGCGGTATGTAACAATTTATGGCAATGTACATGTATGAATCACTTTGTTATTGGCATATATGAGCAGATTGTAATGTCTCTCTCGGTTGTCTATAAAATCCTGTGGACGCCTTGTTGAAGTTGTGTAATGCTGCCTGACTACCTTTTTTTGTGATGGACCCAGGGTCAGATGCACGTTCTTGAGCGCCTCCTCTCAGTGCAATTTATAAAGCAAAGATGAACACGTGATCTCTGCAGTTAATCTGTAAGAGCACTGAGGCAGGAAATTCCAAAGAGGGTGCGGTGAAGAAACAGTAGTGTATTGTGGACTATCTCTTGATGGAGTTGATGTAGTCTCAGTGAAGTTGCTTATTTACACATCCAGCACACACAGAACAACATTAGTACTTATTATGAGCAACAAGTCCACATCCACTGTTAATACAAAGATATTCATGACTGCGATGGAAACTTTAGTTATCCACCTTGCAACTCCAAAAGTAAGGAATTTCTTATAACATTAAAAACCTGATACAGACCCTGGTTTTTTGTTTTTTTGTATGTTGTCACTACTAAAGATATGCTACCATATACAAATGCTGTCTTAAGACGAGTTTGGTGGAAGAACGATTCAGGAAGCTCCACAGAGCAGCATGAAATGTATTCAACAGATCATTCAGAGCATTTGTTCTGTGTTAATGTAAGTACAGTCACCACTTCCACCCACACAAACTCAGTTTTACTGTCTTAAATGATGGAGTACAAAGATTAAGTGTACAGAGATGCTGCTGGTGTACAAAACAGACACGTGTAATATAGCAACCACTGAGAGTGTTTGTTGGTGAATGGTTGAGAACCGGGATGTTACCTGAGCTGAAGAAACAAGTAAAGTTCATGGTAACCTAACTCCCTGCCTTTTGAGAGACATTGCGTGAGTAAAAGAAACATCATTTTTGAATGAGCACAGTTTAATAGACGAAGCCAGGAGCTAGGAGAGAGTGCAAAGCTGTCAGTCACTGCAGATGGATCCTGAACTCACATTAGCAAAAACTGTTGCCAAAGTGCGCCACAATGTGAAAATAAAAGAGCAGCAGCCTATAATGAGTGGCAGAATGGATGAAAGGCAGTCTGGCAACTTGGATGCTATGACGGGGAGGAGGCAGACACAAAAAGGGGCTTATGAAAGGAAAACTCAGTTCAACATATAAGTCTGAAAATAAAAACAAGGACTCCGGCTGTAGGAGACGAGGACATATAACACGACATCCATGGAAAAAAATTCCCTACCAAAGACGAAGAATATTGCAAATGCAAAAGAAAGGGACATTATGCACGAAAATGTTGGACTGCAGGTGGTGTCAATAAGATCCAAGAGGATTCATCAGATGATGATGTGGATAATGCTTTCCTTGGAGAGATAATGATTGAGATTAACAGTGTTGATAATGAGTGGAGAGAAACTCTGGAATTAAATGGAGAGGAAAAGGAATTCAAGCTTGACACTGGAGTTACAGCTATACCAAAACACAATGGTCACACTCAGGGATCGACATATCTTGCCTGCCATGACGGTGACGCGCAGGAGATGCAGCAGCTAACGTAAGTAGTTCAAAAACCTTCTTTTTCATAAACTCTGTGTACACAAACAATGTTCTCGATGCTGTTGTTCATGAATAGAGACCCTGGTGATGCTACGAGCAAAGTTTCCTGTTGTGTCGAGCCTTCTTAGTGTTCTAAAAATAGTGATTTTGATGCTAGCGTATCCTGCCCCTAGCTCTCCCGTTCAAAATGAACATGACCAAAACCGAAACTACTGTAAATCTTGAAAGTGCCTCTTTCATCATAATTACGCTTTCACACAAAGGTTTGACTCATATTCAGTCCCAAATAAAGCCTCGGTTGCTTTTTGGCGAGAGTTTCACTTTAATGTACGGCAAAATTTACATTTTGGCCCACAACCCTCCCCCAAGACTCAATTTTGGCCCTCCACTGGGAAGAATTTGGGCACCCCTGGTATAAATATAGATGTATAGTAGGGGAGACCAGGGATGGTTGAAAAGTGAAAAGTGTAAATTGCAAGTTCAAGGCCCACGACAAACTGCACCCCTGGAAAACCTACATACATGTGTCACCACTGTGACTCTGATCCCTCTGATTGGATATATAACACCAGTAGGCGATATGAGGGGGGATGCTGTCCCCCTTGTCAGCATAATTACCAAAAAGCATCCCCCTTTGTTAATCTGCCATCACTCTCCATCCGCTAGTGGCAGATAGTGTGTTACAAATCACAAGCGGTCGCTATCAGCTCCGGCGCACTGTGGAACAAGCCGGGCGTGGCTGCTTTGGGTTCCGCAACAAGCTGCACTGTCAGGAAGTCAACACCCTGTGCAGACTCCCGATTGTATAAAAATGAAAACTGACCAAATCAACAAAAGTTTGCTATTTATGTTCTTAAACTAAAATGTTACTTTTTGTGAGTGTTTTAAATGTGTCATTTCAGAACGTGGTGGCTATCTTATGTTGGCAATTGTAATTTTTGTGCTGGTTTATAGTTAAACATTAGTGAGGTAACTGTTACATTTCCTGACACCAGCTGTTTTACCCTCTTTTGAAGCGCAGTCTACTGGACAAACTGTTATTACACCAATTTTAAATTACCCCAATCGTGTTTTTCTGCATTATGCTCTTTAAATATAAGGTTTTCATATTGGTGCATATCGGACAGTATATATGCCAATATCAATATATGTGTGATAGGCTTATCTCTGCGGATAAAATCAGCCTACCGATAAAACGATTAGGCTACAGGATAACACACACAGATACACACACTCAGGTTCATGTTTCTTCTTTTAAGACAGACACAGTGTGCGTGTTCGTTGCTTTACTAATTGTCAAACATCTTCCTGTGATTTTACGTAGATTATGAGCTACTTCTGACCTCCTGCTGAAGGTTTCCATTTTTATGTGTATAACATTCATAGGTATTATCACAACATTTTCTTTAAGAAAGCTCTTCTAACGTTAGGATCCACACCACTGACACTGTTCTTCATTTAGCCATCAGTGATGAGTTATTTTTTTCTTAGTGAAGCACAGGAAGATGCTTTATTGTCGACACAGGCACAATAAACCTATATAGATATTTTTGTGGTGTGGTCTCAGTTTTTAGTTATTCAATCTTATTGTTGCAATTGACCCCAGGTTGTGTTACAACATACCCTGGTAATGAATTCTGTGATATAGTTGGAGAAGTAAACAACATTGCTATTTGTAGAAGATAAACAAGGCTACTTTGTGTCGAAATTTGAGTACCCTACCGCAAACATTCTGCAAGTTAAAGGAGCTGAGACAAAAAGTGTTACAACCATACCCGGTCTCCCCTACCTCGTACAGAGAGAAGGAAGACAACAAATCCACCCGCTGCTGCTGTTAAACTCATGGCTTCTCCTCAGGATCACATGCATGAGAAATATACGTGGTCCTTTGAAGACAGTCTTAGTGTTAGTGTGTGTCTTCTGTGGTTGTGTTTCTGCTTAATAGAAATCGAGGTGTTCACAACCAGCCTCATTTCCTTCTCGCTGATAATAACACTGTGACTGCTGTCAAGCCTGCCTCAACTCTGAAAACCCTGGTCAAACAAGCTCCCTTGTTATTTTGTGGTGTCTGTATATAGTAGATATTACGGTAATGCAGTGTAAGAACAGAATTCAAAATAAAAGCACCGACCTGAGCACAATTTACAGTTTCACATTTATTCAGTCAGTCAGTCAGTCTTCTAATTAATTGATGAATTAATTAAATGATTGGTTGATAAATGAATTATAGTATATAAGTATATAAGGAATTCATTCATTGATTATTTATGTTATTAATTTTACCTGCTTATTCTGATCACACTGAAGCCTTAGAAGATGGAGGCCATGAAATTTCAACTATGTGAATGATTAGTCCAACATAAAAATAAACACAATATCAGCAGCTTCTGATGAGGAATTTCAAAATAAAAGCCCACTTAATAGTCAAATATTTTCGATGTTGAGGGCAGTTATTGTAAACGGAAGAAGCAGAAGAAGAACCTGTAAGTGTATTTATCTTTATTAATGCTGCACAAAATTATGAAATACAAAAAAAACATTTTTAAAGCTGCAATCTTAAGCCTTCTGCACTGACACCCTCTGCAGCAGTGAAATGGAACTGAAAAAATAATTTACAGTTTTTGTGGAGGCTTTTTTTAATTTCAGCCAATGCAATATTAGGAAAGTCTAAGATCTAGTTAACTACAATACTACTGAGCTTATATTACATTTCAGTGATTTTAAACATGTTCATGTTCAATGTGTCTGCTAGAACAGTCTTTTTGCTGTGACCCTAAACACATTTAAAGCGAAATAAAAATTACAGCTTCCATTCTTGCAATTCAGGGTTAGGTCTAAAGGCAGGAACACACCGGCCCAACCGTTGGATGTCTGAAGCATTTGGGGAGACTCTGACGAGGTCGGGAATAAATCTGTTCGGTGTGTTCAGCTGCGTTGGAAGCTTTCGGAGCCGCTCGGACGTCGTCTGACCCGATTCAACATGCGAAGTCTGAGGAGGTTGGCTGTCAGCCGTCTGAGCCGTTGGATTCTCTGATTGGCATTGTGCTAGTGAATCAGCGCGGTGTGTTGGAGGGGCGGAATAATGTGTGCACATTGATTTTCTGCACACTCCGTTGAGAAACTACCACTGACTGGAGACAGGTGGACAGGCGCTCTGCAGCTGAGAACTGGGCACCAATCAGCATTAGGTAGCATTAGAAACTGCCGTTGTCTCGACGCAGCTCCAGGCGCTGAAATTCACCAAGATGTGTGCCATACAAGTGATGTGAATGAAATATTAATAATCCTCTCATCAAACTTGTGCGTGTTGATCTGAATTTACCATTATAAGAATATTATCTAGTGATTAACCAAAAATATCAAGCCAACATACAGTACTATAAAAATATCATGAAGGGACTTGTTGTTCAAGCCCAGCATGTCTCTCCCTCATCTCCACCTCTTCATAGATATTTTCTTCAGTGGTCAAGCTCACTGGAGTTTTCTTATGCCTTGATTGAATCCAACAACACAAAACAAACTACTTGAGATGATATTCTTCATAGTTACAAAAAACAATGAATGCATTTTTTTAAAAGAACAAAATAGAAGAGCCAAAATTACAAGTGATGCATTATTTTGTTTACCTTGAGCGTAGAATTATTAGAATCAGAGGAATCAGAATCAGGACCGCCAGAGTCAACCTGACGATGTTGATTATGGTTGTTGAGTTAAAAACTGGAGATACTGTAGAAAGAGATTTGAACACTAATTTGTTTAATTTGCATTAATGAAACACAATACGGCCAAAACATCAAGAAGCAATCAAACAAAATTACTTTTCATATATTCCATCAAGAAAGCAGTTGCACAGGATTGTTAAAACTTGTTCTGTTGGTTTGTTTTGATTATAAGCAAGAAATAATAAATAAGTAATTAATTAATTATTTAATGAACATCCTTGCAATAATTGTTTGTATTATTACCTCATTAATGTTGTAAATATCTTCTCCAAAACTACATAGTGCCCCTTTTAAATTCAGGATATTTTTGATCATATTGGAGAAGTGTTTCGTCTTCTCTGCTTTGGACGTGAAGTGAAAAAGGTTAACTCTGTCTCTAACTGTCCTCACAATTGCACTAGTTATGGTTTTCTGTCAATTAAAAATGATCAACAATAACACAAATGAATAAACGCTCCCTTAAAAATAAGTGCACTGGTGTAGTTATTCTTTAAAATGAATCAAAAATGACCAGAGACAGAGGTCCACACTTGGTCAGTAAAGACACGTAGTCCACTGTTTGCAATTTTCACATGTATATGTGTGTGTGTGTGTGTGTGTGTAATTTACCTGTCACACCCAGATATAAAGTAGATTTAGAATGTCCTCTTGTATTGTGGATCTTGCATGAATAATTCCCACTGTGTTCAGCTCTGAAGTCAGTGATGGTGAAGATCTGTCCTGATGCTTTTGGTGAGTCTCCATTCTCCTTGTACCAGGTGTAATTAGCTGCTGGGTTAGCATCACTGCTACAGGTCAGATTCACTGAACTGCCCTCCACTATCTCAGCAGAGGGACTCACTGACACAGCGGGAAGCTTTGGAGCATCTAGTGACAACATGTGAAGAGACATGTTTCAGTCCCAGCATGAATTAATATGTAAGAATCTTTTTATGGTGAACGATCAAAATGATTTATTATTTATACAGTTTGTTTCAAAGTTTGTGGGAAATAGGGATGCTTATGTTTCCTTACTCACACTGGACATCTATGAAGAGAGATGAAGAGTTGATCTCTCCATACTGATTTTCAGCCATGCAGGAGTAGATCCCTCTGTCCTCAGAACTGATGGAGGAGAAATGATAAATTCCTTTTGGTCCTGGCAGCAGTGTTTGGTTCTCCTTGTACCAGGTGTAATTAGCTGCTGGGTTAGCATCACTGCTACAGGTCAGAGTCACTGAACTGCCCTCCACTATCTCAGCAGAGGGACTCACTGACACAGAGGGAAGCTTTGGAGAATCTAGTGACAGCATGTAAAGAGACATGTTTCAGTCCTAGCACGAATGATATGGAGGAACGTTTAATGGTGAACGATGCAACTGATTCATGACTGATGATCTCTCCAGCTACATATTCAAACTTCAACTGAAGACATCACATTTAATTCATCTTGGATGTTGTTATTGTGTAACAGGATTAACCTGCTCAAGGCCTTTTGTTCAATCTTACCCCCACAACTGTTTCTAATCAGTTGCCTAATATAGCAATTTAGAGCTGGAGTTGCTTCATATTCAACTTTGAAATGCAGAGCTTTCACGTGTTCTGATACATGTTATTTTTTCACAAAACATTCACATTTGGTTCAATTCAATCTCAAAATGTATTTAAACAAACAAGTTACTCCATTTTTCAACCTTGAACAAAAGTGTCTCGTAATTCTTGGCCTCAAAGAGTTGGTAATTTCTGCACTCACACTGGACGTCTATGAACAGGAATGAAGAGTTGATCTCTCCATACTGATTCTCAGACTTGCAGTGGTAGTTCCCTCTGTCCTCAGAGCTGATGGAGGAGATATGATAGATGCCATCTGGTCCTTGAGACAGCATCTGGTTCTCCTTGTACCAGGTGTATTTAGCTGCTGGGTTAGCATCACTGCTACAGGTCAGAGTCACTGAACTGCCCTCCACTATCTCAGCAGAGGGACTCACTGACACAGAGGGAAGTCTTGGAGCATCTGAGGGACAACAATTAAAGCCCTCCATGCCATTAATATCAATATGTTCTACACAGGACAAATCCACCTGATTCACAGGATTAATTAGAATAACTTGCTGCTAACAAAATAAGCATGATAAAACCTGCTGACGTCGATAATTTAAACTTACTAACTGTGGGAATTACAAACTTTAGATTTATTTATCAGTGTGTGGACTGGGACATGTCCTCTACAGAGAACACTATGATTTGGTCCTCCGTCCATGCCACATGTATTAAAGAGCTCTGATTCATCACACCAAGTCCGTAATTCTTCACACAATGAGCTACTATCAAACTTAACAATTTTATTTTTTTGTCTTTCATTACCACCAGTTAAACATACTAACAATGTGCCTCTTAGGTCAATGTGTTGTACTTACACTGGACGTCCAAGAAGAGGAATGTAGAGTTGATCTCTCCATACTGATTCTCAGACTTGCAGTAGTAGTTTTCTCTGTCCTCAGAACTGATGGAGGAGAAATGATAGACACCTTCTAGAACTCGAAGCAGTTTTTGTTTCTCCTTGTACCAGGTGTAATTAACTGCTGGGTTAGCATCACTGCTACAGGTCAGAGTCACTGAACTGCCCTCCACTATCTCAGCAGAGGGACTCACTGACACTGAGGGAAGCTTTGGAGCATCTAAAGGAGATACAGACATTCATGAATTCTATGCTAGCATGCTCTAAATGTATGACATCACACGGTTAGGGAACTATTTTCTGCTAACAAAGTTTTCCCTATGGAAACTGCTAACAGTGTTCAGTTGACCAACAGCAGCTGTGACTACAGCAGTGACTTGTGACTTTTGAGAAACTATTACTTTCGGTAAAGGTAGTTCCATGAAAAATGTCAACAGTAGAGTTTTATTTGGTGTCACAGGTATGGAAAACTATTTCTAACAATGTGATGAAAACAAGATCCTGTCGACAGTGCTGGGGGCAAAGTGTTCAAACGCAACACATGTTTGGAATGTGTGAATCATCTGCCTCAAAAGTGTTTTGTACTCACATTGGACATCTATAAACACAGATGTTGAGATGGTCTGTCCATATTTGTTCTCAGATTTGCAGTAGTAGTTCCCTCTGTCCTCAGAGCTGATGGAGGAGAAATTATAGACACCTTCTGGTCCTTGAATCAGTGTTTGGTTCTTCTTGTACCAGGTGTAATTAGCTGCTGGGTTAGCATCACTGCTACAGGTCAGAGTCACTGAACTCCCCTCCACTATCTCAGCAGATGGACTCACTAATACAAAGGGAAGTCTTGGAGCATCTGAGGGACAACAATTAAAGCCCTCCATGCCATTAATATCAACATGCTCTATGGATGACAAATGACAAATCCATCTGATTCGAATGGTTAATTAGAATAATTTGCTGCTAACAAAACAAGCCTTATAAAACCTCCTGACTGTGATAATATGTAAAGACTAGAGGTGGAAAAAAAAATCGATATTGCAATACATTGTTGTGCTCTCTGTCACGATAAATAATCGATATACTGACGGCAAATATCGCTATTTTATTACAACACACATTATGGATTTACCCCGCTGTCACAGTCAGTACTTAATCTCTCCTGTCCTGTTTGTGGGGGCGCTAATCCCGTAAATGATGGTAAAGTAGGTGTAAGCAGCGGCCAGTGAAGAAGACGAGTTAACAACAGAAGAAGAACAGATGCAAGAATGGCGGAAAATACGAAGAACGAAAAACAAATCAAAGACCCACCCGCGAGTTTCCACTCGAAAGTGTGGACCCACTTTGGCTTTTACGAGACAGATGACGGGAGAACACTGGTGCGGTCGTTATCGCCGTTGGGGGGGGGCATTCGTCATTCTTCTCGTTAATAAAAGTGCCCCCCGGCTGACGGTGACGAGTGTCCGTATGTCCGTCGGTCCCCCGGCTGACGGCTAGGAGCCGGGGGACCGACGGACGGACGGACACTCGTCACCGTCAGCCGGGGGGCACGTTTTTTAACGTGAAGACCGCGGCAGCCCACTAACACCCGCTATAAAGCAGCTAATATTGAAAATGAGTATAGCAGCTCAGCGCCGCTGTTCTGTCGTCTGGAGAGAACCCTGAGCTGCCTGGACCAATAAAGTGCATGAACATTAACAACATGTCTTATGTAAACCAGGACAGTGCTTTCTGATACTGAAAAGTCAGTAGCAACTTGTTTTATGTAAACTTGGGCCCGTTTTATTTTAAAAATAGCTAAACAAAATAAGAATAACATAAAAATGTAATGAAATATTGGGCACATTTCAGTATGCAACCAATTATGTGCAGAGTTATGTTCACCCATCCAGTAGCTGGGAAGTGGGAACATAAAAGTGCTTTGGGTCAACCTGGACACATCAAGGCATATTACATTTATAAAAAATAAAAAATAAAAATAAATGCAATAGATGTATAAGACGTTTTTCTTTTTCAGTCACATATCGTGATATATCATTGCTGAAATTTCTTGCAAAATATCGAATATTGCAGATATCGTGTATCGTGATATTATCATTATCGTGGGCCAAATATCGTCACAGTATTGAATCGTGAGGTACCCGTATTGTCCCACCCCTAGTAAAGACAACCTGATAATCCACAGCAAACACTATAACTGGCTTTTCTTTATGTTTCACATTGTGTTAAATTGCTCTGGTTTATTACAACAAGTCTGCAATTCTTCACAGAATGAGCTACTCTCAAACTTTTTTTTCTCTCCTTCATAACTACTCATTTAAACAAACTAACAATGTGCCTCTAAGTTCAAGGTTTTATACTCACACTGGACATCTATACAAAGGAAGGAAGAGTTGATTTCTCCATGCAGATTCTCAGACTTGCAGAGGTAGATCCCACTGTCATCAGAGCTGATGGAGGAGAAATGGTAGATGCCATCTGGTCCCTGAAACAGCATCTTGTTCTCCTTGTACCAGGTGTAATTAGCTGCTGGGTTAGCATCACTGCTACAGGTCAGAGTCACTGAACTGCCCTCCACTATCTCAGCAGAGGGACTCACTGACACAGAGGGAAGCTTTGGAGCATCTAGTGACAGCATGTAAAGAGACATGTTTCAGTCCTAGCACAAATGATATGGACGAACATTTAATGGTGAACAATGCAACTGAATGACTGATGCTCTCTCTATCTACATATTCAAACTTCAGCTGAAGACATCACATTTAATTCATCTTGGATATTGTTATTGCGCAACAGGATTAACCTGCTCCAGGCGTTTTGTCCAATCTTACCCCCACAACTGTTTCTAATCACTTGCCTAATATAGCAATTTAGAGCTGGAGTTGCTTCATATTCAACTTGAAATGCAGAGCTTTCACGTGTTCTGATACATGTTATTTTTTCACAAAACTTTCACATTTGGTTCTATTCAATCTCAAAATGTATTTAAACAAACAAGTTACTCCATTTTTCGACCTTGAACAAAAGTGTCTCGTAATTCTTGGCCTCAAAGAGTTGGTAATTTCTGCACTCACACTGGACATCTATGAAGAGGAATGAAGAGTTGATCTCTCCATGCAGATTCTCAGACTTGCAGTAGTAGTTCCCTCCGTCCTCAGAGCTGATGGAGGAGATATGATAGATGCCATCTGGTCCTTGAGACAGCATCTGGTTCTCCTTGTACCAGGTGTATTTAGCTGCTGGGTTAGCATCACTGCTACAGGTCAGAGTCACTGAACTGCCCTCCACTATCTCAGCAGAGGGACTCACTGACACAGAGGGAAGCTTTGGAGCATCTGAGGAAGTTCAAACCTCAATGATGTCAATATCATCATGTTATGGATGAAACAGCACAACTACAATATGTAGCAAATACATGTTCTACAAGAGTTTAAACACAACAAATCTCATTACAGCAACAGAATATAGAGTAATCCATCTTTGCTTACTATATATAAGTGTTTCTTGCCCACAGCTGTGCATAAATTACAGGTTAGAAAGCTCTTTTTATAATACACAAATATTAAAGATGACAATGTTATCTTGTCATTGTCAATCATGAGAAGCAGGAAATAAGAGTTTCGTATCAGCTGAATCTTATTGTGAGTTTCTACTTAATATCTCAACAATGATGACAAACTTTCCAAATAATAACTATCTTAAATTGATGGCAGCATCTCAAACAAATTACTTGGTTTTACAAATAATGACCCAACATAATGATTGACATTGACATATATGAGGAAACAATGCATGGTCCTCTGAACATTTCATAATGTGTTCATAGTCCCTCCTGGATAAATCACAGTAACTGTCTGCAATATACATGCTAACACACGTCACTTAGATTGTGGTCATGGTAAATATTATCATGTTCACATTGTCATTCTAAACCGGCTCCCATGCTGATTGTAGCTTTTACATTTTAATGAAATTTGAACTTACACTTGACATCTATGAGAATAGACGAAGACATGACATGTCCATACTGATTCTCAGACTTGCAGTAGTAGGTTCCTCTGTCCCCTGAGCTGATGGAGGTGAACTGATAATTGCAAGGTCCTCGGAGCAACTGTTGGTTCTCCTTGTACCAGGTGTATTTAGCTGCTGGGTTAGCATCACTGCTACAGGTCAGAGTCACTGAACTGCCCTCCACTATCTCACCTGAAGGACTCACTGACACAGAGGAGGTCTTCGGAGCATCTGGAGGAGATTTGTAAACATAAATTAACTATAAAATTAAAAATGTTCCACATCAGCCTGAGCAACTCAGAGTGCTCCTGTAACATAACAGTTAAGGCTGCAGTCTCACATTTCCTATTTCCTTTCGTCCTGCACTTACAGCATCTCAGAATAGTATATCTTTTACTTTTCATTACACAACTCTACAGCTACCATGTTAAAAAACAGAAATTTAACAGACTACAGACTACAGACTATAGTTGAGCAGATAACATTAGTAAAAAACAGTACATTTAATTCTAGTTCTCTTTAAAGACATTTCAAACAGATCAGCAGCTTCAATTTCTTTTCTAAATAATTAATCTTCTTTCCTTCTAATCTTTCTGTCTGTCTTCATTGTTTGATCTACTCTTTTAAAGTAAGTAAACAGTTGTACTTTAAATCCTCACTGATTCTTTGTTGGCTTAATGGCCTGATAACAGGATGTTGAATAAGAGCAAATTCATGAAAGCACTTATTGATTTATGATATTGTATTGAAGGGACACTGATTAAAGTCATTTTTTGTTTGGGGTACTTTGGGGACTGTTTCTATAACATGGTTCACTGAAAGTGTCAAGAGGTTATTAATAAAACTTGTTTGATCTGTTTCACTCACATTTCACATTTATAGATATGGAATTATGTGATCTCCCAAGTCCATTCTGAGCGTAGCAGCGGTACTCTGCAGAGCCAGAGGGCTGGATGTACCTCAACACAAGCTGTGCTCCATTACCGAGGAATGTTTGGTAGGAGTTTACATATTTGTACCAGGTGTATTCAGCTGCTGGATTAGCATCGCTGTTACAGGTCAGAGTCACTGAACTGCCCTCCATGATTTCTCTAGAGGGACTCGCCCACACTGAGGGACCGTTGGGAGTATCTGAAAGAGACGTTGTGATACAGCCCACATTAATTAAAATAAATATGTGTACTGTGAAACAGTCTGCATTTAAATGTTCAATTATACACTGGAATGGGCAAGTGGTAATGTAAAGATGCACATTGAGTGGTGTAATTAAAGGCTTCATGTCTTGAATAAAGGCTTTCTAAATAATACAAAATAGCAAAATTATACTTTCTTTATTGGTGACCCAAACAACTCACACAATGAAGGAGAGCGGTTATCCTCATATCCCTCCAAAGCACAGGAGATTCTGTCTCCAGGGTAAAAGTAGTCTCTGTGACTCGAGGACCCTGAAGTGATTTCATTGCCATTCTTAAAAAAGACATAGGAAGCCTCAGAGCACCGGCTGTGACACGTCACTTCTGCCAACACATAAGATGTTTCAGTTGTTATTGTGGCCACCGTCAGCTGGAGATCTGGACATGAGAACAAAACAGCCGTGTCACTGGTCAACATTTAACAAATCACAATCAGAAATTCCTCCTGCTGAAACTCTGAGGAACACAAGCACCTGAACTGAACTAACAGCTCAGTCACAGGATGAAATGTTGCCATTGAAGGTTTCTGCAAACTACAGATGCATAAAATGTACATTTCATATCACCTTTTGTATGATACATATAATTTTACATTCAGATAATCCCTCTTTCCTTAACCCCATCCAAGTGTTTTATTTTTATTTATTTTTTGACCTAATTAGGCCTTTTAATTTTTTAACAGTTGAAATGTAAAGACATGTAAAGCTGCAACATATTAGTGGTTTGAAAAAACTTACATTGAGAACATTTTTTCGGGCAATGTGCTGCAAACAATATAAAAATACATTTGACAAACAAGTTTGTTTGAGTTTGTGAACATCTGTACCTGTTACAGTCAGATATGTTCCAGGTAAATTTCCCCTCCATTCAAAGCTTCCTGTTTTGAATTTGAAGTCATACTGGCCTGCATCACTTTCTCTCAGGTCACTGATTTGCAGATTGGAGCGTATTCCGTTAGACAGCAACTCTTCCTCGACCCATACACGACGGTCATTGCTGTGGCCCTCAAACCCAAATCCAAATTCATATTCAGCCTCGATCTCGGCTTCAGATTCATACGACCATTGGTGGCTTTGTCCAGGACTGAACCAAAATCTTGACTCAAAGTCTTTCTCGTAAGCATTGTACAGACAATAAATGTTCACCGTTGAGCCTTTGGGAGCACAAGTGCTTCTGTAGCTGTACGTCACTCTGTTGCAAGAGTCACCATACACACCTGAAAGATGAAAACAGTCTTAATGGTACAACAGAGACTTGCAGTCATTGTACAGTCAGTTAGTGAGAGGTGGAAAAAGTTCTCATTTACATCATTTAACGTGCTGTTACCACACTAGTTGTGCATGTTCACACTTAACAGGAACTAGTTTATTACATAGAGACTAAAATGAACTGGTGCATGTTCATCTCTTCCATTTTCCTTTAGATAAGCTGCACTATGGTATCCTGCTCTGTGCAGACTTATTGTTTTTTACTGCACACGTTGTGCTAATGAGGCGTTGCAATCGAATCCCTCTCACCAGCTGAGCTTGTAATACAGATTTTAACTGCAGTATCTTTTTGGAGACTGTATATGAATTCATTATGGACTTGTAATGAACTGCCATAAACTTGAGCTTCAGGACTTGACTACAGTACTTTAAAACCATGACCATAGATTATGATAGAACCAAGATAGGAGAGAGCTGCTCAGTCTTGCTTCAGTGTATGCAGGGTTTTGCTGTTATGACTGAGGCTACAGCTATAGATGGAACTAGTTTTAATGGGAGCGTGCCTCTGTTCCCACAGACATTTCTAAGATTTTTTTCAAAATTAGGCCCTATGTTCCCATGTTTCCTTTTCCTAAATTTACCCTAACCCCTAACCAATTGCTCATTCATTCATTCATTCATTCACGGAAATGTAGAAACACAAAACCTAATTTTGAAAATATCCTATAAATGTGGGAACATAGGGCTGACCCCGTTTTGATGACTTCATACACAGTTTAGTCATTGAATCAGTTCCCACCTCGGGGTCGGACTCACTCTTCTCTTCTCTTCTCAAATCTTTAGGATTGTGATATGATTAAGGGACATTTTCTACCACGAAATTTGTATTAATTTTCTTTTCTTTTGTTTTGGCTGCTAAATCTTAATCTGAAAAGTAACTAATTGCCTACACCTGTGAGGTAAATACAGTCACCAATATTGCCATCTGATATAAAGTGGAACAGAAGTATAAAGGAGACTGAAATGGGAGTTAACGTACACACTATAGGAGACGGGTGATGCTCGTGTCTCATTATTGCACAGGCACAGTTGTCTTTATCATAGAAGTAGGCTGAATAAGTAGAAGCTGTTTCTCCTGGAACGACCTCTTCGTTCTTGTACCATACGAAGCTCATGGATGGAGGCAGATACTCATCGGCGACACATTTGAGCTCTGCCCAGGTGCAACTATATACCGAGCACTCGGACGATGACTCCACCTCCACCTGAAGTCCTGAGTACAGGCACACACATGAAACACAGTCAATGAAGATAAATAATTAAGTAAATCTTAAATACAGTATTCCAAACTGTTACCTATAGGCCGGTAGACTTGTGATGCGCTGATAAACCTCCCACCTGTTGAAACATGAACATGAAGTCAGTGGAGTCAATATATAATGCTCAGATTCTCTGACGGCTTAACACAACATGAAACTTTGCTCGTAGTACCGCCAGGGTCTCTACACATGAACACGAGCATTGAGAACATTGTTTGTGTACACGGAGTTTACAAAAAATAGTGTTAATCTCCAAATGTGGCGTAACATAGAGGAGGATTTAAGATTTCCCCTCCATTAAATCAAACAGTGCTACAAACTTTTTTCCATGTCCCAAAAATCAACTGGAAGCGGCGACCCACCCCAGCAGCAAGCTTTAGGAGCAGTGGTGTGCACGAGGGGGGTCAGAGGGGGCAGTCGCCTCCCCTCGTAGCCAAATTGTTGAAAAATGCGCGCTGAAGTGCCCTCTTGGTTGGCAAAGCACACTAAACTGCCCCCTTGGCTGGTTAAAACATGATAAACTGCCCTCTTGGTTGGCAAAAACACATGCTAAAGTGCCCTCTTAAGTGGCGAGAACTTGCTGTATGGGCCCTTTTTTTCTTTTCGCCCCTGCCCTTCAAAAAGTCTGTGCACACCACTGTTTAGGAGCTTTCCACCTTTACTCTCCTCCATGTTACGTCACATGCTTTTAAATGAAAGGTGCGATTTTCTGAGTTTGTTTCCTCCCTGTTCACTCACACTGCAGAGAAATGCAGAACAGGCGTCAACATTTACGCCCTGCTGCTGTGTGACATTTCTGTAACTCGCATGTCTGTGAGAAGTGATACTCCACCCAAACTCTATGTTTAACGCACGAAAAACTTCTGTCCTGTAAACCTGAGAGGATTGCTTTAAAAATGTGTAGTTTGCTCTTTCTACTGTCATCAGCAGAAGTTCTGTTAATAACAAAGGTGAAAAGTTTGTCTTAAAGAATCAAAATATCTACAAACTTATAAGTCTTTAACTAAAGAGACATCTGAATACACAGCTTCTGGCTCACATCTTCAAGTTCCTCTTACCAACGAGACGCCAGTGTAGCACTCGCAGAGAGACGTCACAGTAAAAAATATTTGATGAAATAATTATAAAATATTTGTTCTGACTCAGCCTCCCTAATTTCAAACATATTCATTCATGAACTGTTAGTTTAGAGCTCAAAAGACAAACATGCTTTGCAGGTATGAATGAAGAAACTTTGTAGATGACCAACATCCAGTTGATTTTTAAACGAGTGAAATATATAAAATATAAATATACAGTACCCAGTATGGAGAGAATGAAGATACATCCTCTGGCTGCTGCTGTGAAACCCATGGTCGACCTTCTTCACACACATTTAAACACACCAGCTTGCTGTTTTGCAAAATGCGACAACGTCCAGCAAAACTAAATCTTTCAAATAGTTATGGATGATCAAATCTGAGACAAAACTGTGCAATAATTGTAAAGATGTTTAACTTACAGAGCGACTTCAGACGGCAGGCTGCTTGTTCCTCCTCATCATTTCTCAGAAGACCAACTCCTTCCGCATTTCCTTCCTCTAAATCAAGCGTATGATGACGAATGTTTAAAGCGTAAACATGTGAAAAAACAGAGAGACACTTGACTGCTGCCTCCAGCGAAACTTCCACACCATGCAAACCTTTGAAAACTGCAAAAGTGAACATCTGATACCTTTTCTCCATTTTCAAAGTGCTTAATACACATTGTTATTCTGTTATTCTGTTTTATTTGCATTGTTATTGTACCTGTTACAAGCTCCCTGTCTGCTGGCCAGGATGTGTCACCATGGCTGGTGATTGGCTTGCCTGCCAGGTGATAGCAGTCTGGCTGATCAGAAAGAGTCTATAAGAGGGGGTAGGGCACTAGGCTCTGGTCTCTCTCCTTCACCTTGCTCACTACATGCCAGTGGACCAGCAGTGCTGTCAGTCAGCCGGGAGGCTGGCTGAGGTAGTACGCCTTTGATTTATGTTATTCTGATGGGTGCGGTAGTTCAGTTTTCGTGGCTTTATTTCAATTAGGATTAGTTGCTTTGTTGATTTAGGGTAGAGGGTTAACCCCAGTTCCGACTGCCCTTGTGGGTTGGTCTGGGAGTCTGCTCTTCTTTTGTTTATTTTGGCCGGCCCATCAGTTTGTTTACTTTGTTTGATGATTGAGTTAATAAAATTTACCTTCCTTTGAATCATAATTTGTTGTTCTGTCTTATGTTAGACCTAACTTAAAGGGGGTCGTAACAGTACCACAGATACATTTTGTCATCCATTTTTAATGGGCTCTTCGAGTCCAAGCCTCTAGTGGTCATTTAAGGAACTGCAGCTTTTTGTGCTTCTGCATTGGCTTCAATTCTCAGACCGGGAGATGAACACTTGGCATAGGAGGGAATAAAAGAGACAAAGACTTTTTAGAAATGTTTAATACAGAAATGATTCATATTGTACACCTTGACAAAAGATTGCTCTGCAAAACAATCATAAAACAATCTGCAACTCTCAGACTGGAAGCTAAACTGATAACAGTGTTTTAGAATTGTCTTTACGAGGCTGTGTATTTACGGCCTAACCAGACAAAAAAATAAGTATATTTACAATAACACATCAATGAACTATCAATTTACACATCCTGCTTCTCCTTCCTCATTTATTTGTTAAAGTTTAGCTTCAGCTACTAGACACAACACCTCACTGGAGAGGAGATGGAAGACAGTCACAAAGATTTGGAAAAATATCATTATTATCATGAGCAATCATTTAATTGCTATCTATTTTTCAGATGATATAAATGTGAATTGTATCTGTCAATGTGTTGGAAAGAGTCGAACCAGCCGATGTGCAAGACAGGAAAACACACTGCGGACCACTGGTGGGCAGGTGGAGGTGGAAGGTGGAAAGGTCTGGAGTGACAGGAGGAGGAAAATTAGTCAAATCATGACACGACGAGATATAAAATGGAAGAATTTCACCTTGAAGTCTCCTTTTTCTTGGAATAATACTGGACTATATAACATTAAATAAATGCCCAACAATTAAAAGAATTTACTTTATCATGAAGTTTGCCATGTTGCTAACATAACACAACATAACGTGTTTAGCTACATTCTTGAACTCTTCTTCCTCACCTGTTCTCTGCTGTCTTGTCTCTGTACAAACTGATATCGTCCACTGGACAGTCTGTAATTTCTTGATATGAGAAAGGATAAAAAACAGAATCAAATTCATTGATATTCACATTAAACAAATGGCTGAAGTGTGAATATTAGTGAACATAGATAAAGTGGTACTGAGCAGCTCACCTGATCCCTAGTAAGAGAATGATGATGGAGGCGAGGACAAGCGGGACGAGCAGGACGCACGTGATCACCCGTGAGCGGTTTCCTCTGATGCCTGATCTCAGTGCAGCTGTGACAATGATCACATGAATGGACAGATAATTCAGTCTGGAGTTACAGGATGTTTCCATTAGACTGTTGTGACTAATTTAGCATTAAGGTGAAGTACAAACATTTGATTTGCAAATGTAATGGGACTGAAAAATCCCTCACACGACTGATCACTGATCATGTTCCACTTTTTCATTGTCAGTGAGATTTTAAGTAGGTCAATAACTAAATAAGATACTTTGACATGTGGCTACATAACACAGACAAATTAATGACTGGATGATAGTTGGGTGAGCTGGATCGCTGACAAAGTAAGTAAAACAGATATAACTGATGGGAAAATAATACCTAAAGTTAATACAGTAGGTGTGTGCAGATAAAAGTGGGTAATTTACCTGTTACAGTAGTCAGATTTAAGGTGGAATTATGATGGCCTGTTGTCCCAGCAGAGTCTTGGTTAGAGGTGCTATGAGAGGGCTGTTTAACTGGGAGGTTAAGATGAAATAAAAGGTTAAAAAAATAGATGCTCAGGAAAGTTTAGGTTTTGTAAAATACAGTATGAGGGGCCTCTTAGTGTGAAGGGGGTTATGGTTTTAATCAATGGAGCCCAGAATTAACATAGAGAGAAAAATATATATCATGGCCATGTTTCAAAACATACACATGTAGGAACACAGCTAGTATTAAAAACTACTCCTGTGATATTTAATATATAAAAAGCCGACCCTTTAACTTCACCATCTGCCGACGGTCACATAACTTTATTACTTTGCTTATTACAGTCTTTACCTTTTCTGTTATCTGTTGTTTGTCCAAAATTGTCATTTCACTTATTTTACCCCAAATTATTTAGTCAATAAACATATATAATCATTTGTCTTTGTCTGGAACTTAATTATAATGTAGAGAACCGATGGATACGTGCAAAGAAGTCACTGCTTCAGAATATGAGATTGAATAAATTGATTTGAAAATTGATACTCTAGCTGTCCAAGTCAAACTTGTACAGTTAGATGTTTGGAATAGTTCCCTCCAGCCTATTCCAGTAAATCAAAAAAAGGAGGTGGTACCCCATTTACGAGTGTATTATTAATCACCAGTGATTAATGACCTTTATTATAAAGCAGTAATAGTCTCCTACATTTTTACATTTTGGATCTGTGAGTTGAAAGGTTGTATAGAGCCGCCACGCATTATTCTTTTGTCCGGATGCTGCGTATTACCAGATAGGTGACCTATTTGCATGCACAAGTGTTGCCGTACACTTGACTTGAACCGTTTGGGCGAGACTCTGTGGATGCGCGTCGGCAGCACCAAGGAACCCGCTTGTGTGATTTTATTGCCACCTGCTGCACCTTGACAGAGGTGCGTAGTGGGCACACACCCTCGAGTGTTCTGATTTTGAGTAGTTAACTAAACAGAAGACAACTGTCTTAAACAGTGAGAGGTTTCTTTAAGTTACTATTACGTGTTGTGTAGTACCAAGATCAGTTGCTGTGGCAACAATCCTGTCAAAAAGGACAGTGTGTTTAGATCGTGAAAAAGGGGCGAAGAAATCCCCTAATCGGTTTGAGTTGTGAAATCCGAAGTAAATGGATGAAATGCTTACTGCGGGTTTAAAAGAAAAAGTTTAGACTGTGAAAAAGAGGCAAAGAAATCCCTTGATCAGTTTATATTGTGAAAGCAGAAGTAAAAGAATGAAATGCTTATGCTGATTAAAAGTTTTCTGAAGTGCTGGAAAACTGTCTGTGAGAAGAAATCACTTCTGGCCGCCTTCACCCAGAAGTTGCTGTTGAGTGAATAGTAAACTCAACTGCTGTGAATTCCACAGCTTAGAAGTTACTCCCTCAGTGGTCAAACCACCACTGAGCCAAATCCTGCTAAAACAAGTGGGGGTATATGAGTGGGCGGAGCTAAAAAGCCTCTCCCTCTACCAATTGCATACTATTCACAAGGTTCCTCTGACAGGGACTTAGATAAAATGGTTTGAAGCATAACCTGTCTCGAACCCAAGCCCGGTGGTACTTACGATACCAGCGCTTACTTTAAAGATATAGTCATATCTAAAGGAGATTCTCAAATGTCATAGCTGATGAAAAAGTCTATCTAATTAGAGTAACATCTCATCAGGAAGTCAGCAAATTCATCAAAGCGACAATCTCGCCGTGTCAAAAAGAGCTATACAGCCCTCAGCAAAGTACTGATGGATGAATTTAAAAGTTAAACACAGAGACAGGTCTAACTACAGATTTAACTGTCAAATAGGGAAGACAAGAATCCCCTCAAGTGTCCTACAAGAGGCCTCATAAAGCCTACTTCCAACCTAAGAACGAAATAGAAATTATTTAGGTATTACATTGTAAAAATTATAAATGCACAAATGTATTATTCAAAATAATCTAAAGGTCGTGACTCAAAAGAGTCTTACAGCTAGTCACAATTAGTAACACCATAAGACTAGTACTTCCTACTAACCCTTAGAGGAAGTTAGGGTTATCAATGTTGTTTCCTCCTCATTCTCTCTTTGCTATATGATTAGACCTTAGTATATGATAGAGACAGACACCAACTCTGATCATGGAATGTGCCCCAGGGATACCTCGACAATGGGCAGTGTGACTTCATTGATCCAAGTTCCTGTTGCCACAGTCATTTGATCGAAGAGTGGGAATATGTAGGAACACATGCCCTTATGTCTCCATCACAAGGTACTTTGACATGTGGCTACATAACACAGACAAATTAATGACTGGATGATAGTTGGGTGAGCTGGATCGCTGACAAAGTTAGTAAAACAGATATAACTGATGGGAAAATAATACATAAAGTTAATACAGTAGGTGTGTGTAAAAGAAAGTGGATAACTTACCTGTGACAGTCGTCAGATTTAAGGTGGAAATATGATGTCCTGTTGTCCCAACACAGTCTTGGTTAGAGGTGCTATGAGAGGGCTGTTTAACTGGGAGGTTAAGATGAAATAAAAGGTTAAAAAAATGGATGCTCAGGAAAGTTTAGGTTTTGTAAAATACAGTATGAGGGGCCTCTTAGTGTGAAGGGGGTTATGGTTTTAATCAATGGAGCCCAGAATTAACATAGAGAGAAAAATATATATCATATCATGACCATGTTTCAAAACATACACATGTAGGAACACATGCCCTTATGTCTCCATCACGAGGCTCTGCTTCCTTTCCCCGTCCTTCTTCCGACTTCTCCCCTCTCTGCTTCTCTTTACTTCGGTCATTCTCTTCTGTCACTACACTTCTCCCCTCTCTGCTGCTCTCCTCTCCTCTCTTCTGTCCCTGCTTCTTCTCCTTCTTCTCTTCACTTCTTTTTATTCTTATTTTTATTTTTAAAGTAATCTTTACTTTTATTTTTGCAAGCTCTAAGAAAAGCTAATTGAATAATTACTTTAAGTGCTTTACTTTAATCAAAGTTTTTAATAGAACAAATTCTTTTCCTTTTGATTTTTTATTTTAATATACCATATACTGTATCACTGCCTGATCCAAATTAACAAATTATTGAACAAATTATTTTCTTTCTGATTTTTGATTTTGATATACCGTTAAATTATCACCACCTGATCCAGAAGAAGTTAAATTAGTTAAGGATCAGAACTTAAGAACCACCAGTTGAAACAACAAAGAAAAAGTCTTTTTCAAGACTGTGATCATCTGATGAAGAATGTTGCAGTCATTGTCTGCTTCAGAAACCTTGCAAGGAGCCTCCAGCAAAAGAGACTTTGTGTGCTCCCAGCCAAGACTGACTCTGTCCCCAGCGCTCCCAAGGTGGAAACCCCGCTGGGCCTTCGGACCAAGAGATCCTCAACAGAGTACCGGCCTTCCCTCTGGCTATTGGGTCGACTCGCCGTGCCGCAGTCCAACCCAGAACTCTCAAGGACACCAAGCTTCTGTGCCTCCTGAGTCCCTGACAAAACAGGCTGAACATCTTCATACAGCTGGATCCACACACATGAGAATGAGTGGTGTCTAAAGTTCTGACTTCTGTCTAAAGTTCTGACTTCTGTCTAGGTTCTGACTTCTTTCTAGGTTCTGACTTCTCTCTTATGAACTTAAGAAAGTTGAGGTTAGGGTCTCGTTAGTATTAAAAATTACTCCTGTGATATTTAATATATAAAAACCCAACCCTTTAACTTTACCATCTGCTGACGGTCACATAACTTTATTACTTTGCTTATTACAGTCTTTACCTTTTCTGTTATTTGTTGTTCATCTAAAATTGTCATTTCATTTATTTTACCCCAAATAATTTAGTCAATAAACATATATAATTGTTTGTCTTTGCCTGGAACTTAATTTTAATTTGGAGAACCGATGGATACATGCAAAGAAGTCACTGCTTCAGAATATGAGATTGAGTAAATTGATTTGAAATTGATACTCTAGCTGTCCAAGTCAAACTTGTACAGTTAGATGTTTGGAATAGTTCCCTCCGGCCTATTCCAGTAAATCAAACAACGGAGGTGGTGCCCCATTTACGAGTGTATTATTCATCGCCAGTGATAAATGACCTTTATCATCAAGCAGTAATAGTCTCCTACACGCAGATTCTCAAAAAAATCTGGTTTCAAGGAGGTAAAAAAAAAAAATGTAAAAACAAGAAGATGGATAAAAAGCATGTTTGTATTCAGACCATGAAACTACTTACCTTCAACAACAAGAAGATATAAGGTGACATGATGAAGTCCTCTTCTGTTCTGTGCTGCACAGGAATAATTCCCACTGTGTTCAGCTCTGATGTCAGCTATGGTGAAGATCTGTCCTGATGCTTTTGGTGAGTCTTCATTCTCCTTGTACCAGGTGTAATTAGCTGCTGGGTTAGCATCACTGCTACAGGTCAGAGTCACTGAACTGCCCTCCACTATCTCAGCAGAGGGACTCACTGACACAGAGGAAAGCTTTGGAGCATCTGGAGATGTATTAACAGAGAATTAGAAGTTGTATTTAAATATAAGAAGTTATGGGATGTGGTAGCATCTGAACTGGGTGTTTAATGTTTTTTGGGTGCAGCTAATTTCTCAAAATCTGTAGGATTATGTGAGATCCTTAATTATCAAAACATATTTTTCCCTGATGATCAGCAGAACTTTTCTTTGGCTTATCTTGTGTCTGGATTTTTAAAAGGCTTTGTTTCACTCACATGTCACATTAACAGAGATGTATTCAGACGTCCTCCTACCCAGCTCGTTCTCAGCTGTACAGTAATACTCTCCAGAGTCAGAGGACTGGATGGAGCTGAAGACAAGCTGTGGTTCTTTACTGAGAGGTTGAAGGTCTGGATCTCCATTCTTCTTGTACCAGGTGTATTTAACTGCTGGGTTAGCATCACTGCTACAGGTCAGAGTCACTGAACTGCCCTCCATTACATCACCCGGGGGATTCACTGACACAGAGGAGATGTGTGGAGCATCTGGAGGTGAAGATCACAAGAGAACTTTGAGACCACAGGTGACAAATTGTTAACAGTTGTCACAGCAGTCTTTAACCTACCTTAGATTAACCACCAGATTATATCACATAAATGACATAGGTCTACATTTACACAGTGAGGGAGAGCGGTAATCCTCATGTCCTCTGAACGCACAGGAGATGTTGTCTCCAGGATAAAAGTCTTCTCTATAAGAGGATGTTTCTTCTGGAATTTTCTCTCCGTTCTTGAACCAGACGTAGGAAAGACGACCAGCTGGACTGCAGCTGCTGTGACACGTCAGCTCTGCCTCAGTATACAACTGATGGACTGTTGTTCTGATCACCTGAACCTGCAGAGCTGGATACAATATTAGCCTTAGTCATTAAATAATCATGGGCACATATAACCATAACACAGGAGAGAATGTAATTCACTGTCTGAAGTGGGTGAACAAGCTCGACAGCGTGTTGAAGGTAAAAACAACATCTCTTCAGAGTTTTGCTGGACGAGCTGTATGGCGCCATTTTAGAAAACAAGTCCACAGATACTTCAGTTCTTTAAGACAATGCCGAAATTCTTCACTCGACTATCCGTCAGCATGGCAGTGAGGAGATTATGATTGGATTATCGTTTTTTGGTGAACATTTCCTTTAAAAGTGCTATTATTAAGAAAAGTTGTCCCACAATCCACAAGCTTCAGTTTTGGAGAATTGGGAATGGAACTACAAAAAAAAAAAATCTAATAATAATAATTCTTACAAATAACCTTTAAGTAGAAATTATAATAACTGCACATAATCTTTACTCATAAACATGTTTGTACGGTGATTGTGTGCTATTGTGTGTTCATCAGTACCTGTGACAGTCAGAGTTGTACCAGGTAAACTACTCCTCCACTCAAAGCTTCTTGTTGTGAATTTGAAGTGATACTGAGCTGAATCACTCTCTGTCAGGTCAGTGATTCTCAGAGTGGAGCGTCCTCTCTCTGATTCAAGGACCTGAACACGACCTGCAAACTGGGAGTCTTCACTAAGGTCCTCAGGCTGTGAAGGACTCTGCCACTGATGAGAACGTTCAGGACTGAACCAGAATTTAGATCTGATAGTTTCATAACTGCTGTAAGTGCAAGAAATGTCCACTGATGAGCCTTTGAAGGCACAGATGCTTCTGTCAGTGTAAATCACTCTGTTGCAGGTTTGATCAATGACACCTGAAAGATAAACGTATTTTAATCATCAGAAATACAGCTAAATCTTCGTATCAGCAATAACATGAAGAGGGATACTGTTTGGGGTCATAGAAAACATTACTGTATTGATTCTGCTTCTTCATGTTGGTGCACTGGGACAGGAAATGTGTTCATGCAGATCACAACTTGAGCTGTATTTTACAAAATGTGTGCAAGCCAAGTGAAAATGTTTAACTCACACACTGGAGGAGCAGGGAAGCCCTTGTGTCTTCTGACAGCACAGGAATAACTGTCTGCAGGATCAAAGTAGTCTGAGAATGTAGAAGATGTTTCCGCCTGAATTTTCTGTCCATTCTTGTACCAGATGTAGGAAGAACGTTCAGGTAGATGACAGGCGCTGTGACAGAACAGCTCAGCTCGGGTAGAGTACGATCGTCTCACCTGCACCTGCAGATCTGGAACTGTGAAGAAGGAACAGACGTGTTTTTTTGTTGTTGGTTTTTTTCAGATTTAGCTGTTAGCAAATATAAACCAATAAAAATGTTACCTGTGACTGATAAAATGACTCCAGGTGTAAGGGTGTGTCTCCTGTGTTGCTTGTATTTGAATGTGAACTTGTACACAGATGAGTCGCTCTCTCTCAGGTCAGTGATTCTTAAAGTGCAGGTCATCTTATCGCAGTAATACCACAGACGACCTGCGTACTCCGGGTCTGTTCTCAGGTCCACAGCTCTGCTATCCTGAACTTCAGCGAACCATAATATTTTATCAACTGAGACAGAACGTCTTTTTGCTGTGGTAGGCGTTCTATAGATGCAGCGTATGTCCACTGTTGATCCTCTCACAGCACAGATCTGAGCAGAGATGTATGTCAGCACTTTACTGCTTTGTACCACTGCAACACAGAGCGTTAGGAAGCACAGTCAGATTCACAATATGACAGACTTTTATCTGCAGCAGATGTATTTTGGCAAGGAAAAATAACCTCTTCGGGCGTTAAAACTCCTCCGTGCTGTCTGATAATATAGGCTACATCACATCACATCTAGATTGTGCTAAAATACAGATTAAGCATTGGGTAAAATACGGAAAACTTTAATTAAGTTTTACTGAACAGGATGAATGTCACCACTCTAACAAAGGTTTGGTGCATAAAAAGCTGTCTGCTTTGGTTTATTTCCTGTCTGTGTTCACACTGCAGAGGAAGGTAGAGAGACTGACAGACTTTACCGCTAAACTTTGTCGAACTAATGGTCAGCTATCACTGTACTCAGAGCTGAAATAGTGCAACACGCACACCTACAGTTATCACATGAACATGCTAACATTTAGAAGGTTGTTCCAGCTTGACATCGATGGATCCTTAATATCCCTCTGTCTTCTCTGGACAAATGTGCCCCTAACGACTCTGTAAGGACACTCCCACACAGGGTTTAACACCTGCAACCCCCCTCCAGTTAGTCAGAAATGTAAAAGCCACTTGGAGTAAGCCAAGTGGTCGTGTTTGACATCTGCACACCAACCACCCTCTGAAGTTCCTCAAATAAATGCACGAAAATGTGAATATGAAAGTACAGTACCTGATACAGAGAGAAAGAGGATAATAAATCCACTTGCTGCTGCTGTAGATCCCATAGCTGCTACTCTCTCTCATCCCTCTGTTTGTTGAATCACATCGTCAAGCACTGTAGATAATGTGTAGGGCAAATACTGTGCCTGTTTTCTTCCCCTTCAAAAGGATGTGGTCTTCAAAAAAAACGTGTGACATCATTGTGGTTGGCAGAGGTTGACAGCTGTTGTTCAAACCTGGCACAGCCCGTCTTCCGTCACGCATTACTGGAAAACAAAACTTAAGAATATCTTTCAGGTGTCTTCAGATCTACACTGCACACATACACCACGAGTTTGAAGACTGAGAATTATTAAACATGTTTAAAATAACTTCCTCTGTACCTGTTGTTGCAGTTTAAGAGAGAGAAGGTGGTTCTGGGGAAAGAAAGCTGATTTCAGCCTGAATACCAACCAAACATGTAGGTATTCGACACCCTGGAAATGAGACTCAACAATCAACTATCTTTCTTTATAATCAACTTTCCTATCAGATTCAGTTTAGTGTCAAACAGCTGATTCGAATCACATCATCAGACCTAAACATGACACACACATCTATGTGCAGAGTAGTACCAGATACCAGAGGATATTCTCATATATCTTCACGTGTTACATTCACCTTGAAACTGAACTCTTCAGGTAATCCTTGCTGGGATACAGCAGCGAGGAATATTACCAGTGATTGGTCCAGCAGGTGCACTTTGTAGATGTAAAGTGACTGATTGTTTATATCCCCCTTTAAGTGATGTGCAATATATATGAGGGAGCAACAGTGTGGTGCCTTCGCTAGCTGCAACCTGTAGTAATTTGGGTGTGTGAGTAAAACTTACCTGCCACGATAAGATTCATGTTGGAAGTTAGTGGTGGGGAGTCCTTATTCTTATTGAACCAGCTTTAACAGCAGCTTGGTAAGCATGTAGCACCGTTCTGTATATAGAAGTGTTAGCAATTAGCTTTAAGCAAAGCCTCACAGAGCTGGTAGCGAAGATGTGTAGGTAAGTCCTGGGGAATTACTTCTTGCACCAAAAACACAAGTTAATGTGCATATTTTATAATATCTGATGTGACGTCACAGCAGTTAATCAATCATGACAGAAGTTTGTGTGTAGGCTCGGGATATGAAAGACTGATAACTGAGTGGAGGTTTTGAGGAAACATGGTTTCATTGATTTATTGTTTTGTGCAATACAATATGTACAGTAAACACTTCATATGTTTCGTCTTGTTTTTCAAAAATATGAAAATAACTCTTGACTTTAAAGCTATTCGGCAGTGGTGGTTAAGAGAAAGTTCGTCAAACTGGGCTTTGGGAGTGTTTCCAATATTCTTCAACCCAACATAAATCCTTCTGATGATAGACGACGTACTTCCCGCAGAGCTGGGACCTCCAAGCTGTAAACCAGAAGTCCATCGACATGTTTTTAGGATCCAAATGGAGCAAAGACACTTCTGACGCTTCCAATAAATTAAGTTCCCTTAAGGATTGGCGGTAACATTTATTCTTTCAACGTCTTCCTGAGGTTTGGCACTTTGGCAATCACATACACACCATCTCTCTTTTCTCACACACACATCATTCGTCAGTGTTCTCGGGCTTTTTCCATCCACTTTACTTCATTATGTCCTTCCTGTTCCTGTTCTGTAAATCCTTCTTTAATGTGCCCCGGTGCTGTGATTAGGAGCGTAGGGGGACACAATTAGCGTTGTCATGGTTTCTTGTCTCGGCCTTGTTGGTCTGGTATATGTTTGAAGCGGCACTTGTCACCGTAGAAACAGCCTGAGGTTTGCCAGTAGAAGCACACGTCTCCATCGATAGGTACGCAGCGCCTGGACAACATCCTGCATCATATTCACAGAAAAAAGCACTTAGCGAGTACATGCAGGAAAAAACAATGGAGGGATAATAGTGCATAGAGACTGACACGGGAGGTGATAAAGCATAAAAGATTATTTTCTGTCAGTAAACACGGATTTCAAAGCGCGGAGTTATGAAGTTGTTGGAAAACTGGGATGCCCAAATGAACTGGGATGTACTTTTAAATTCAGTCACCAAAATAATCATAAGTGAATGATTTTATTTGACTATGACTGTAAAGAACATGACAAAGTGTAAATGCACAGGGAGAGAAAAAAATGGCATTTATTTATTTTTTAAGAAGCAATTTAAATGTCTAAAATGTTTCCTTACTCTGACTTTATCTGAGACTCAATTAGAGTTTGGACAGATTCAATATCGGTATCAGTATTGATATCAATACTGATGTAATTCACTCATCAGATATCCTGCTGGCGTTACCAATCAACATATAGATCCAGAGTCCATAGTCTGATGTTTTCCTAAATTATAAATATGTAATTACCACAATTTTAAGACAAGAAAAGGTATTAACTAGTAATTAAACCAATCTACAAAGTTATCCATTCGTCCCCATATTTTTTGTCTTGTGTTAAAACGTACAGCACTGGACCGTGAACCTAATCACTCAACCCTAAAACATATAAAAAATGTGGTAAAAAAAAAAAAGACAACTTTGTCGGGGACTAATCTGAGTTTACAGCTGCAGAGAACGAAGCCCATCACCACACAGATACAGGTGTTATGAGTCTCAGTACCCTGCAGCAGCCGAGCTCTGCTGTGTTCCTGCAGTGTTGGAGCCGAGGCTGCCGTTGGTCCTTTGTATGGGGGGCAGGGTCCTCTGGATCCATCGGTCTGGGTATCTCATCACCAGCTTGCTGCTCCCCAGCTCCACCCCCTGGACGGGAGGAACCAGCACAGTTTATCAAACTTTACATGAAGTGGCCGAGGAACAGGGTGACTGCTCGCTGCATACTTGTTTACATACTCAGTCACCGACAGTGAAATCTGAATTATTAAACATCGAGTCAACGTTGATCGCTCACCTGCAGCTTCTCCAGGGCTCTGGCGGCCATGTTGGCATTCTTGAAGTTGACGAAGGCACAGAAACGCTCATGAAGAACTCTGATGCTCTCTATCTCACCAAACCTATAACCACCCGAAACACAGAGCTTTCAACCTTCAGCAACACAGTGTGGCACTGATCTACAGACAATCAATACGTTATCATTATGATACACGAACCCTGCCACGACTGCTGATAGTGATACCACAATATCTATCCATCTATCTATCTATCTATCTATCTATCCATCCATCCATCTATGTAGCACTAGTGTGATTCCTACGCTACACAAGCAACTACTGCTTCTACCCTTCATACCTCTGTAACTACTCCTGTAAACAACTACTACTACTCCTTTTACTACATGCAGAATATTCATATGTTAGCTGATACACAACAACAACAATATTCCCAGTGGTTTTTGATGATTTACATGTTTATCATTTCACTGTAACTCTAGTCTCCACGACGTGCAGTTTGCCTACCTGTGATGCTTCATGCAGATTCAGATGTCTCTAAAACTGTTCTGAACTTGTTTAAATCTGCAGCACTGTCAGTTTTTACTCAAGTAAATTATTATGACATGTCATGACATTGCTGACTCTCAGCTTTAAGGTTTGACCGATATACTCTGCCTTATTTCTACCACTGCTGCTTTGACTGTTGTTAAAACTAACACACACACACTCATATGCAGAAAGAACAACTCTAGCAGTAGTCACAGTTGCAGTACTCATAGAAATAGAAGTAACTGTAACTACTGTGGCTTTAACAGGTGGCGCTATTATCACCCTTCAGACAACAGTTTCACAGGGCTGGAATTTAACCAAATAGAGTTTAGTTAAGTACAATTTCAACATACTACTTATATATACTTTGTACTTCCTACTCCACTACATTTTGTCTGACAGCTTAAAGGAGAACCTGTTGATCGAGATTACCGAGTGCTGTCAGTAGGAAAAATAACGTGAATTTTTTGCACAATATTGACCTGATATCAGGACGGCAGCTAAAGTGAACCTATGGGGGCAGACAGCCTTAAGTTTGACTTTCGGTTATGTCTGCCCCCATAGGTTGGCTTTAGCTGCCGTTCTGATACTCGGTAAATATTGTGCCAAATGTTCTTGTTATTTTTCCTAATGACAGCACTCGGTAACCTCGATCAACAGGGGTATTGGTTAAAAATGGCTGAAGTTCTCCTTTAAGTTACTATTTACTTTTAAAATTTCATTTTTCACCCCTTTCCTGTTCAGTAAAAGCAGCATATCTGCAAATCTGGTGATTCAGAGTGTGATTTTTGTGATTAACTGAAGGATGAAGAGTCTCTTCATGAGTTGAGATAATTGTCTAATAATCCATCTTGTTTTTGTAGTTTTCCTGAAGAGCTGGATGTGTTTCATGATCCCTTAAATCTGAATTCATAACTCTGTCTTTTTAAAGCTACAATTTGTCCCCCCCCCCAACACACACACAGTGTTTTTACATTTTAAAGAGATCCACAAGGTCTTTCTCTGTGACCTCCACTGTAATGTTCCCAACCCACAGAGAGCGACAACTCCTGGAAAATAAGAAAGAAGAAGAGAGTGTGAGCAAAGAGGAATAAAACAAATGAAGGATGTGAACAGGAGGCGACAAAGTAAATATCACAGGAGAGCATAATGTGAGAAAGACTGATTATTAGTCCAGTATATGAATGTGGTGAATGTATGTTTTACATTTGTGAACATTAACATTATTATAATTTCATTTAATCATCACTCAGTAGCAGTGTATATTTAGTTAAGAAAGCAGATGAACTACACATTTTTATTAGAAAATGTATTTACAGCCATGCAACCTACCCACTCTGGTCCTGCAGAGGTGTGTGCTTCAGTGCTGGCAGTAAGAGGAGACAGGAAGTAGAGCATTAATCACATGTATTCAACATCATGGATCCATGTGTTTGCTGTGACTTACATTACATTCCTCTGGCTGGCTGCTCTAATGAGCTACTGCTATATCAACAATGACATCATACTGATAAACGTAATCCATCATATAAAGAAATGTACTGTTCCTTCATAAAGAATACTGTGGTCAATGTGTTTAATAATTCATCTTTGGATTTAAATCATCATCAACATTAGCGCTGTTGTTGGAGGTTTAACTCAGAGCGGTGCTGCCCCGGTGTGGACAGATGTGGTACTGCAGCTGGCTCTTACTTTTGACCTCAGGTGAGTTGATGACTGCCTGAACCGTGGTGAACTTGTCCAGCAGCACTTTACTCTGCTCTTCTTCAAAACCCAACTCCTGGAGTGAAAAAAAAGGACCAACTCAGAAGGGTAAGCAGACAGAAGTTATAAAAGCATGAGACTGAATCAACATTTGGAAGAGCTCAACCCAGCTGCTCCTCACCTTGAGCTGAAGGACGCGGCAGGTGAAGAGTTTGCTGGATGCTTCCTTACAGTTCTGATCCAACTTCAACACCTGCTCAATCGCCTTTTCTGCCTCACTGTACCGCTGGAAAAAACACACAACAAACTCAGCACATGTTTTAGGTCCAACATGAAATCACAGAATGCAAATGATTAAGGCTCATTTATGCTCTATGTTAACGAGGCTTTCAGTCCGTATTATGTGTCCACTCCGTCTGTATTTCTACATGTTTTCTGAAACATTACGGATACGGACCAACACAGCAGAACCTCCAGTCATCTTTGGAAGCATTGTAGAAAATAGTTCTAGCCATAAACAAACACATGATGAGAGGGAGAAGCTTTAAAAATAGAGGAACTTTCAAAGGAGAGGTTGTGTGAGTTGGTGAGAAGTCTTAATGTCTTTTTACGGATCTATTTTCATGTGTAAAGGGAGCATAAATGAGCCTTCAGTCTGTCGTACAGCAGCTGCTGACCTTTAACCCCATCAGAGCACAGCCCTTACGGAAGTATCCCTTCGGCCAATCGGGAGCCAGCTGAATTGACCTCAGGGCGTCTGTTAGGGCAGAGTAGTACTGGTCCAGAAACCAATAACAGTAAGAGCGATTTCCATAAAACCTGAGAGACAAGAGAGAGAGAGTCAGACAGACTGAGTGTGAAGGAGACAGAGGAAATCAGGTGATACTATCGGGAGAGGACAGGGGTCAGAGTGTAGCTGTTGGGGTCAGAGTTCATAGCTCAGCTCACCTGTGGTCTTTGGGGTCACAGCAGATGGCTTCAGTGAACATGTCCACTGCCTGGCTGTACTGGCCTTGACCGAACATCTGAATGCCCTGCACTGGAGAATGTACAAGATACATTCCTCAGAAGATCAGCTGAAACACTACTATTAGATATTTCCGATATCATTTTTTACAACAAGCATAAAAATATTTTGTATATCTAAAAACGTTGTCATCTCCATGTGAGAAAACCTTTTTTTATTTGAACTTTAACACTTTGTATTACAGCAGTGAGGGAAGAAAATACCTGTTACTGTTTTTTTTTTTGTTTTTTTTTTTATCCAAGTTGAAGTTTTAAACTAATCTTTATCCCTTACACTTCATCTAAACTTGGGATTTTATCATGAAAGGTTTATCTAAACAACAACAAATCGATGATTCACCTGTGAGAGACTCCCCTCTCCTCCTCATTTCTTCTGTGTTCTCCATCTGCAATCACAGCAGACAGTTTCTTTAATGTAATTAATGCTGATTTAACTAGCTGTCATCAGACATACCAATACATTTCCACTGATAACAGATCGTCCTGTTGTGTGTGTACCTGGCTGCCTCTGGCCTCGTTCTCCTTGTTCTCTCTGGAGAACTGTGTCGTTCTGCTCTTCGGGGTTTTGAGTTTGATGTGGCTCGCAACTTTGGCTACAAATGCACTGCTGACGTCCCACTCTGGCTCCTGGAACACCAGGAAGTAACACAACACACTCAGAACAACAGGCTGACAAAATAACATCACATTTAAAACCACAGTTTGTAAAAAGAAAGAAACCTGCTCCGACCAAATGCTGATTTAGATGTTTGGTAAATCAACATGGGTCCATCTCGATTATCCAGGTGCTTTTATCTCTGGTGGACGGTGAATCCAAACACAGACGACTTCCATCTTAATTGTTTTCACCTGTGTGTTTGTCAGCAGGATTACACAAAAACTACTTGATGGATTTCCACAAACTTGGACAGAGGATGTGTCCTGGCCCAGAATAGACCCCATTACCTTTTGGTGCAGATCTGGATAAAGGGGACGGATCAGGGACTTTTTTCTTGCTTTCTTCAACATTGTGAGATACAGGATATTTTTCAGACACAATTTCTCAGGGAATAATATATTGGACGTTGATAAAAGAAAAAAAAAATGTTTTAAAACAGGCGTCTTTAGGTGGTTTGTATCTATGAGTGAGTAAAATATATGGATCCAAATAAAAATCTGGATCTAGCTGATTTAAACAATTTATCAGGCACTTGACTGAATTAATCATCTACGCTCAATTGTGCTAGCTCAGTATCATGGTTAACTTTTTTTTTATTTTCTGTCATTTAATACAGCCATTCTATGCGGGATTAAGGTGAAGTCTGACGAGCTGAAAGCAAAGCAACCTGGGCTTCCATAACACCTCAGCAGTGCCACAGGCTGTATTGAGCAGTGTGGTTTCTGCAGTTGACTTCCTTTTTCGAGCACTGTATCACCTTGTTTATGTAGCATTAAAACAAATATGATCTAAGAGGTCAGACTGAAGTGTCTTGTTCACTGCACTTGTGTCTTTGACAAGTCTGATATTATTATTATGATATTTGCACTCATGTTTGTTAAAAAAACAACAACTCTTTACTCAATAAACCACGATGAACTGTCATAACAAGTCAGTGTCACATCCTGTCACATGTCATACTGCTGAGTAAGTGCGTTCATACCAAACATGTTAGCAGTCTTAACTTCTCCAGTTTGGTTAGTTTTAGCGGAAGATCCAATTAGACGCAGCTGCTACAAAGTAGCCGCACCAAGGTACCTTAAAATAGAGGTCTTGGTCCTCTTTCCTTGGTCCAAGGAAAGTGTGGTGTGCTTCATTCAGCTTCATTCTTAACTGGTATGAACACAAGAGATAGTAAATTACGGCAAAGTAGAACACACAAGTCTATTATTACTGGGTTGAAGTTATAAACTGGATTTTTTTTTAACCTCATAAACTCGTTGACAATAACAAACTACACACAAATGTTTTGGTAAACTTTTCTACTCTAGAATAGGCGAAGGAAAACTTGCATCTCTAAACCCCACGGCAACAAGCACTGCTCTGGTCTGGACATGACATGTTCCAGCCTTGGACCAGGAGTGCTGTGGACTGGATTCTCAACATAGTTTATCAGTTTGCCTAAAACAATTTCCAAAACAAGTTTTACGAGGGATTCGATGACTCACTCATGAGGGCTTTTAAAAAAGAATTGATTTGTTCAGGAACACTTTGCAGGGCTGTTTAAGTAGCAGGTTGCTCTGTGGTGTTGTTATTTCTGAATGATATACTGAGTATGCCAGCATGGCTTCAACCCACCTCCTCGGAAGTCCGGTGCGGCAAATGGTGGTTGCTCTTGTGGTCCGTCACAAAGGCAGGCAGTGATTCGGGGTGGCATTTGTTTCTGGGACGGACAGCGGTCCATTCCTCCTCCTCTTTCAATTCCTCCTCGCTGTCACTCTCTGACACCGCTCTGGCCACTTCCTCTTCCTGTTAAGAGTTTCAAGGTGTTGGGATTACCTCATATATTCCTGATCAGGTTTTACAGAGGTATTATGAAACAAAAGAATCAATGTGTTTTCAAAGGGAAACATTGAGCAACAAGAACTGCACAGATCAGTGAGTGATACTCAACTGTTATTTAGATTTGTCACATATCTTAAGAGTCTAAACACCTGTTGGATGAGTAAGGCAGTTTGGATGAAGTCAAGACGTATTGATCATCAGGAACCTGCTTTTACTTATTCTACTGTACAAGCTAGTTAACGGAAACATACGCCAACGTCACATTTTATTCTAGTTAGCTCTAACCCATCATTTATGACACATGTACTTCCAGGTTTATGTTTGCATATATGCATAAATGCATGAATACATATGGAAATGAAGATGATGGTATGAATATATTGCAGCATGCAAACTAAGGGGAAATTACAGCAGGTTACATTTAGGCCCTGATGATCTCACCTGCTCTGAAGCGTCCTCCATCCTCTCCTCTCGCTCCAGTTTCTTCCGTTCTTTCTGCCTCTAAAAGGGAAGCATGGACATGGTGGCTGTGGGATGGCACACAGACATGTATGGACACAGGCATGGAAGCACATGTGCTGCCACGTGTGTCATAAAGGGCGAGGAAAAGTAATGAGGAGGGCGTGGCAAGACATATGAAAACAGTGACATCTATTTAATGAAAAAAGGCGGAGGACAGAGAGGACAACAGATGACAGAAGTAAATACAGGCGTGGTGACGGGTGTCAATGTGAGGCACTTTCAGTTTGGTTAGTGAGGAATAATATATTTGTTCTTACACGTCCACAGCAGTTCATGTAAGGTTGCATGTGGTGGATGTTAAATTAGAAGCAGACAATATCAACTGTGAGGATAGTGATCATCATTCTATAAAACTGTTGCACACATCATAGTTTGTTCTGTCAGATGCTTCAACCAGTGTTTTAGACATTCCTCAAAAATATGAACGACACAAATAACTATCAACATTCTTCCTTCAATATCACTGAGGCTACATACTGTATGAGTTTCTGGCACGCTGAACAGTAAGGGGAAATGTTAAATGATGATGTCCTTTTATTAAGTGTTTAATTGTCATTCTTTGTCAATATAATGCAATTCTTTTTACTCACTTTCCTTTTAGCTCTCCTCCTCTCTGCCCTCCTTCTGGTTTTCTCCTCATCGTCCAAACCGTCCTCACTGTTCAGCATCGCCTGCTCAAGACATACAGTCACATATTCAGGACTCAGGTGCACATTTATTTATCAAGAGCTTACAAGAGTTACTTATTAGAGATGTAAATGATAAGAAATGGCCGGAAAGTGCAGATTTAAGACTTTAAAAAATATATATAGAGGTGAGCATAACAGCTAGCTGCAGCTGCCTTAACAAATGAATACTGATTAATCAATAATAATATATGAAATATGTCGAACATTTTTCCTTTAGAAAACTGTGAAAACTTACATTATCTATGTTTGATGTATAATCAGAGTCTACATTAGGAGTTAAAAGAACAGAAATAGTCAGTGGGTGATTTGTTAATTATTAACAGAGGGGATGGCCCGGCGCGAGCTTCACCCTGCCTCGACACACCTGTGTACACACTCTCAACTGTGACATTTCTAATTCTATGATTCCATTTTATCCAGTTATCTTCCTTCTCTATCTTCTGCACTTGTCTTTTTATAACTGAATTAAAGTAATGAGTAAACACCTTTAAATTGTATGCAGTGGACTGAGTTTATTCAGGCAGGGTTCACTCATGTTTCTCACAATACACTTCAAGCAGGGTTATTTTAGGTTACATGACCCCTTGGATCCACATTGAACATTGTGCAAAACAGTAGAGCCCGACCAACTTATTTGTTGGCCGATTTTATCAGTCAATATTAACCTATGACATATATATCAGTATCAACGAATATATTGTCCGATTTGAAGACCTTATATTTAAAAACTACAGATACAGAATGGAGAAAGTCACTCCAGCAGGGTGCGTTTCAACGGGGGATAAAACAGCTGGTGTCAGAGAATGTAACAGCTTCCAACATAACATAAGCCACCATGTTCTGAACAGACACACTCACAAAAACATTTAGTTTTAGAACATAAATAGCAAACTTACTATTAATATTAAACTGTCAGAAAATACTAATCTCTGAAAAAACATTAAACATTACTGAAAATAAACATGTGCATCTGCTACAGGTTTTATTCCGCCCTCCGCACAGCATCATACCATGAATGTATAAAAAGAACAAGATTCAATACCGGGAATGTTTCAGAAGCGTTTTGCCTGCCCGACTTGATCTGGTAATTTCTCATTTTTATACAGTCGGGAGTCTGTACAGGGTGTTTTATTTTGAAAATTGGCCGGATGCTCTATGCGGTTCCTGTGTCTCTGACTTCATGTTGGCATGATCTGCTCTGTGCAGCTTGTTGCGGCTTTCGTCAAAAGATAAACCGGGCAGCCGAATCGCAAAGCAGCTGTGACAAGCTTGACTCCACAGTGCATCGGAGCTGATCGCAGCCACTTGTAATTTTAACACACTATCTGCTGCTAGCGGATGGAGAGTGATGGCAGGTTAACAAGGGGGATACTTTTTAGTAATTTTGCTAACAAGGGGGACGGCATCCCCCCTCATCCCCCCTCACATCGCCTACTGGAAATAGTAAACATAAAGTCATTTGAGTGATGAAATAACACAAAGTAATGACTTCATTTTAGTTCACGGAGCTTCTCTACATCGCTGTTCAACAACCAGCAACAAAATCCAGCCAATACTGAGGCCACTTAATGGTTAAAATCTGATATGACCCTGGATCATGACCCTGTATCATGACCCTGGATCATGCCCCTGTATCATGACCCTGGATCATGCCTCTGTATCATGACCCTGGATCATGCCTCTGTATCATGCCCCTGGATCATGACCCTGGATCATGCCCCTGTATCATGACCCTGGATCATGCCCCTGTATCATGACCCTGGATCATGCCCCTGTATCATGACCCTGGATCATGCCCCTGTATCATGACCCTGGATCATGACCCTGTATCATGACCCTGGATCATGACCCTGTATCATGACCCTGGATCATGCCCCTGTGTCATGACCCTGGTAGATGCCCCTGGATCATGCCTCTGTATCATGACCCTGGATCATGCCCCTGTATCATGACCCTGGATCATGCCCCTGTATCATGACCCTGGACCATAGGGGGCATCCAGCATCCACTGGTCATTTTTAAAAATGCATCTCAAAGTACTTTATCTTCAAGAGACATCAGAAGTATTACATTTCATATTTGTAGATGAGAAAACTGGGCTCTCTGTTTATAACACACTACAAATACATTCAGTGCAAACTTACTAACAATACTACAAATAATTGTAGTATTTAGGTAGTTGTAGCAGAAAACTGATCCACACTTAATATAGTATAGTAAGAGTTCAGTCTACCTGTGAAGAGCCTTGGTCTTTCCTTCTGTCGGTAAGAGCAGAAGCTCCATCCTGAACCTCCATCTCGTGCTCACCTGCTCCATCTACAAACACACACAGAATAAATACGTCTTCATACCAAAGGTTTGACATGGAGGACGAGACACCCGTTCTGTCACTGTCACATGTTTTCACAATGATTCTGTTTGTCTAGAGAGAGATAGAGTGTGTGTGTGTGTGCCCGCGAGCATGTGCGCGTTGATTTCCAATGCCCGACTGACACATTTCCCATGCAAAACTGCACAGGTGACCGTGTGGCAGCTTGTGATTGGATGAAAAAAACAGAGGAGCGAATCAGTATGAAAACATTCAGCTTCATGAACAGCAGCGCAGCTCAGAGAGCAAAGTGGACCCCATTCAACAAAAAGAAATATTTGAAATAAATGTGCAGTCTACTAAAATAAAGTCAGATGCAGGCCGTTAGGCTGCAGAGATGAGGTCTGTTTGTACGAGACGAGCTCTGTCCTGAATACAGGCAGTAAAATAACAGGTACATGTACTGTACTGACACACGCAGGCAGTATAATGTGTACAGCACTGTGATGAAGGCAAACATGTAAATGTGATGTTTTAATGCTGCAGCATGGACAGATAATAATGTTTCTGTGCAATGAAGCATTAAAAATCAAATATTTACAGTGGCCTGGAGGCTATAACCTTAAAAGGACAATAAATGTCCCAACTAATACTTTATGTTTTATTACTTTAAACAAAAAAACACGCACATAAGAAATGAGTTTTTGTTGTTTTTTATCTGCTGTATTCTGCCGGTAGTCTGACTGATCTGTTTCATATCTTGTGTGTAACATTAATAAGTCATGTAGGTTCACCTTCCTCACATCATCAATGTGCCGCTCGTGTGCTTCTTTAGAAATATGCTAACTTTTCTAAATTAAGTTGTGAATAATTAAACAAAATTATCTGTAAATCTGAACAGAAACACTGACTGCATGTCTGCAAGTCATTAATATTTCATCATCACACTATAAAGCAGACCAGAATTTTTCCATATGTCTGACATGTAAACGTTGGACTCAGTGTGCGAATGAACAATGAACTTTACATTTTTTTCTTGGCTATATTAGTTTTTACTTTTGATCAGAGTATCTTTTTAATTTTAAAAGTAGGTTATCCCTCTGCTTAAACAGCCTGGGCTATAACTGTTTGTTCTGTTGGGAATATTTTACCTGATTCCTTTCCTGTCAAACAAAAATAAACTTTTTTCCATTGCATGAAGTATTAAAATCCAAAATTTGTTTGTATCTATTCAAAAATATTTCATACACAGCTGAGACTTCTGTGGTTACATGGATTTGTGCATGTTAATATGGCCCCAGGCATGTGGGTGTGTTTCAAAGAGGGAAATCCTGCTCCCTTCCACGCATGCAACACCAATAGGTCACCATGCCAGAAATATCTAAGGGCATCTAGACAGAAATAGTCCTCAGGTATCCAGAGAAACCTCTAACTCACTTGCTTATATTCCAGTTTACCCAAGTGATCCTTCTAAGTCAAATTCCATATTCACAATGTGAGCTGACACACTTACCAAATGGCTATCAGACCCGGGATTGGTAGTAAACTGTCCCTCAGCTGACTTTGCTGAAGCAGATCAGTTACCGTCCGCTCACACCAGTGGCAAGGGGAAACGCAACAGCCGGTAGTTTTTCATTTCAAGTGTTTGCTAGAGGACCCATCTGTTTTCCAAGCAAGTAGTGACATGCCACCATCAATTTACAGAGCCACTGGTAAACAAGACTAAATCCCACTACAGAAATCCTGAAGATGTTACAGATAATTGGGGAACAATATGTATCCATCTGACGTATCCAAAAAACTATTGCAATTCATTTCTTTTGCCTGGCTGAAATAGAAAAGTTGGGAGTATCAAGAAAATCAATTTGCAAGGGTGAATAAATCAAATAGTTAAAGTCAAGTCAAATAAATGGTCGTGTACATGAAGCATGGGACTGAAACAATCACTGAGGCTTAAAAGTAGCTGCAGAAAAAATAAATACATTTAAAAGACGACACGTGTGGAGCTGTCAGGAGACAGTAACCCTCCTCACACTGATATAGTGTAAAAACATAACATGGGAATCTCACATTTTATTTCTACATGTGACATTAAAACATCAACACTGAATCCAGCTACATTTTCTTATGAATCTCCTACAAGAACTTCACTTAAGGAGCTGTTCATACATGGTACAGTACACATGCAGCCCAAACAATGTGTAAAAAAAAAAAACAGGCTGCATCGCTTTTATGAAACAAAACTGCTGATACTATGAAACAGGTTGCATGTTCTGGATAAACGACAGATAAAAAGAACTGTCTCGGGCCAACATTCCCTCAAACACACAACGTTGACAGATGAAATGAAGAGGGGAGAAAACTTTCGGTCCAGGAATAGACCGTCCGTTCAGAAACTTTTGGAATGAGTGGAAACTGAATCTGTTTGGCATTAAGAGCCACAACACCACCTGACTCACAGCGAGAAGACCAAAGGGCGGATGGAGAGGAGGAATAACCAGAGAGGAAAGGAGGGAGGATGTTTGTGAGAGAACAACATGCCTGTTTTGGGTAACCATCTGCTTTTAGCCCAGGCCAAATTATAGGTTTGTAACTGAAACACGCTCTCCTTCTCCACAACATTAAACCACTCACAAGACAGCCTATAGAATACATCACCAGCTATTCTACACTATTTACTCGTGAGCAAAGCTGCCTTTAATGCAGCAGCAGGACACAGTTTCACTGACAGATTGATCATCAGAAGCCATAACCTCTGACAGATGGGGCAGTAAATGTACACCATGCAGTTTAAAAACACCGGATTGTAAAAAAGATTAGGTTGTCTCATCATGACAGGTGCATGAGGGGGAGTGAGGGGGATGTCAAACAAGGTCATATCAGGTTAACTAAAAACACCTGTGTGAGTGGAACCTTTGTATAATGAATGATAATAAAATGGTGGTAATTCAAAATGTTTGATGCTTTTCTGTGTTATTATGTTCTTGTGTTTTTGGCCTTATCAATAGGTTATTATTACCAGCCACAACACCTTGTGAGGGTGTAGTCCTGCAGACACGCTGTAAGAGAAACTAACACAGAAGCAGTTTTGAGTATTCTGGCAGATGTTTAGCCTGTGTGTCAGTGGAAACATTTTGTCTGCACAAACACAACTCTGTAAGATGCAGTCACAACAGTTCACAGATTTGTAGCTGAGATCAAGGTGAATATCGAGTTTACATTAAACAAGTTACTCATATTTTGTTCTGTGCGGTTGGAAGCTGCTACTAAGGAAAACAGAAACAAATGCGGCAGCAGGAGCAACAATAATACCACATGGAAAAGTTGTTCCCACTGAAGTTTTATTGTGTTATCAGTGCTATCAGCTATAAAGTTGATCCACTGGTATGACTGCAATAACAAAGCTACGAGGTTGGACCTTTGCTAAAGCAGTTGGCTGCATACAGTGCAGTAGTTTTTTCATTATGCAAATATTCAGATGCATGCCACAAATCACAGGTCCGCAGGTGTTTATCTCTGGAGACAGGAGCAGATTTCTCTGCATCAAAACAGGTTCTCATTACAACTCTCTCTGAGGAGTGACACACCATGTGTAAGTCTGCAATTTAAATCCATTCTTTTACAACACCCGCATTTGTTTACAATTAACAGAAACTCCTTTCTTTGCTGTCTATGTTTTTAGCTGTGCGTCTATGTATTCCTGTCTTTTAGTAAATTGTTCCCTGAACTGTGTGTATGCACACTGAGAATGTAGACTTCAAACTACAACGATATATAAAAACTTGCTGCCTTTAAAACCAGGAAGACGACACCTCCATATCAAGATATAACTCAATGTCATATCACGATAACATTATAACACTGATATATTTCCCAGCCCTACTTTCACCTACAGAAGGTCATCACCCAGACAACCAGCATGCTCATTCAACTTTCCTGAATGAATAATCGTTTGTTTGGCTGTTGCTTCTCAACTAGCTAAACAATATTCCTCAAGTACCTCTGATCACAATTACCATCACATATTGTTTTGATATGAACAGAGACCAGCCCACAGCCATCAAAAGATTACACCAGGGGAAAAATATGAATCGTTATGGTTTAAATCTGCCGTTAAGATTTTGAGCTATCAGCTGATGACTTCTCTGACGACTGACTTAAAGACGCCTCTCTGACGGACACACATTTTGACATGATTCACTGAAGTCTTGTTTCCATTCTGCTTTGCTTCACAGTATTTACTCTGCAGTTTAAGCACCATGGAAACTTTCACAATAACTATGAGACAACAATTTGTACTTGCCACGTTACCAAGAGGCCACATGAGTTTGCATGCAAGATCATGCACACTCAGCAAAATGTCAACAGCGCTGTCATGGACTGTGGGTTTTAAATAAAGGCGATTGATTGTATGTGATGGTCCAGTAAAAAAAGGCTTCATCTCTGCTGTTTTTTCTCAACAACACAAATGTTCAGGGAGGAGGGCGAAGAGTCAAGAATGAGGTCTGTGTATCAAACCCTGTGTTGCTGTTTGATATAAGAGCCACATGTGGTTCTCAGGGCTGCCGGACAGGGTGGCCTTGACAGTTCCCTCCCTCCCTTGTTTTGAACACAAATCCAAATCAACACACACACATACACAGGGACATACACCTCTATCAACAACAGTGTTTTCAGGTTTCTATCTGTATGTTTCTGTGCAGAGCAGAATAACAGAACAAGTTATGGGAACAGAGAGAATGTAGGACTGGAGCTATACTTTTAGCAGATTACTCGACGTGCATCATGGGAGTGAAAGCCTTCCTTTGTTTACGCGCTCTGCTCAGGCACAGTCACGCATACTCAAAATCACAGTCCTGTTCACTGCCACTCTGTGTGAGCGAAGGGGCAAATAAATCATTTGCATCCTGTGGTGAGGCAAAGTCATATCTTGGCTGTGCATAGAGTTTAAAGGGATATTCCAGTGTAAATTAAACCATGGTCTAACACACCGTGACACAGAGTAAGACCCCGCCCCCACCTCGAGATCAAGTTTGCAGACCGCTAGTTTACATAGTTTTAGCATCCTCAAAAATGACCGCAGGACAACAATACATTGCAGTATATGCCTCCAAGATAAAGCCGCCATCAAAAAGCTACAAACAATGCTCAGAACAGCACCAAACTTAAGCAACAGAACAAATAGGGTCTCAGCACTTAATTCGAGGCATCAAATCTCCACAAGCTTAGCCAGATTGCTATTGTAAAGAGAACACAGCTCACAACTCTCCTGCTGCAGCTTCCTGTTGTGGGGAAGTCCCTGCGAGTCGATTACAGAGTGCGGTCCGTTCGTTTCCCTGTCCGCTCTCAGTAGTAACTGTTATAAACTGGCAGGTAAGACACATAGGAACTTTGATTGCATTTCCATGGAGTCATAATCATACATTTGACAGCTGTTGTCACTTTTCAATAGCAATCCAGCTAAGCTAGCGGAGGTTTGATAAACTGCAATGTATTGTTATCGTGCAGTCTTTTCTGAGGTTGCTAAAACTACATAAACTAGCGGTCTGCAAACCGTCTGTCACAGTGTGTTAGACCATGGATTAAACTTACATTGGAATATCCCTTTAATATTGGTGAAGTCCGCCTAATCCAACAGCAAATATGTTGACCGCTAAAAATAACTACAAAACCATGTGCCTGACATCCTGCACTGACCATTTGCCTGCAATCGTTTATGTGTGACCACGACCTAAAAACGGAGGTTGGCAGGGGTCGTAACAAGAAGAACTGCTTCACAGATCCAAATCATTGTTTTATAAAGATGTGGCTGCTAAAGACAATGTGTTTAACAAAGCTAACCAAGTGTGATAAATGCATTCTATGACAATAACAAACTGTGGTATGACACAGAATTAATATCAGATTGGATACATTTGCAGAAATAGTTGCGTGTATCTCATTACTACTGTTGAAATCAGGAACTTCTGTGCATGCAGTCCAGAAGTAGAGCCTGCTTCAGGGTCACCGTACGAGGCGGTCAGTCTGGAGAAATTAGAGGCACACTGGGGGAAGGTGGAGTTACCTATTGGTTCTATCTGTCTGAGGAATCTCTTTCATGCCTGCACTGATGCCAGAATGATTTGTTTGGCGTTTGATTTGAATGGCAGTGATTGGAGATAAGGCAGTGCAGCAAAGTGTGACCTACTAACGTCTCATCTAGTTCTTTAATCTCTGATCTCAGTTTGCTCCCTGCGAGGCGACAGGAGGGGAAAGTGATGAGATTTGCTTTTTGTGACCTTGCCCGCCTTATCGGTCTCGTCAGCCCAGCAGCAGAGAGCTGTTCTTCCTTTTTGCCGTCTTTGTTATCAGCAGGGTTGGTGTTACAGAATGTGCTTGATTGGGAAGGAGGCAGATGGTGTGGCCGTGACCACAATTTATCATTGAACCCCACAAGGGCTGCTGCATATCAGGGTGCATATCTATATCGACTGATTCTATTTTGATGTTTTTCTTAGTAAAAAGCTATCAATAAGACTCAACACTTCCTCTGGTTATTTCACAATCCTTTCTTAGGAAAGGACTTATGAATGTGAAGGCATCTTCTGCACTGCTGGAAGGGTTTTTAAGGTGAGAAACTGATGAAAGAAATCCTGACATTGCTTTAAAAACAGACAGAAGAAACAGAGAAGCTTCTCACTAAATGATGATGAACAGCAGGGAAATCAGAAATAAATGTTTTTCTCCAATAATGTCTGTGGCCTCACAGATTAACACAGTCACTTTTTTGCAGATCTAAATCAAAAAGAACATATCATGTTTCTGCTTTGGCTTGGCTCTCTAAATTTCATTTAATCCGATCAATCACTTTATTCAAATGTAGGATATTTGTTCCGTAATTTGAAGCTTCATTCAAAAATCAATAAATAATGTTTTCATTATTTAATAATGATAGTAATACTATGACATAGTGGACAATGCTTACTGCATTATGACAATATTGGAATTTCAATTTCATCAAATGCTTTAGTTTTTCAGATTGTTAATTTGATGGATTAGCCAGAAAAAAATTCATTTGCATCTGTTAGAATTAGATTAATATTCAGTTTAATTACATGACAATATTACTGAGTAGACTTTAAACAACCTGGAAAGAAAACATTTAAAGATATGTTTCTATATTTCAGGAATGTGAAAATGAGTGACTGGCTGGTTGTTATCACGAGAAAAGAGAATAAAATCTAAGAAATTAAATGAGAGCAGATCATTGCTTAAACTATAAAGGTTGAAAAGAAAATGCACCAAAAAACACAATAAGTTAAATAAGAGAGTAGTAGAATAAGAAGAATGTAAAAATATCAAACGATCTCTGAATTGTTGTATTAGTTTCATTTACCCAAAATACAGCAACAGGACTGGCATCCAGAGGGGAGTGGTTTCCTCTCGGTCTCTCTCATTAGCTGAATGGTTCAAAGGAAAAAGGAAACTCAAGGCTAGTGAGTGCCTGTGGTGAACGCTAAATTATCTTCCCTCCTTTGACCGATTCATCACACACACACACACACACACACACACACACACACACACACACACACACACACACACACAGGCACACCCAAAGACATTGAAACCTAATGTGCCAAATTAAACACACACTGATATGTCCCGACTAAAGAGCTCTCTGACTCATCAGCAGATACTCACACTCAGCTGAAAAAAGACAAAGGACCTTAAATCTTTCCCTGAGGTTGCATGAGATCACCTGATATCACCTGAGCTCACATGAGTTCACCTGATGTCTGCTGAACATCCGGTAACTTTACAAAATGTGAAATGTATGGAATGCTTCTGATTCACTCAAAAGTCTTTAAAAGACGATTGAAAGCTTTTGTCTGGGTTTTGAACTCACTGTCTTGATAAAACTAAACTCCCTTGAAGGTCAAATTTAAGAATGACAGACGATGGTGTTTGTAGCTGTGTTTTTGCTTTGTGAATGAAGGCCCTGAACTCTTGTTCACTGATAGAGACCATGAGATGACAGTGAAAGCTCTGAAACCCAGGAAACTGGCAGCTCTGAAAATAATCTTTTGTCAAATCAGTGATCACAGTGCAGCCCTGCACGAGGTAGAGCAACAGCTCATGTAGAGTGATGATGAAGAGCAGGAGATGTGGTTGAGAGCTTTTTATTTGTCCCTGGGGACAATTAAAGTATTGGACTATCCCCAGGTTCCTGCTAACTACAAGTTGCTTGTTCTCTCCACTTTATGTTACACCCAACAAATGCTGGTACAGTCAGCTGGAAAATACCAAACTGGTTGAAGATCATACGCTGGACCAGCAAAAACAGAAACCTAACAAGCACTAGTGATTCTAATCATTTCAATGTCAAGAATGAATTTCTGTGCTCAGCGATCATTTATATTTAATGTTATTTTTCAGGACAATTAACGAGTAAAGATATTTGTCTGTATTCATATCATATATCATGTGGCAATGAATTCATTCCTCATAAAACACAAGTGCACACATGTGAGAAGATAGACAAACTGAGAAGCATGATTCATAACGAGACAGTCCAACAACAAGAGGTATGATGAACATGAAAGGAAACTCCCACTGATTGCAAATAAACCTAATTTATGTCCGGGTGGGAGACATAAATAACAGGAAGAGAAGATTGTGTTTAGGATGTAGGCGTTTGTCTAACCAGAGACTGAAGTGACTCCAGCTGCCAAAGCCATGCTGCAGGAACCAAAGGTCAAAATCTCACCAATCATTTTTACTCTTCTCAATAATTCATCAGTTGCTTCAGTCCAGTCTAATTCTACATGAGATGAAGCCTGAGTTATTTTCAATCAGGGCAGACCAATTGACAGACTTGAAGCGGGTCAAACCAGCTTGTGTACATTCTTGAATGGCTAGTGCACAGCTCATTTGCCAGTCAAATAGTTTAGGCAGGGTTTATGTAACAATGCAGACTGAGTGCAGACATAATGAACACTGGCACAAGACAGCTCTGATGAAATTATTTTTTTCTAAATACCAAAATACAAAGAAACAATTCCCACAGTAACAGCAGCCAGAAACTAAATTTGCTGCAAAATTGTTTGTTCAAAATCAAACAGACTTCTTTTTTCTTCTGCTAATTCAAGGTAAATTTTGATTTTGCTCGACTTATAAAGCCAGTTCACTAAAGTGAGCAGATACCTCTCTCCTGCATCAAAATCTGCTTCTTCCATACATCCATAGTGTGTAACCGCTTTATCCCTTTTATGTGGTCGCGGGGGTTTTTGCTGGAGCAAATCCCAGCTGTCTCTGGGCGAGGGCAGGGTTCATCCTGGACAAGTCGCAAGCTCATCGCAGGGTCCTCACTGATGGAAGAGGCCAACATGTCAACCTCACATCAGGAGCATTTTGGCGTTCAGCATCTTGCTCAAGGACACCTCGACATGCAGCTCAGCTCAGAGCTGGGATTTGAACCAGCGACCTTCCAATCACTAGCCGACCTGCTCTACCCGCTGAGCTACAGCCGCCCAAGTAATCTGCTTCTTTGCAGAAGTAATTCACTTAGCGCTGCCCTCTATGGCTGGAGTAAGAGCCTATTATAGGTTAATGTCCAGTTATAGTTTGATGTTGCAGAGAGGACCAGTTAGGTAAGGGTTAGGGCTGAACGACATGGGAAATATCATGTTCTGTCATTGGTGGATTGTAGTTCTTTCTTGTTATGTAACAGCATCTGTTAATGTATGGAGTTTCAAAGATAAACAACAAAGTGACAGGTACCAGGGGTTAATCTACTCCAGATGTACCTTTGTTGTGTAGCATCTCCCAGCGCTGACACAATTAAAGTACCTTTATTGATGCTTAGGTAAACACTGAGGCCCGTCCAGGAAGATAAAGCAGAATGTATTGTAATTTTACATACTTCGCCGCTCCAGCCCCACCCACCTCATCACACACATGTGCATCACACAGCATGCATTAGCTCTAACATCAGCCAATTACTTCAGTGTTTTTCCACACATTAATGTGTTTGTGGCAGTCCGCTACAGTAACAGCATTGGCCGCCACATATTGATTTTCTATTTTTGGAGATGCACATCCCGTTCTCACTCACTCACGACAGCGCACCTGTCAAGCATTGTATCATATGCTCCGATACAGGCACCTGTACCGCCTGTAAAACCAACAAAGAAGAGGTGGAGGAGTATTTAATAAAGATGACTTGACCAGAACTTGCAAAGGAGACACTGGTCTCACCGTTGATCATTGAATGATATGGAAAAATGTATTGACATAATTACCCTTTCAAATATAATTGCGATTCATGATATTATCCTTATAATCATCAAAATATTCCTAAACTTTTAGAATTACAACTAAAATTTCACTAAAACATAAAAACTTATATTTTGTTATGTAACAAATGTTCTTATTGAATCACAGAGCAAACATTCAAATAATCTAATAAGTAATCATAAATCATAAGGTCTTTCTGCACAAATAAAAGAAGCTTTTTTTGGAATCAGTAGTGTTTACACATCCGATTCAACTTGTCTTTGCGAGAGATACAATGTGCAGCTATGCCTTCAGCCATGGTGACTGGCTTAGGTAATTCAAAATTAAATCAGGAAACCAATAAAGGGCCGTACGTCAGTGAGCTAGTAAGCTTTGTCAAGGCATTCATGTGAGGAGATTCATGTTTATCCCAATTATCAAAGTTTACCATGATAAAGTTATTGCATGTCTTCTTTTTTTTAATAATAATGTTATTCATATTAATAACATTTTAATAATAAAATCATCTATCGTCCCACCCCTAATCCCAGGTTTACAACTTGAAAGCGTTCCACTCACCAGACAACTCAAAATAGTTTTTTGCTTGCAAAGTTATCAAATATCGCCATCTCCTTTTATATAAACATTATAACAATATAATTGTTTCCTGGGTTTGATTCCCTGGAACAACCAAGTTTCATTGCAATAATGTACCCATGTTTGTTGTTTTTCATATCGCTCAGCACCAAGCAGAAGCTGTCAGCGGTTTTAGAGAAATCTGAATTTCCATGTTATTATTATGACTTCAGTGGTGGAGCCTGACCAATACATCAGGTCGCCATTTTTATCAGTGAAAACTGACCTCACACAGATATACTGCTATCAACGAATGTTTTGCCCCATATGAAAACTTTGGGTTTACAGTTTCAGTCCAATTATGTCAATTTGGACAATAAAGTTCATTGTTAAACTGCTAAATATTGTGCCTCCATTACGCTTGTGTCTTTGAGTGTGATGTGTGTATCTAAGAATATCGTTAGATTTATCTGGATCAGGATGTTCTTCCTTGCTAATATCTGGTCAGCTCCATTGCACACATTTAACAATAAGGCTGGGTGAAGGTTGAAATGTAGGGAAAACACACATAAAGGGCAAAACAGACTTTGACACGATTCTGTTAATAACTTTCCCAAATAAGCTGCGAAACAGGACACCACCGAGTTATTAACAGAGATGTGCAGATGTCTATTTCCCTGTTTATTTGCATAGTCAAGAGTAATAGCTGATCCCCTGTTTGGAAACCCCTTGTTGCTTGTTTCACCCTTCCTCCATGGATTTGTGTTGTGCAAAACTTCCTGTAATATCTTATTTTCTGCAAATCACTGAGAGGGGTGCTAAAACTGCAGCTAACGTCGATCTGGTGACATGAACTTCTATAGACAATCAGCCTAAAGGTAAACAGAATAAGCATTTCATTGTGATGTATTCAGTTATTTTTTTACACAATGCATACATTCACAGTCAGCCACGGGTTTGCTATGATACAGAAATATAGGTGCTGCAAAATGTCTGGCGTCTCCATCCTGTAAATATAAAGCTAGTTCCATTAACCCCCCAAAAACAACAAAATTAAGTCAGGTAAATTCATTAATTAGTGATTAAATTAATTACAATAAAAAAATGGAAGAGGGAAAAAAAGTCATGGCACAAAATGACATTGGTATTCATTCATATTTGAGAGTTAAGTTACCTGTAAGTAGGTAAGTTAGCTAACCTAGCTATATACTGTATTTAACGCTAGCTGTTAGCAAAAGACCAATTTCTGTGTCCACAATTCGAATTATTAAAAGCTCAGTAGCCTGTATAAAGTTGCTATCAAAAGGTAATAATGTGAACGGTACTCTTTCAGCGCGGGTTGATTCGTGCTATCACAACGACTGTGAAATAAAATAATAAAAGAGAAGCTATGGCACAAACCGAAATGACTGAAATCCCCCAAAGTTGTCAGCGGCTGACTGGCACTTTTACTCACCGCCTCCCAAGCCCAGCAGCCGGCAGATATCTCTGGTGAACTTCATCAGGTTTTACCGTCCGGCATTATCGGCCCACACCTTCAGATAAATGTAAACTAGTCACACCGCACAAGACGACAACTTTCCAGTCTTCATTTAGCGCTGACACCTCTCCGGTGAGGCGGTCGGTTCATGGGATATTTCGCCCGTTGGTCGTTCTCCGCCCTCCGGTCCGCTCTCAACCGCTGCGCGACCAACCGTTACTGCGCACACGACTTCCGGTACTCACTTTCAACAATAA